>NC_143140.1:84272918-84578839 GCF_059928025.1 Delphinapterus leucas | reverse complement strand
TCTTTCTATAAAGAAATTCAGTACAGTATCAGCTTTGATATATTTACAATGCTCCACTTGGAGCAAGTCCAGAGTCTACATTTGGTTTTAAAAGAAGTTTCTTCCTGCATAGAAGCTATCTCAAAAAGCCAAAACACACATTCAGAAAAGCTGAGCCTCTTGTTAACATTTTCCAAGCACACAGTAGCTATGCACCATTTGCTACCCACCAGAACCCCTCCAAAAGTATCACAAGGCTGCCAATTTCCCCATGCATATATAAGAATAATCCTGAAAAAGTGTCTGTTTGCAGAAGAATTCCATTTTTACTGGTATGCCAATCAAAAATTTACTGTCTCCCCAGGGAGAGTTCACTGGTTTTAGTGACTTGGCCGAATATCAAAACAGTTGTAATTAAATGGATTTCAGAGAGACAGATAAGGTATAAAAACTGAGGGTGATCCCAAAGGAACTAAAATTATGCTTAGCACATGTTTAAATTATGTACTACTCATAAGGCAGACCATTGTCAGACACACCTCTGAGGAGAAAGATGGATCAACTGACCCAAGGAAGTATTGCTCTGAAGATAGGCCATTTCAGTCCAGCGTTGGGGGTGACTGATGACTACCTACATTTTTCAAAATAAATATTTCACACCCAATCATTTTAATACAAGAAAATCTGAAAAGCCGCACCGTCTCAATTCAGTTCATCTGAATCTTAAGTTGAGACACTCAGAATGCAGCAGGTCTATGGTCAGGGCCGAGAGAGAGCTTTTAATTCAACAGATGAGGCACAGACTAAATGATCACCTGTCCAAAGGTTTTCTAACTAATGTCAGTTCCACAGTGACACTCCCACCCCTTTATGACAACTACATCTTACAAATTGAGCGGCTACCTGCAATACCTAAGGAGGTCATGAAGTGCTCACCTAACATAAATATGGCCTGAAAATAACTGCTTCCAAATTTAATTTTTTTAACCTCCTCCCCAGGCTTAGAAAAATGAAAAACGTGTTGATTTATGTATATAACAGTATAACAGTATCTCCCAGATCCTCCAGGCCCCATCTCTAGGGAAACTCCACCCAGAACAAAGCTGGTCACCTGTGATTCAAAGGGCATGTTTATAACATTTCAAAAGATTTTATTTATTTATTTATTTATTTATCTATTTATTTATTTATTTATTTATTTAGGGCTGTGTTGGGTCTTCATTGCTGTGCGTGGGCTTTCTCTAGTTGCGGCGAGCAGGGGCTACTCTTCGTTGCAGTGCGCAGGCTTCTCTTATGGCGGAGCATGGGCTCTAGGCACGCGGGCTTCAGTAGTTGCGGCTCGCAGGCTTCAGTAGTTGCGGCTCGCAGGCTTAGCTGCTCTGCGGCATGTGGGATCTTCCCGGACCAGAGATCGAACCTGTGTCCCCTGCACTGGCGGGTAGATTCTTTACCACTGCACCACCAGGGAAGTCCACAAAAGATTATAATAACACAACTGTAAAATTTTAAAGATGGTCATGGGTATCCCAGGAGTAGAGGGCACAGGCTGAGAGAAACCGTACGTATGATCGTCACATACACATTTGACCCTTGAACAACCCAAGGGGTAGGGGTGCCAACCCCACGCAGTCAAAACTCCCTGTATAACTTTACAGTCAGCCCTCCATCTGTGGTCCCACATCCACGGATTCAACCAACCGTGGAGAGTGCAATACTGCAGTGCACATTGATTGAAAAAAAATCTGCATAGAAATGGACCTGCACAGTTCAAACCCATGTTATTCAAGGGTCAACTGTATTTTCAGTCACTTGGCAGGAACACTAACATCTAGGTAACGTGTGGAGGGCTGGTAAAGTGGCACTTGTTTCTATATGGTTAAGAGCGAAGCAAATATCAGAGTGTCTGTCAACTTCCAGAAGCACCAGGTACCATGTGTGGCTATCCAAGCTCCTGAGACCTCAGGGACCTCAGCCCAGAGCCCCCAAGAGCACATCACCTCCCACCTGCGGGTTGACGCCTAAAAGTCCGCTCTCAGAGCGCCAGCCTTGTCTTCACTTCAGTCCATCAAACTTTTTCAAAAAACAGCTTGCTACTTCCTATCTCCCCTCCCCCTCCCCCCTTTTTAAGATTCATTCTTCAAGGAGAAACAAGAAAGGGCTGCAGCACATACATACACATTTTAGAAACACTCCCCAGGTGATTAAGAAGACCCTTCTCCCCGGACTGAAAACCTCTGCTTTAGCTAAATGTTTCTGCTTCAGAGATATTCTAGAGGTATCTAGCTAATTAGCCATCCATCCATCCATATCTATCCATCTAATCTACCTACTAACCTTTCTAGAGATATCGAGAGAGACAGAAAGAGAGAGACACAGAGAGAGAGATTCCTAGAATGGATATACATGTGTGTATGCACACAGGTGCACACACATGCCTGTGCGAGTGTGTAGAGAGATCCCTATATACTGAGGGACATTTATCCCTATATATATAGATGGATGTGTGTATTTAACTTTGACAGGTAAGACATATTTTGCCTTGTGGCTTAGTATACCTGTATGTGATGATGCATTTTATTTGTTAACTTGGACAGTGTTTGCTAATGAGATTAACATTTAAATCGGTGAACTGTCAATAAAACAAATTGCTCTCCATAATGTGGGCGGGCCACATCCCATCAGCTGAAGGCCTGACTAAGAACAAAAAGACCAGCCCGAGCAAGAGGGAGTTCTCCAGCAGACAGCCTGCAAACTTCATGTGAACCAGGCTCAGTCTCCGGGCTGTCCGCCCACACTGAGATTTTGGACTTGCTGGCCTCCATGATCACATGCAGCCAATTCCTTATTACAAAATTCTTTCTATATATAGACACATCCTATTGATTCTGTTTTTCTGAAGAACTTCAACTAATACTATATATATATCTCCCCTATCTACCTACCTATCTATATCATATATATACATCCCTATATACATCCATATGTTTGTGTATGTATATATGTATATATATATAACACACACAAATATATATTAAACTAAAACAAAAGTTTCAAGAAACAATATCCTTGCTACATGTAATATATTTAGATACTTTCTTTTTTTAAAAACTTTTCTTTCTTTTATTTACGAGATATACTATAAAATCCATGTTTGGTACATTGTCAAGGATTACCCCAGGCCTTCTGATCAAATGTTAACTATAACACTTAACATTTAAAAGAGAAATTTTAATAGGGCATCCTCCATAAATTCACAGTAAGCACATATTATGTTGAAGACACAGAAATAATCCAGAAAGCACGTGATGTATTTCTGAAGCTAAATCCCACAGTTAGCAGGGTGGTAATTACATTCCTAAAATATATTTAGATACTTTCTATTCAATATTATGCTATGTCATTCCATCTCATGTGTGTCTTAATACGGGTCTTAGTCAAAAACAAAAATGTCAGAAAGTTATTGGAATTTTTTAAAAAGTCTATCACTAGAATTAAAAACAAAACTAACCACTAAACTGATGTCACTACCTGTGACTTGTCTGAAAAACACTGTTTTATTCAAAAGGCTGGGCACTTCTGCAGTGTCTGCTCCTGGATTTTCCACTTAATCGACGGCAGAGACTGTTCCATTCTTACGGATATTTAGATCTTTTCTAATATAGATCTTTAGATCTTTCTATTTAGATCTTTTCTTCTAAGGAGAATGAGCCAAGGAAGAAGAGTAAAAGTAAAGGTTTCAAGAAACCCAGAACAGAGACTCACTGAGTACCAAAGTCAAGTTAAAATTAATTCACAGTTTCCCTTAAAGCTGGTTTTAGGGTTTCCATAAAGTGGTTGACAAAAGGAATGAAGAGCGATAGGCAGACACCTCTGGACAGTTGTGACGTCTGGGATCTTTCATTCTTTTCATTAAGACGTTCACTAAGACGTCTCCTTCTTATCTATTTTCCAGTAAAGATTCTGAAATCTAATTTTAGGCATGACCATCAGACTTACAAGAACACCTTCGATTCAATTACACACACCTGCTGAACCCAAAGGCAGTAAGGCACATCCCTGTTACCCAAGTCGTCCCCCTACCCTCCACCCATTTCCTTTCTTACTAGAATTTCCCCATTTCTCACCTGAAATGAGCTGTAAATCTTTTATATTACCATGAAAGTCTCAGACTCACTTCCTGCCTATTTATATAGCCTAAACACAGTCTCCTATATAAAAAAGAAGCACAACCTTATAGTTAAGTCTCTTGGTTAGACTTGTCCAACTCTTTAAGTAATAGTGTACGGTTTCAAGAGTATGCAGAATCAAAGGGAAAATGACAAACGCCAGGAGCCTTAGAAATCATCTCTTCCATTGGATTTGTCACTGTTTTAGGTTCTTCAGAGGGACCCCAGGGATGTCTTCCATCTCCACTCCAGGGGAACAAGACAAAAAGATACACAAGAGGGACCTCCCTGGTGGTGCAGTGGTAAAGAACTGCCTGCCAATGCAGGGGACACGGGTTCGAGCGCTGGTCCAGGAAGATCCCACATGCCGCGGAGCAACTAAGCCCGTGCGCCACAACTACTGGAGCCCATGCACTCTAGGGCCTGCATGCCACAACTACTGAGGCTGCATGCTGCGTGCCTAGAGCCCGTGCTCCACAACAAGAGAAGACACCACAAAGAGAAGCCTGCACACTGCAAGGAAGAGTAGCCCCGGCTCGCCGCAACTAAAGAAAGCACGCGCGCAGCAACAAAGACCCAACGAAGCCAAAAGTAAATAAATAAATAAATTTTTTTTAAAAAGATACACAAGAGACACAAATCCTTTTATCCTCTACCTCTGCTGCCGTGAACATAATTCCAGTTTCTCTCTTTTGTATTTTGGAGTTTCACACAATATGTAGTTTGGAACAAAAGATTCCTGTGATTTCAAACATTTGAAAACCACTAGTATTGTACCATTTCACAACAGGAAAACAGAGCCCCTGAGAAGCGGACTGGTATACACGGAGCTACATCCCCACTCACTAAACCTCCAGGGCAGCAGTTCTACAAGTGTGGTCCAGGATCAACAAAAGCATCATCCCCTGGAAACTTCTCAGAAATGAAAATTCTCAGGCCGATCCCAGACCTACTGAACCAGAACCTGTGAGAGGGGTGCCCAGCAATCTGTGTTTTAACAAGCCCTCCAGGTGAATTTGATGCCCTAAAGTTTGAGGACCTCTGCTCTGGAGCAATCCCAATGTTTTCCATTATTCTCTTCCTCTTCTTATTCTAGTTAGTCCCACGTCTCTACTGCAGTACACATTCAGCAACTGCCCCAGAAATACTGAACCTAACTGGAAAGTCACCCATTGAAAAAGCCAAGATATCATGAGAAGGTATTTAGTCACTGCTAGCGCAGTCGATATATTTCTTTCTTTTCTCACCATAAGACTCACATCCAAGGAGTCAAAGTATCAATGTTTTCTAGAAAATCCTAAAGATGCCACCAGAAAACCACTAAAACTAATCAATGAATTTGGTTAGGTTGCAGGATACAAAATTAATGCACAGAAATCTCTGGCATTATCATACACTAACAATGAAAGATCAGAAAGAGAAATTAAGGAAACACTCTCGTTTACTGACACAACAAAAAGAATGAATTACCTAGGAATAAACCTACCTAAGGAGGCAAAAGACCTGTACTCAGAAAACTATAAAATACTGGTGAAAGAAATCAAAGATAAGAGCTTCCCTGGTGGCGCAGTGGTTAAGAATCCGCCTGCCAATGCAGGGGATACGGGTTCGAGCCCTGGTCCGGGAAGATCCCACATGCCACGAACAACTAAGCCCGTGCGCCACAACTACTGAGCCTGCACTCTAGAGCCCGTGCACCACAACTACTGAAGCCCGCGTGCCTAGACCCCATGCTGTGCAACAAGATAAGCCACCGCAATGAGAAGCCCGTGCACTGCAACGAAGAGTAGCCCCCGCTCACCACAACTAGAGAAAGCCTGCGCTCAGCAACAAAGACCCAATGCAGCCAAAAATAAATTAATTAAATAACTTTTTTTAAAAAAAGAAATCAAACATAATATAAACAGATGGAGAGATATACCATGCTCCTGGATCAGAAGAATCAATACTGTGAAAATGACTATACCACCCAAAGCAATCTACAGGTTCAATGCAACCCCTATCAAATTACCACTGGCACTTTTCACAAGAACTAGAACAAGAAATTTTACAATTTGTATGGAAACACAAAAGACCCCGAATAGCCAAAGTAATCTTAAGAAAGAAAACACAGCTGGAGGAATCAGGCTCCCTGACTTCACACCATACTACAAAGCTACAGAAATCAAGATAGTATTGTACTGGCACAAAGACAGAAATATAGATCAATGGAACAGAATAGAAAGCCCAGAGATAAACTCACGCACATATGGTCACCTATCTTTGACAAAGGAGGCAAGAATATACAATGGAGAAAAGACAGCCTCTACAATAAGTGGTGCTGGGAAAACTGGACGGCTTCATGTAAAAGAATGAAATTAGAACACACCCTAACACCATACATAAAAATAAACTCAAAATCGATTAAAGACCTAAATTGAAGGCCAGACACTATAAAACTCTTAGAGGAAAACAAAGGCAGAACACTCTATGACATAAATCACAGCAAGATCCTTTTTGACCCACCTCCTAGAGTAACGGAAATAAAAACAAAACTAAACAAATGGGACCTAATGAAACTTAAAAGCGTTTGCACAGCAAGGGAAACCACAAACAAGACGAAAAGACAACCCTCAGTATGGGAGAAAATATTTGCAAACGAAGCAACTGACAAAGGATTAATCTCCAAAATATACAAGTAGCTCATGCAGCTCAATATCACACACACACAAAAAAAAAACCCAATCCAAAAATGGGAGGAAGACCTAAATAGACATTTCTCCAAAGAAGATATACAGATGACCAACAAATACATGAAAAGATGCTCAACATCATTAATTATTAGAGAAATGCAAATCAAAACCACAATGAGGTATCACCTCACACCAGTCAGAATGGCCATCATCAAAAAATCTAGAAACAATAAACGCTGGAGAGGGTGTGGAGAAAAGGGAACCCTCCTGAATTGTTGGTGGGAATGTAGACTGACACAGCCACTATGGAGAGAACAGTTTGGAGGTTCCTTGCAAAAACTAAAAATAGAACTACCACACGACCCAGCAATCCCACTACTGGGCATATACCCTGAGAAGACGATAATTCAAAGAGAGACATGTACCACAATGTTCATTGCAGCTCTATTTACAATAGCCAGGACATGAAAGCAACCTAAATGTCTATCAACAGATGAATGGATAAAGAAGATGTGGCACATATATACAAGGCAATATTACCCCGCTATAAAAAGGAACAAAACTGAGTTATTTGTAGTGAGGTAGACGGACCTAGAGTCTGTCATACAGAGTGAAGTAAGTCAGAAAGAGAAACACAAAGACTGTATGCTAATGCATATATATGGCATTTTAAAAAGTGGTACTGATGAACCTAGTGGCAGGGCAGCAATAAAGACGCAGACATAGAGAATGGACTTGAGGGCACGGGGCGGGGGAAAGCTGCTGCATAGAAGAGCGAGATCAGCTCGGTGCTTTGTGACCACCTAGAGGGGTGGGATAGGGAGGGTGGGAGGGAGGCTCAAGAGGGAGGGGATATGGGGATATATATACATATAGCTGATTCACTTTGTTGTACAGTAGAAACTAACACAGCATTGTAAAGCATTTATACTCCAATAAAGATGTGGAAAAAAAAAGTTTCCATGTTTTCAAAGAATAATTCAAGAGAGCAGAATTTACTAGTATTTTAGAGGTTAAACCTCAAAAGGGCTGAGCAATGCTAAGAAACTTGTTCCCAGAAAACCAGGATCGTGGTACCCTGGACTGTCAGTGACCAATACCCACTGAAAAGAGGACCAAAGAGACAAAGTGATGAAACACGGGAGGATTATTAAACTATGAGACAGCTCTTTCCCGGAAAACCTGGTTCGGATACCTCAGAATAAGTAGGAACATGACTACGGCTCGCCCCAGCCTTTGATAATTGACTTCGCTGTGCCTCGAACTCTGTGCAGTTAGCGGCATAGGTCAGCCATCTACACAGGTGAACTTGCTGACCTTCTGCAAAATAGCCATGGCAGAGGCACCGTGCAGGCTAGCTATCAGTCATAAGGCACGTCTCAATTTCATGCGATTTTAACAATTTTTGAGAACGCCAAATGAGAAATTACATGAAGCTTCAACATCACGAACTATGAGGCATTACCGTTAGGTTCCCTGTTACTCACTTTTCCTTTATGAGGTAAAATCTTTTCAACTAGTCTGTATTAAGCACTCACGAGATGAACCTTCATCTTGAAAAGTAAGGGTACACTAAAGTGGAGAGGCTGGCAGAACGGGGGAAGGGGAAGGTGTGCATGAGGAAGAAGCAGCGTTTAGCTAACTTCCGGAACTGAGTAATGTGAGTAGTGATTGGCTAACAAAGAACATAAACGTTGCCACGGGCTTTGCTCATTTACTTGGGATAACGGAATACCCTGCAATAATAATGCTCTGATAGGTAGAGCTTTCTTCATCTCTTAGCAGCATCTCCCTACGCCCACCCCACCCAAGCTCCTACCTGTTTGCATGTACTTGCAGAAACCCACACACTAATTCAGCGAAGACACAGACCTGAGAACCAGACTTCAGGCCACAATTTAGGCATGATTTCTATTTGACTAAACAGTAAGTTTTCTTCTCTTGGTTGCTGTCATTGCAAGGCTGCAGGTACCTGCCCTTATAATCGAGGGTGCATTTGGAAGCATGGCCCACTGTCTTCCAATAGAAAGTCAATCGTAGGCCCCAAACTACCATCTTTGTAGACACATTACTAACTTCTTCCATTGTTTGGATATAATCAAGCCCAAAATGTATTTTGAATTTCATGGACATCTGTTTTATAATTATTTTGTTTATAATACAAGTTGATACACTTTAAAGATGTCAGTTTTTTTGTTTTAAAACAATTATTATCAAAAACATCATAGTTATTTATAACAGAAAGGCAGGATAAAGCTATGTTTCCTCTTACACAAAACAAAGGTGTGAACTAGATTGCTTCTAAGATTCCTTTCAGCTCAAATAACGTATACAGTACCCTCAAATCTCCCACTCACACCTAATTAGGAAAAGGTCTATTTATCTTTGTACAGATGACACAATCTGTTGTAAACCACATAATAAGCTCCAGCTGTAGGCCATTCTCTCCATGTAAAGTTGTACATTCCTTTGGGCAGGCTCTAAAGTACACAGGCTAATAAGTTGTTATTGCCTTTGCTAACTCCAAAATTTCATAGGTTTAGCTTCCTTTCCCATAGAAAATCTAAAACATTTCATGGTTTTTTGATGCAGTACTCCTAACATGTCCTCCTAATTTTTAAGCACAGAGAAAAATTCTAGAGTAAAGAATTCTGGGATGTAGGCCTCGCTCTGCTTACCATTAACTTCTTCCAATGGGGAATTAAAACAGGTCATTTAACTTTCCCAAAACATCAAGCTTCTCTTCTGAAAAATGGGTTGAATTAGATGATTTCTAAAGTTTATTCTGTTCTAGAATGCTTATTGATATATAACTATTAAAGGAATATAACACAGTTTGTGATTTGGGACCACAACATTTTGAATATGCATATGACTATAAACCCTCATGTCTGTATCACCACTATTCACAATTTTTTTAAAGTTTGTCATCTCTTCTACTGCACACAAACATAAATGTACTTTTACATTTTGAAATTATTCAAGAATTTTTAATGCACTCTACAAATGTTTAAAGGTTCTCCTTTAGACAACAGGACAATTATGTGAGGTGTTATTTAATGTTAACAAAATGTGGATGTGCCCATCCATTTTCAGAACTACCCATTGACTGATTTGCTGAAAATTCCGAATGCTGGCTGCCAGCTCTGTATGTACCATTCAAGTTTTAGTGAATTTTCTAACTAATGAGATTTATCAAGCCATCAAAATTTTGCTTCTGTGACAGATAGGTTTTCAGAAAATGCCATACTACAATGACATTCTCCTCTCAACACACACCAAGACTTCAGCAATGTCAACCACCCTTCTGGACTCAATTTCCTCACACATTTACACGAATGACTGAGGTGGAACTTATTAGAGTTGAATTTAGTGACATCTCTAAATTTCTAAAGACAAGTCATTTTAAAATTCCTATTACATGGAAAGCTGAAATACAGCTTTCCATGTAATAAGCAAAACACCGCCTGTGAGTATTTCTTAGGAAATGACTTACCAAAGAGATGGAAATGCTTCCTCATTCAGAGTCATTACAGAGTAGATGTTTCTATGTAGATTGAAATTTTCCCTGCTGCTTTTCACTATTAATATGCTTATAATTAATATACTTAACAATTTTTTTCTTTAGGGACCCGATGTTTCTTTTTAAAAACAGTGCCTGTCAAAACACAAATCATGGATCAGTCTGAAACAAGGCAAACTGCATTGCACTTCTCTGGGGCTAACCTCCAAATCTCTTGCCCATCCCCGGCAAAAATTAACACGGTTAGGTTCTGACAGTCCTATAGGAGCCATTTCAAATGGCGATCCTGCGGCAGAAAGACGTGGGAAAGAAGATCTGGGTTCAGCTCTGCACGCTTCCTCTCCAAGCTGAGTGTCCTAAGAGGGCCAGTCTCACCTGAAGGGCAGAGTTTTTCAATGTACAATCAAAGAGCCACCAGCCACACCTGGTGTGCCTGACTAACTGCACCCTAGACCTCCAGAATCATCATCTCAGGGTGACTTTCAGAAACCTGCATTTTAACAGGCTCCCAAAGTGATATTTATACAAATTCAAGGTTGAGAACTCCCATCACTGGCTTCATCTTCTCCGTCTATAAGTGAAGGTAACAAGACTTGACCGTTAACTCTAAATTCTCTTCTGGATCCTCTTCACAGTCTGTCATATTCAGACTCAGCAGTGCCATCATTTTACCAACATTCTCATACAGCTTTACCGTGGACCTAGTGTGGCCACTTTCTTCTATATAGTCTACATGGCTACTTTGTTCCACATATATTCTATGTGGCTACTGTTTATATCTATTCTATGTAGCTACTTTGCTCTACATATAGTCTATTACATGGCTACTTTGTTTATATATATCCTATGTGGCTACTTTGTTCAACATATATTCTACATAGCTACTTTGTTCTATATTCTACATGGCTACTCTGTTTATATATATACTACATGGCTACTTTGTGCTTCATATATTCTATGCCTGCCCTGCTCTCCCTTCACCACCTCCAATACAGCACTGATCTCTCAGTTTCTTCCCCAGGCATTCTTCTATTTCAACACTGAATTCCCCTCCACCCAGTTCCAGAGGCCTTGAAATCCATATTATCCACAGCCCCCAAGATCACAGATAATCACCTCCCAGCAATGTCTCATCACACATTCTGGATTTACCAAGACCCTACGTGTTCACCAGCACTGCCCTCCTTACTAGTGTTGGGCGACGGTTATCTGTCATCCAGCAAGGCTCAAATGCCAGTGGGCTAATAGCATATTGTAAATACACTACTTTTAAATTTTTATAAATTTTTCTTCCGCTTTCTTATATCCTACTGCTGCACAGAATCATTGACTTTTGTAACTGAAAGGATCCCTAAAAGTCATTTAGTCCAATATGACTCCCCTGACCACCAAAGTTCAAATTAAGCAATGGAAATCCAGAGAGAATGTCATGTTTTGTTCAAGATCACACAGCTATTTTTAGCAAAACTACCCAAAATGCAGAGCTCTTACATCTACCCAAAACCCAGAATTCTAGTTTTGTTTTGTTTTCTTCCAAAACAGTATCTTGACTACTTGGATTATTACCTCTGACTGGACAAATACCAAGAACAATTCAATCAAACACATACAAATACCTTTCAAATAGTTAACTCCTTGTTGCCTATCAGAATGGAAAAAAAAGTGGAGGCACTGATAAAAGTCATACGTGTCCCAAAACACCACAAACAGCAAACCTTATGGAATGATCACTTTTATATAGTTAATAAGGAATCCAACTGGGGGCAGGGAGAGGATGCAAACACATATACAGCCATTGTGTGGGCAATGCAGCCATTCAGAAGATGAACCCCAAGAATGGTGAGGACACAGCGTTACATTTCAAGGAAAAAATGAGGGGTTAGGAGAAGATCAGGGAGAGCTTCAGAAGGATGACATTTAAGATGAGCCTAGCAGGCTGAGGAATCCAGTGCTCTCCAGTTATAATAACAAAATTCTGATTTTTTAAAAAGTGACCTGCTAGCAGGGGTTGGTGTATACATAATGAATGGATCCAGTCCATGGTATTTCTCATTTTCTTTTACATCTTATGTAAAATGAAGTTATTTGCCACCATGATATGCAGTGCACTTCCCAATGAGAAGTTCAACAGACAGCTGTGAAGGGAGAGTTACTACAGATGACTATGGTTTCACAGAATGATCAGGATCTTCCAGCGGGAAAGTTCAAAAGGGACCCGTTCAATGGGTAAATATTCTGGTTTCTTATTTGGCTAACATTCATCAAGGCTTCATGTTTTCATACGGTAGGTACTGATTCCACAAGTTTCAAATGCCACCAGCACACAGGATAACTTAATTCATTTCGGTGTATTCCGGATGTGTTCTTCCTTGGTTTCTGTTCATATGTATAAATGCTCTCTTATGAAAGTATAAAATCCATTTTAAACAAGCCTCATGGGGCTTCCCTGGTGGCGCAGTGGTTGATAGTCCGCCTGCCGATGCAGGGGACACGGGTTCGAGCCCCGGTCCGGGAAGATCCCACATGCCGCAGAGCGGCTGGGCCCGTGAGCCATATGAGCCATGGCCGCTGTGCCTGCGCATCTGGAGCCTGTGCTCCGCGGTGGGAGGGGCCACAACAGTGAGAGGCCCGCGTACCGCAAAAAAAAAAAAAAAAAAACCAAGCCTCATGGTTATCCAGGGTGGTAAGGGTAAATGTGACTTATTCTATCAACCAAGCCCTGGCATGAGGCCTGAAGAGGAAGGTTAATGAGAAGAATTTGATGCCTCTGCTGCCAGAAGACATTGGGACTCATTAGAGAATAATTTTATTTTCTCCCTGAAGAATCTAAGGCCCCCAAAGGTTTAGCCAAGTTGCCAAATGAGTAAAAGGTGTATTCCAGACCACAGTCTAGATTAATACTCAGTATAATGATATTGCTACTACTCCACACTTCAGATGGAGAAACCTTTATTTTTTAGCACTTTATTATTGATAAAGAGTCAAATATTTGGCAAAGGGTCACTCAACTTCATAATCACCAAACAATTTCAAACACGTAGCAATTTAAAAACAATTTCAATGAGCACTTCCTGCATTCTATCGACCACCATTTAAGAACAGCCACGAAGGCACCATGCTGGCCCTGGAAGAGGTACAAAAAGAAAATAAGCAAAGCACTCCCTGTGTGATGGAGAAATTGCCCACAACTAAATATCCCACGATGAATGCCACAACTGATACAGACCACATAGGACCAAGTGCCTCGAAGCACAAGAAAGAGTGCTTCACACTCAGAGGAAAGGCTTCGCTGAGTCTCAATAAAAAATGATGAACAGCTGACCAAACGGGGAAGAACCATCAAAGGGAAGGACAGAGAGAACAGTGCAAAGCAACGGAAAAGGAACGGAGTATGGCCTCTACTTTGCCAGCCCAACTCCCAGCTCCATCCTGCTCACCATCCTTATTTTACATAATTTGATACAGCCAGATCCGATCTACAGGGAGGGAAGAACAACTAACACTTCCTGAACTCTCATCCTGGCAGGGAGGGTTCTAAGCACGTTATGTTAATTAGCTCATTAATTTCTCAATTCTCCAAATAATCTTCTATGAGGAAAGCACTGCTGTCACCCTCCTTTCAGATGTAAATCCTGGGGCACAGAACACTCTTTACAAGACAAAGCTATTCTGAATTTTAAAAATGGTAACAGGGGCTTCCCTGGTGGCACAGTGGTTAAGAATCCGCCTGCCAATGCAGGGGACACGGGTGGAGCCCTGGTCCAGGAAGATCCCACGTGCCGCGGAGCAACTAAGCCCGCGAGCCACAACTACTGAAGCCGCGTGCCTTGTGCTCCGCAACAAGAGAAGCCACCGCAAGGAGAAGCCTGCGCACCGCGACGAAGAGTAGCCCCCGCTCGCCGCAACCAGAGAAAGCCCGCGCGCAGCAACAAACACCCAATGTAGCAAAAACTAAATAATAAAATTTTTTAAAAATGATAACAAAATACTGCACAAAAATTCATCACTATATTTTAAAGGCTAAAAGATTGGGGGAATCCTTAACTTTTACCAGTTTGAGAAGATCTCCAAGCTTATTTTCTATATGCCATTTCCCAAACTACTGATGACAAAATTCTAGTTTTCCATCCTATTCCCAATGCAAAGGAATCACTTAGTAATGGGAACTCTTAAAGAACCATGTCCAAGAGACACATTCAGAAATCTAACCGTGAATTTAAAAGAAACCTTGTAATCCAACACCACAAAAACACAATGAAAGCTGCAGTCCAGATTCTGTTACTCGATCTGCAAACCTCCTAAATGGAAACGAAGCAGACCCATTTCCAGCTGGATGGAATGCCTGGAGAGGAGTGGGCCGGATCCCAGGCCAGACGGAATCCAAGATAGGAAATACATTACACGCTCCTGGCAGGGAAACTTCTGGAGCACCAGCCTATGTCTCCTGACCTCAGTCTGTGGGAGGGCTTCGGAAGGGGCACTTTTTGTTCTTTCTTAAAATTCTGAACTAACTCATAAAAGCTTTCAAATTCTACATTGTCTTTTTATTAAAATCCTCGATGCATTTACGATTGGAGACATGCTAACAGTTGAGACAGAATGGGAGAGAGGAAGGAACACGCAGTCAGACAGACCTGGGTGAATCTCAGCTGTGCGACTTCCTAACTGTGTGAACTTGGGTGAGGGGCCCCCACAGGTCCCCAGCCTTCTCCTTCTGCATTGCTGAGGTCTGTGAACATCCTTAACTGGATCCACTGCCCCCTGCCCACCACACTCTTCCTCGCCAAGTCCATCCCACCTCCCTCAGATCTCAGGACTCCGTCCCCTTGTGTTTTCCCACTGCCCACTCCAGCTGCCTTTGACCACCTGCACGATTACAACTGACCATCTTTCTGGCGGTCTTGTTTTCTTAAATCCACTCACCGCACTCTAAAGAGGGACTGGTCGAAAATGCAAATCGTTCCTCTGCCTAAAGCCAAAGTGACTTGCTCTTATGTCACTTGTCTTTCTTCTCCACTTGAAGAAAGTCCTTTACTCAAGTCCAGAGACTCAAGATACTTAATACACTTTAGGGGTCACCAAATACCTGTTCCATGTGGAGGGACACTTGTTTAGGCTTCGGTTTCCTCCTCATTCCACGAGAGCCTTGCTGCTCTACTCAGAGGAATAAACGGGGTGATGCATACAGAAAGCCAGCACAGTGCCTGGAGAGCACTTCCCACCACACAGTCTAACCCTTCAGCGTTCTAAAGTTTGCAAAGTGCTTTCACACGTGTGAGCTCATTCGATCCTTCTAACAACTCCGCGACTCAGGAGGTTACAGGAAGAAACTGAGGCTGGTGATATCCAAGGCTTGCAGAATCAAGGCTGGTCTGTGGACAAACCTACTGATTCCATATCCTGAGTTTTTCTACTGATGCCTCTCTGTCAGGAGTTCTGGCTTCTTTTACAGAAAACATTTCTTACCCATCTTTTTTTTTTTTTTTTTTTTTGCGGTACACGGGCCTCTCACTGCTGTGGCCTCTCGCATTGCGAAGCACAGGCTCAGGACGCGCAGGCTCAGCGGCCATGGCTCACGGGCCCAGCCGCTCCGCGGCATGTGGGATCCTCCCAGACCGGGACACGAACCCGCGTCCCCTGCATCGGCAGGCGGACTCTCAACCACTGCGCCACCAGGGAAGCCCTCTTACCCATCTCTTCCATCAAATTTATCTAACATTTTTATCGCATTTAAGGAATACAAACACATAGGCCAAATTCCACTATAATGGACTCCAAAGGACTTTGGTTTGTGCTATATCAAATAATTACTTTAAATAAGTAAGCTTTCAACTGGCTCATTCATTCATTCCTTCATTCAGCAAATATTTATCACCTGGCTACTTCACACAAGGCATTGTGTTTGGTGCTGGGAATCTTCCCTTTCCCTGAGATATAATTAGTCTATACCTTCAAGATTTCCCAACTGAAGCCAACAATGGAACATACAGAAGCTTGAATACATAAAAGCACTTGAATAAATAAAGCAATGAACTAAGAGCCAGGGAATCTGAGTGCTCACCTTGGCTGAGCTCCTACCTAAGCTCTGTGACCTTGGACAGGTCCCTGGTACTACTTTTCCTTACCTATAAAATGGGAAAATTGATCTATATTATCTTTAAACTTATTCTATGCTATGAATTCTAGAGAGTCCAGGATTCCATACAACTGTCAAGTTCTTTTGATGTTTAATGGTATACGATTTTTTTTTTTTTTGCGGCACATGGGCCTCTCACTGCTGTGGCCTCTCCTGTTGCGGAGCACAGGCTCTGGACGCGCAGGCTCAGCGGCCATGGCTCACGGGCCCAGCCGCTCCGCGGCATGTGGGATCTTCCCAGACCGGGGCACAAACCCGTGTCCCCTGCATCGGCAGGCGGACTCTCAACCACTGCGCCACCAGGGAAGCCCATGGTATACGATTTTATACCACCATGTTATAAATTTTGGTGAGATGATCCACATATAGATTTTAGCTTGACAAATATCTCTAGATTGCCCACAAATTGTTAGAAGTTTGAAACTACATACAAATTTGGAGCATTTTTAAGAACCTTACAGCCAACTGAGCTTGCAAACTGCCTCACATAAAAACTGGATTTTCTGTAATGTGTAAACTGCAATCTTAAATGCCGCTCTCATTTGAAGAATCTAAATAAATTAGATTCAACGCCTTCTTTTCTGACATTCTTTTTTTAATTCTGTGATATGTCACTTTAGGATGACTGGTGCTTGTGTACAAAATGGCACTTCAACCAATGTAGTAACACATGTTCATGTAAGCAAAGCTCTTTATAGCCTTACTTTTAAGAGTCTTATACCCTTATCTCTCGCATCAAATCATGATTAGATGCATAAACCTTAGAGCCTTGAAAGGCAGTCAGCTGAGGAGGCCCACCACGTGCTGGCACACATCTCGGATGCCCACCTGTGAATTTACAGCCCCAGATTCTTCCCTGTAATCAAGGATAAGACACCTCTTATGTCTGGCTGGTTCAAGAATCACTTGAACAAGCCAGACATAAGAGCAAACCAAAGCACATTCCTATATCCTGACTTACGTGAGTAATCTGCCCCTAAACTTCGGCTTCTTTCTAGACGTCTGTAGAGACGGTGCTTTCTTTTCTCTCATTCAAGGAATCTTAACTGAGCTTCTGCTCCGTCAGTCTCTGTGATGGGGGCCGAGTTGGGTAAATTAGAAAAGGTGGCCCCTTCCAGCAGAGAGGAGGGCACCAGGGGCTTGGTGAGTGGAGTGTAAATTGGATTTCAGCCTCCACTTGCCCACTGGACAGGGTGACCCTGTGCAGTGAACAACTCACAATTTTACAAGGTGGCATGGCCAGAGGTGTTTAAAAAAAAATCAGTTCTAGTAGAGACGATGACTACTAGAGAAGAAAGAGCTTAACTGACGAGTGATAATGAGGAAGGAGAGCTTACTAGAGAATGCATCTGACTGACACATGAAGGACGTGTGAGTAACCAACAGATGGACAAGTGGAGCGAGAAGAGTATAAACAGAATGCTCATTCATTCCAGACAGTGGTCTGGAAATGACAACTTGGAGTCTGATGAGGCTGTGTGTGTGTGTGTGTGTGTGTGTAAGGGGGAGGGGAGACCTGGAAGGAGTCTGATGAGGCTGGCTGTGTGTGTGTGTGTGTGTGTGTGTGTGTGTAAGGGGGAGTGGGGAGGCGAGACCTGGGGAAGAGTCAGGAGAGGAGGCTGTAAAGGCAGGCAGGGGCCAGATGATGAAGCATTTTATATGGCAAATTAAGGTGTCAAAACCGGATTCAGAGATCATTAGGGGCTCGTTTTGCTGCTGTAAATAATAAACGCTTCTTGGATTATACCTTGCCCTGTTTTTTCACATTTACCAATCACAAGGTAATTAGGGGCTCTGATTCCCTAAAGCAACAAGTCTTACCCTGTAAGCTGAGCAGGTAAAATCCAAAGGAAAAGAAGTTTGCTTTCAGCACAGCACCAATCTTGATACTACATTTTTAGAATATAAAAACCTTAAAGAATACCAGAAGATGTTTTGAAGTGTGTACGTACACAGGTTCTATTGGTTATGCTCAAATGATAAGACCAGAAATTGACACTTCTCATTGAGCTTAGGTCTGAAATATTTATAACATATGGTCTGCACCTGTAAGAAACTTGGAAGACTTTGAAAACTTATTAGAGACCCTCCAGCTTAAATCTACTGGAGAGGGACTGGAGATTACCAAGTGCCGTCCGTTACAATAATTATGCCAGCGGCATTTGAGGGACGGGTGGTAGAACGGGTGAATAAGCATGAGAAGAGAACCCCCAAACCTTGGCCACACAGTGAATAAAGGTCTTACCGCGACGCAAGGCTGCCTAGATTACAACTGTCACCAGGCAGCCTCTCACAGGGCCCCCGCAGAGGCAACGCGAAGGGAAATATCTTCAGGACCAAGCAGCCTCCCCTCCCCCCAATTAAGTAAAGTTACCCTATTTTGCTATTTTAAAAAGTATGAAGACTCATGGAAGCTCATCATGGTAAGTTTCACCGTTTCTTAAAGAGAAACGACGCCGTGCAATCGTACCCCCCCCCCGCCCGGACCTTTACAGCGGCTGCCGGCCGTCAATTGTTGGAAGAATGGCCTCTTTTCTTTCTAAGCTGTTTTTGGTAAATATGATCCGTTTGCGACACGACGTGTCGGCTTTCCCAGAAACTTGGCACCTGGGCCCCTCGGAGCAGAGCCGGGCGGGGGCAGCGGCGGGACTCCTGCCCCTCCCGCCCGGTGGCCCCGGGCTTGGGGGACCCCTGGGCTCGGCGACCTGAGCCGCGGGCGCAGGGTCCGCTCCCCCAGGACCTTCCAGGGCGCTGGGCCACCGCACCCACGAGACCGGGCTCGGGGCGCGGAAGCCCGAACGCGGGGGTCGGGCGGGCCCAGGGGCACCGCGAGGGCCGGTGATCTGGAAAGCGTTTCCTCCGCCCGGCCAGGCTGCGCGGGGTTCCGGGACGCGCCAGGGAGCTGCCACCATGCGCCGGGTTGTGCCGGCTCGGCGACCGCAGCCGCAACCCTCGGCTCACCGCCCGGGGCAGGCGCCGGAGGGCGCGGCGAACAAAGCCGAGGAGGTGGGCCGCCCGCCCCGAGCCGGGGTCCGGCCTCGGCCCCCGCCTCCCCCCTTACCTGGGTGGAGCGCCCGGCACCCGCCCGGGCCCGAACCGGCGACACGGCCGTTCCCGCGGGGTCCCGGGGTCACGCGGGGCGGCGCCGGCCGACTTGGAGAAGTTGCTAGGGTCAGTCCGTCCCGCGCGGGCGCTGAGCCTCCAGCCGCCGCCGCTACCCCTTGCCTCGCACGCAGCGCCTGTGGCGGCGAGAGCAGCCGCACCTTCCTCCCCGGCCGCTGGGCCCGCCTCCTCCCCGCCCCCGCCGCCCAGCCCAGCCCAGCCCACCCCCGCCATCCCCCGTCCTCCCATCCCCCCACCAGAAGTCCCCCCCGCCCCCCCGGCCCCGCGCCGGCCCGCGCCCATCCCCCGCGGCGCCCACCGCGCCAGGCCCCGGACCCCGCAGCCGGCTCCCGGGGCGGCCCGCGCTCCCGTCCGCGTCCCCCGCCGTAGCCTCCTGCGCTTTCTTTCTAGGACTTCCCAACTAACTAACACCGAGAACTCCACGATCTTCGAGTAAGCGCCTACCATGAGCTCGGCGCTCAGCCTGCCATCGTGGATGCGGTGCGTAAGGTCCAGTGCCTTCCCCAAAGAGCTGAGAGTGGGAAGACGCTTACTCGGGTACCACTAAGGACAGAAGCAGGCGGAATCTGAAGCCTCGTGCAGGCAGGAGAGACTGTTCGCCCCCTAACCTTCCTGAGAAGGGAGAGAGGGAGGAGCCGTAGGGTCCGGGAGAAATCGGACTTCCCAGGTGGACGCTGCAGGGTTTATTAGAGAAACCTGGGGAATCCAGAGGGCCCGGATGATGGGGAGGGGAGGACGCTCGGGAGAAGCGGGAGTGAGAGCTGTGTTCCCACCCTCGCTGTCCCTGCCTTTACAAAGGCTCTCGCGTAGAGAGGAGCGGGAAGGGGGAAGAGTTCGTGTGCTGGTGTGGGTGCCGCAAGGAGGAGGCGCCAAGACAGGACTAGATACGGAAGAATTTTCTTAGGGGAAATGGCTGTGGGATTAAACGCCAGGGGCTTCCAGAGAGCCAGGCTTCGCGCGAGTCTGATCCCAGTGAAGGAGCGAGGTAAGCAACATCCCAACCTCCCTGCAGCCTCAGGAAGATCATGGGTGAGTCCTACACCCAGAGTTACCCATCATAGGGGGCCCAATTCTCCTTGGTACCCACCTGCCTGAGCATCCGTGTCTCTACCAGCCCTTAGCTGGGAGCAGCCAGATGAGAAGTGTGGCCTTGGGCACAAACCCAGAGGTGAATTTCAGAGCACAACAGCCAGGGCCCTTCCTCAGTTAAACTCCCAGAAAGCTGGAGATGGTTGGAGATCTTCCAAGAAGATTCCCACAGCTGGCGATTCCCCAGTCTACAAGACACATGGAATCAACTTTCCCACACACACCTACAATTTTTAAATGAAGCCCCAAGGGTTTGCTGTGTTCAGACAGACCTGGCTCTCCACTTTCTACTGCCACAGGCTCTGGCCACACTGACCCCTCTCCACTACATAGGCTCTCCCTGGTCCTGTCTCCACTCGGGCACACGTGGCGGTGCCTCGGGGAATGTCTCCCACTCCACTCACCCTCCAGTTCCCAATTCAAGCATCACCTCCTCTAAGGAGCTTTTCCCCTTAGCACAGAGCTACCACCCTAGGATCTTCTTTATATGTTTTTCACCCTTGCTTCTTGTATCATGTTTTTTCATGCTGTTTCACAATGTTATGTTTTTGTTTTTGTTTTTTCTGATTATACAAGTAACACGTTCATTGCACAACTTGGGACATATAATCCAAATGTCTCCAATTCCTCCAGTCTTCAAGGGACACCTTCCCTTGATAGATAAGTAATCAGAGTCTGAGCCCCATCCCATGTGTATCAGTCTGGATCCAATCAGAAGAGAGAAACCACACAGCAATTAAGTGGTAAAAGTTTAATAGAAAGAATTATTAACTATGACAGGATTTGGAGCAATGAGGGATTGACAGGTTAGAAGTAAATAGAATGCAAAAGAAAACAGGAACAGCAGATACAAAGACTTTTAAAGCAGCCACTACCCCTGGGGCCGAGATAGAGCACCCAAGGATAAGGGTGCTCCCTTATCCCTCCCCTACCCCAGGCTCAGACCCAGACCTTGTTGGGGAGAGCATGGCTATGGTTCACTAAGTGCCAGGGAAGTCACTGTGGTATCACACCGGTGGAACTTGCTGGAAATCTATCCTCTAGGGTGTGGGGAAAGTTGTATAGAGGGAGATGTCTCATGGAAGCAGTTCGCTGCAAAACCACCCAGAAAGAGAGGTGCCAGAAGAAGCCGGTGCTGCCCTGCACTGCAGGATCCTGGTGCTGGAGAAACCCCTCAAAATGCAGGAGCCACAGCCAAGCGAGGCAACTGGCAGGCAGAGTTCTGCCCTCCTGCAAGTTCTACCCACACCCTGTACTGACAAAGCTAACGACGAGGCAGCTGGCAAGGGAAATTACATAAAAGGCCGAGATCCCTTTTTACAGAGATGGCAAAAAGGATGAATTTGGAGCTGACAGGCCGTGAGTCAGTGACAGGCATGCTGTGCAACCTCAGGAGAGTCCAGGCGTTGTCCAGCTTCCCCTCCTCAAATATGCCTGCCCAGTACTTAAGATCTTCTCTCCAAATCTCGCCCTGCTGGCCCTTCTTCCCTCCCCCCTGGGCTGCAAGTTGCCTCTTAGCATTTTCTCCTCCAGTTTTG
Organism: Delphinapterus leucas; assembly: GCF_059928025.1. NCBI lineage: Eukaryota > Metazoa > Chordata > Mammalia > Artiodactyla > Monodontidae > Delphinapterus > Delphinapterus leucas. The sequence goes on along the minus strand of NC_143140.1, from coordinate 84,556,613 downwards.
CCCCAAGGGGGAGGCGTGGCCTCTTCCTTGCCTCGCTTCTCACAGCACGCTATGACCAAGTTGTGAGGTCACAGTTCACATCGGATTGAACAGACGTCTTGGGGAAACGGAAGGAAATTACAGAAGGGGAAAAGAAAAAAGCGAAAACCAAATAATGGTCCCAAAGAGACGAAACCATCCAGAGCCTCTCTCTCCTTAGTCCAAGCCCCATACAGGGCGCCAGTGTGTACCCCCGACCAGAGTCCAGGCCGCAGTGCCATCAGGGCCTAGCGAAGGAGAGAAAAAGTGTCTCCATACTTTTAGTGCCGCTAAATAACAAAATAAAAAATAAATATGGAGTGTCTCCATAATCTTAGTGCCACTCCATTAAATAAAAATAACCTGCAGAGATGAAGCTCTGTCTACAGTCAAGATGAACATCTGCATGATTAGGAAGTGAAATTAGCCCCCAATATACTGAAACTCATTCAGTTATTGATCCATTTATGGAGCCTTTACTCAGCACCTGTACCAGGCAGTAGGGATATAAGCTGTGTCACCGTTACAATCTGAGGGAGACAGATAGTAAACAAATCATTTTACAAATAGTTCTGTTTGTGTCTCTGCTAAAGATGCAGAGCATATAATGAGAGTTAAGCTAGCTCCAAGGGATTAGAGGGGGCCCAGCTGAGCTCTGAAGGATGATTGAGTTGGATCGATCATTCCAAGTAAAGGGAACGGTGAATTTGAAGCTCTGAGGTGCGACAGAGCTGGGCCCATTGGAAAGGAAGGGAGTAAGGACAGAGCAGCCAGAGATGAGGCCAAAGAAGCAGAGAAGAGTCAGTCACGCATGGTTTTGTTGGCATGTTAAGAATTTTGGATATTATCCTTTGAACAATAAGAACCTTCTGAAAGGTTTTAAGCACCAGTGTAGCTGGGGGGCTGGGGGCTGGAGAAGAGACTGGAGGGTATATTTGGGAGGGGTATGCAGAGAATATACAAGACTAGTGTTCAGAACAGAGTTTGAACCTGGAGATGAAGACAGAGAAATAACCAGCCCGGAGCAATCCAGTCTAACCCAGGGCCTGGCTGAGATGCCTGCGGGAAAGACTGGGAAAGAGACAGAACTCTCTGGAGACGGGGTCGAATCAGCAAAGAAAGCTGAGGGGGAAGAGCCAGGGAGCTGGGGGACCATCAGGAAGTTATGCTGGGTCATCTTCATTATAAAGCAGGATCGCTTCCCTGTAGAATAACCAAAGGCCCAATTAAAGCAAACCTACTCTCAAAGATAAACTCAAATCTCCACCCCTGGCAAAGACCAGAAGAGCCTGTTTTTAAAAGAGGCGGCCCCATTGTCCTCACCATCCACTCACTTCATAGCCACCGAAACTCTTTAGCTACAGTATCCTACTACTTACCAAAAAGTTAAGTGTTAGCTGTAACCCCACTCCCTAGAAATAACCATTCTGTCATATTCTCTTGCAGACTCTTCATACTTAAATTACTCAGATCTAAATTCCTTGCAGTAAGGGATCAGCCCAATTCATCTATTTATCCCCAGTAACTTTGTACATTTTCTGGCACCTAGAGGGTATCTAGCAATGTTAGCAGAATTGAAATTCATTTCCAAAATCTTTCCAGTACTGGGCAGGATTTCGTTGGACTTTCTGGTAGTAGGACACTTCAAAAAACAAGCCATCCTTCCTCTGTACTATGTCAGAAAGAGTTTTCTTAAAACACCTTTCTAGTTTTTGGAAGTTTTTTGTTTGTTTTGGAAGTTGTGGGGGGTTTTGTTCTCTTTTCTCTTTCCCAAAACCTAAGGAAAGAGAATATTCTTGCCAAGTAAACTCTCTGCCTCAGCCCGGGCCCCGCCAGAAATGACATTAGAAACACACACACACACACACACACACACACACACACAGTGGAATACCAGTTAAGAATGACTGTATTTAAAAAGAAACGAAATTGAGTTATTTGTAGTAAGGTGGATGGACCTAGAGTCTGTCATACAGAGTGAAGTAAGTCAGAAAGAAAAAGACAAATACCGTATGCTAACACATATGTATGGAATTTAAGAAAAAAAAAATGTCATGAAGAACCTAGGGGTAAGACGGGAATAAAGACACAGACCCACTAGAGAATGGACTTGAGGATATGGGGAGGGGGAAGGGTAAGCTGTGACAAAGCGAGAGAGAGGCATGGACATATATACACTACCAAACGTAAGGTAGATAGCTAGTGGGAAGCAGCCGCATAGCACAGGGAGATCAGCTCGGTGCTTTGTGACCACCTGGAGGGGTGGGATAGGGAGGGTGGGAGGGAGACGCAAGAGGGAGGAGATATGGGGATATATGTATACGTATAGCTGATTCACTTTGTTATAGAGCAGAAACTAACGCACCATTGTAAAGCAATTATACTCCAATAAAAATGTTTAAAAAAAAAATGACTGCGTTTAATACCTGTCTCCACGGAGCTCAAATTCACTTTTACAGCTTGTTTGGGGGCAAGAAGGAGGATCCCAGCGCTGGTTACTTCCACTAAGTGCTTTCCTATTACTTCAGGCCCCGAACTAACAGGCTGCATGCAGCCTCCCTCCCAGTGCCCCAGGATCCAGTAAACAGACAAAGACCACACTGACTCCAGCCCAGCGTCTCCCCAGTGTAGGCAGGCATCTTTGCCAGTGGGTCAGGCTAACTTTGGAGAAGTCAGAGGATAGCCTTTTCAAGGGAGGCTGCATCTCTCCTTTCTGAAGATCATTGGCAGAATACAAACGGTTCTTTTAGCGGCTGTTTCAGGAGCTTGCTCGATCTACTTCACGGCACTTTTCAAACTCCTGAAAGAAAGAAGGCAGTGGGCCTGATTACAATTGCAAAAAGCTACGTTTAACCCAACAGTCTGGATGCACCGTGCACTGCCTGCGAACCATTTGCACGTGTGTATGATGTATAGTGGGAGGCCAGGCGGTACACCTGCTCGCAGGGGTGATGGATCTTTCTTTCTCTTGGATTCCTTTGACCCATTTTTCCTTTCTGCTGACAAGTTACTAGAGGCTAACTGATATATTCTTGAAAGAAAAATGAAAAACAAAAGGTCACCTGGGCTTCCCTGGTGGCGCAGTGGTTGAGAGTCCGCCTGCCGATGCAGGGGACACGGGTTCGTGCCCCGGTCCGGGAAGATCCCACATGCCGCGGAGCGGCTGGGCCCGTGAGCCATGGCGGCTGAGCCTGCGCGTCTGGAGCCTGTGCTCCACAACGGGAGAGGCCACAACAGTGAGAGGCCCGCGTACCGCAACAACAACAAAAAAAAAACGTCGCCTGATAGGATTACTAACCCATGATAAAAGGTCTATGTTTGTTTAGAAGATTGCTCAAGATTCCAGGTCTAAAAATCTCATTTAATCCCACAGAGACTCTCTCTTGGCCAGGGCTGATCCTGTCTCTACTCCATCCCTGAGCTGGAAAGCATCTCCCCACATCTCCCAAGAGGAAACAGAGGTCCTCAGTGCTTCCTGGGAAGTATGCTACTCATGTTTGTGAGTGAGCTTTGAGTGCATCAGCCCAAGTTACCAATGCACTGGTCTGGCTCCTGCGTAACCCATACGCAGACACCCTCCAACACCCAGTGAAAGACTTTTAACCTTGGGCTGCACTCTTAAAAGGCATATCCTTGAAAAAAAATGCCCGTGACATTGATTGTTCTAAGTTGCTAAAACTCATGTGATTTTAAGTTTGTTTCATTTTTCATAATTTATAAATAAACAAGTCTGATAAACATATCTGAACATGTAAAAGTTAATATTTTCTGAATCAAAATAAAGTACCAATTATAATGCTTATAATACTTTAAAGATGTCCAGTCAGTTCTTGCTAGCCAGCTGGTTACATAGCCAGCCTTACGTTTCACTGGAGCCCTCAGCCTAGGAAATGTGTTTACGGAACCCATAAACTTTCCATGAAATGCAAAACGTACACAATAGGAGCAAGTCTCTTCTCTCAAGTTTCCCTTTATGGCCCTGAGTTCCACTGTTTCAATTCCCTTGTGCCATGAAACTTGTTCTTGGACTCTGTTGCGGGTTCTCTGGTTGGACTCTTCCTGAATTCCTTGTACTTCCTCCCAGCCCTGTTCGCTCTGTTGGGTCACTCCCCCTCCCCCTCAAGGGCACAGTCTTCCTCACTCTGTTCTCTAACTGCTGCCGCTTATTATTATTGAAAGTATTGGGGTTTGGGATTTGCATGTGACAGTTCTACGTGGGTCGGAAAGGAGGAAAAACAGATCAACTTCTGCTCGTGGGCAAAGATAATTTAAACCACACCTGAAGCTGAGGGTGGTTGGCGTGGAGCCATCTCATGTATGGACAGGATCCTTCACAAGGGAAGTGAGTTTTGAACTTAAATGACCTAGAGAACGGACTTCCGCCAGGATAGTAGAACTAGCAGCTTTCTCCTCGTAAGTAGAGCTATGAAATCCGTTTAGGCATACCAGTGTGTAGTGAGAATAAATCACATTAACTGTCATGTACATCCTCTAAAAGTTACAATTTGGTGATGATATGTAATTTGTGGGTTTCAGTTTCAAAGCTGGTGTATTAAATGAGCTAAAACCCGACCTCGAGCTCAGATTTCTCCTTGGTCCAATACATCTCAAAAGAAAGGAAAAGAAAGTCTTAGGATGGCCTATAACAATTATAGTAAATATTCATCAAATACATACTATACATCACAAACTTACATATATATGAAACATATTTGCATGTCAGTACCTATAGACTTACTTGATTCTTTTAACAGCTTCATTCTATTGCATTTTTAAAAAGAAATTTACAAACTTTGGTGATAGAATGGGGAAATCGTGTCATGCAGAAAAAAACCCCTGCTTTTTAAACTCTGTATCTTGCACATTATATAAATACTTATTGAATTAACAGATACGTAAATTAATAAATCTTTATTGTCTTAAGTTAGAGTAATAATACCTTGACCTCGTGGCTACTGTTTGCGTTTTCACCCTCACTTTCTCATTAGAAGCTTTAAATAAGCCACAAGCTTTAAAATCCACACTCCAGGCTTTAAATTGATACAGTTTTCAATAGGACTATACATAACCTTTCTATAAGAGGTTAGGTTTGTACCTTTACACTGCAAAGAGCAAGTTTCCATAAAAAAATTTTTAAAATCACTTTGGCTTTGAAATGTTCTCTCCATCAACATCTGTAGTGGTTCCCCAAAGTTACAGAATTAATGAAATCTTTCTGCCCACAGCTTTTCCCTGCTATTGTGTCAAGAGTTTTGAAACTATTTCTATTTTACCATTTTTTAAAGGAAAAGAAAGAAAGAAAAGAAACATAATTGTTGTCTACTCTTTATGCCTCTGGAATAATCTGCGTTCTTCCTCACCTCCACCTTCCATCCCCTTCTCCCAACGAGGGATGGGGAACTCTGTTTGCATAGTTTCTTTTTATTCCATGTCACTGTAATGAGAGTCTCAGCAAGCATACTTTCCCTTGTGGAATTTGCTAATAAAAACAGACAGCCAGTTTTAAACAAGCAGCCCCGAGAATAGGAGACAAGCAGAAGCTGGGTGCAGGGAGCTGCTTTGCTTTTTACCTCTAGCCTCACAGATTGCCTTTTTCATCACATGCTCTTAGCCTGTGGGGCCGTAAGAGAATTTATAAAGCAATTTTGGATCCTTTGAAATAAAGGGAGCTAATTTGTCACAAGCTTTTGACAATTTCTTTGTTCAAGTATTGATACAATTTCCTACAGCAAGAGGATATTATCAATTTGTGCAGAGTCCTACCTGGACCTGAAATTCAACTGAGAAAGACACCCTCCCCTAATGACTCTCATTAACCAGTAGTGCTCCCGTTGCTACCTGCTTGCACAGAAACCCGAAGGCACTCCAGGTTTACCTACTGCAGGAGGAAGTGGTTGAGAAATCCATCTTCTTTTCACTGTGATGAGGTCATGAGAAACAAGCCATCCCGAGGAAGTGCTAGAGGTACTTCTGTGTCTCCCCAGCATCATCCCAGGGGCAAGCTGAACAGAGAGGTGATTGACGGGTAGTGGTGGAGACCTGCTGTTAGCGCATCCGTCTACCAGCTCCTGTGAAAATGAGCCCAGGAACAAGCAATAAGTCTAAGAGTCACCCAAGTGCTTCACGGCCTCACGGCCCACCACCCTCAGCCCCTTCCCTGCCTGCTACCCCCAAAGAAAGTTACATTTTGTCCCTATTTCATTTCCAATCCAACACAATTCCATTAAAAAAAAACTTACTAGTGGGGCAACACCCCTCCCCGCCCCCCCAAAAAAAAAAAATCCAGAGGATGATTCCACGCTACCCTGACTCCCGGCCCTGGAGGTGTGGCCTTTATCCACCCACCTCGCCATTGTGATGCCTCCCCAGATGAACTCCTCCTCTATCCCGCCTCCTGCCTCAGTCAGTAGCATCCCTATTTCCCAAGCTGCTGGGAGCCGCCTTTGACCTCTCCTGACCTTCACTCCCACAACCATCTGGTCTCCAGTCTTCACCTTGTTACCTCCTAGACAGTTTCCAATCCTCTCTTCCTGTCCACCACCACACCCAGCAGTGCTGCCCAAAGAGTTGCGGCCAACTCCCAGTAATGCTCTCACGCTTCAGGACCCAGCAGAAATGGCATCTGTCTGAGCATCTTCTAGCAGCCGTCTGGGTGGAACCAGCTCTATGCTTCCCAAGCATTAGGCCTCTTGTTCCCTCACCATTGCCCCCTCCCCAATGGGACAGTGGACCTTGGTTGGGGAGGGCCGGTCGGAGGTGTCCTGGTAAGTGGCCAGGGACTTGGAACATCCCAGGCACTACGGGCCCTCGCTCCACAGGGGGATATCTGTTTCCTCAGTGGAGCTGTGTTCAACTCTTGCTGCGTACACACCTTTTGCAAAGCCCAGTTCAGTGATGTGGCAACTAAATGCTTTAGCCCTCGGGGGCAAGAATCTCCTCTTTTTTTTCCTTCTGTCACGTTAGATTCCTCTGTTAATATGTCTAACATAACTGGGTTCTGAAAATCTCCTTTCTCCTCTCCTCTGTCATCAGGGAGCTGGTGACTGATAACTGCCTCACTGTCTCAGGCTGCTCGGCTTCTTCCCCTGCGGGTGGAGATAAAGAAGGCTGTCAGAACTCTTCAGGGATGCCAACTCTTGCCCTCACCCTCTGCCTGCCAGAAGATGGTACATGGTCCACAGAGGCTCCCCTTCCCTAAAAATTCAATCCACTTCCTTTTTTGGCCAGATCACCCTCCATCATCCCAGATGTGGTCACACTGAAAATGTCCACAAAGCTCTGACTGGCACAGATTTTCAAGGAACGTGGATAGAGACATAATGGGAGGAGAAGCGTCCCCTTCTTACACTAGCCTGGCGACCCCAGGAAATGACTTACCCCTCCGCGTCGCCGTCGCCTCCTGTGTAAAATGAGGATAATAATAGGTTTTACCTGACGGAATCGTAGGGGGATCAAACGAGTCTGTATTTGTAAAGCACACAGTAAGCTCTATCTAAGTGTTTTACAAGCTAAAAACAGCTGCGGGATTTCTCTTATCCTGACGCTTTCTTTTACTTCAGCATATTTTCAAACAGGAAAAATACACAATAAGTGGCACAGTGCGGGCGCTGCCCAGCGTTGGGGGTCTTGACTGCTCTTTGACGCACCGATGTCTGAATTCATATTAATACAGCCCTGGCCACTCTGTGGAACAACGCAGATGATTTTAGCACAAAACCAGCACTGCACGAAGAAACCCAACCACGCACTAACCTGACGGGAGAAAAGTCACAGATCGATGATATACTAACGTTTCTTGAGCACTTACCCTGCGCCAAGCAATAGCATCAGGGCTTTAGATAATTTACTTCACTTGCATCTTGTAACCACCTAATGAGGTAGGTAACACTATTAGCCCATTTCACAGATGAGCCATAACTTGGGGTTTAAAAAGGAGAAGCAGCCTGCCATGGTCACAGAGCTAGTGGTCAGCTGACCCAGAGTAGATGGGCCTCACCACCAATCATATGGGGAAGACAGGACTCTTTGTTTTATTAATGAACTCCTTTCTATTTTGAAAATATAGTGCATGCTTTCTAAGTTAATTGTCATCCTAACGACATGGATGCTCATCGAATATTGCCTGTTGATGATCATGATGACCTCGCGCTCAGCCACACTGGGAAGCTGGCCACGGCCTTCCTTGTTCCTTCCTCACCTCTCCTCTAGGTCCAGGACAGAAATCACACAACAAAAATCTGCCAGCTATTGCTAAGAGCTTAAGCTGTGAGCTGAACTTTCTTGGGAGATATTTGTGCTTTAATTGTAAAACGGACGACACCTTCAAGAAGCAAAGGAATGATGCCACATGATGGATCTCAGACACCTGTACAAGCAATCTGACCGAGGAGGCCTCCCCGGAGCCCTTCAGTCACCCCAGCAGATTGACCCTGATGGTACACGTTTGTATGAGAAAACACTGTAACTCACTAACTCCCTTCCTGGTGAGACCTTGACCTGTTTGTTGTGGTTGTTGCTTTTGTTGGTTGTTTTACTGCAAAGTATACTTGGTTGTAAACTGTATCTGTTTCCTCAGTTGGTGCGAATTCTGACTTGAGCCAATTCAGGCTAGCTTCATTACACAAGAACCAGGAGAGCAGATAAACTCGGGGAACTGCTACATGGAGAGAAGCACATCAGGGTCGCCCAGATGCAAAGGTGACATGAAAGCTTACCTTTGTAAGGAATATAATACGAGCTCAATGCCTGAGTTAACATAAAATATGGGGACAGGTACAGAAATCTAATTGTCTTTCCTTTTCCATAATTGGTCTCAACATTAAGTTCAAACCCCATTTCCAGTTTGTAGTTGTACTCGTTTGCTAAGGCTGCCCTAAAAAATGTCCACAAACTGGGTGGCTTTAAACAACAGAAACTTATTGTCTCGTAGTCCTGGAGGCCAGAAGTCTGAAATCAGAGTGTCTGCAGGACCATGATCTCTGCGAAGGCTCGAAGGGAGAATCTGTTCCATGCCTCTCTCGTAGCTTCTGGTGGTTGACTGTAATCCTCGGACCTCCTGGGCTTGTAGGAACATCACTCCCTTCTCTGCCTCTGTCGTCACGTGGAATCTCCCATTGGGTCTCTGTCTCTCTTCTTTTTCTTCTTGCTTTTTAATGATTTGGTTTTCTTGTTTGTTTTTCGGTTTTCTTTTTTTTTTTGGCCACACAACACAGCTTGTGGGACCTTAGTTCCCTGATCAGGGATTGAACCTGGGCCCTTGGCAATGAGAGCACAGAGTGCTAACAACTGCACCACCAGGGAAGCCCTCTTCTCCTCTTCTTAAAGGGACACCAGGGCTTTCCTGGTGGCACAGTGGTTAAGAATCCGCCTGCCAATGCAGGGGACACGGGTTCGAGCCCCGGTCCGGGAAGAGCCCACATGCCGCGGAGCAACTAAGCCCGTGTGCCACAACTACTGAGCCCTGGTCCAGGAAGATCCCACGTGCCGCAGAGCGGCTGGGCCTGTGAGCCATGGCCGCTGAGCCTGCGCATCTGGAGCCTGTGCTCCGCGACGGGAGAGGCCACAGCAGTGAGAGGCCTGCATACCGCAAAAAAAAAAAAAAAAAAAAAAAAGGGACACCAGTCATATTGGATTAGGGCCTACCCTAATGACCTCATCTCAGCTTGATTACCTCTGCAAAGACCATCTTTCCAATAAGGTCACATTTACAGGTACCAGGCCTTCAACATATCTTTTGAGGAGACATGATTCAATCCAGAACAGTTGTGGAAAAAGAAATCTCGCCCCCAAAGAAATTCAGTCCCTTCCAGCTTAAAAATCTAATCTCTTTCTGATATTTAGTTTTCCTCAGTTCCTGATCTCTTTTCTTCTCTATAGCCGTAAGTAGTTCCAGGAGGAGGCTGGGTGTGGGTCAGGCCAGTGCTCTCAAGAAGCAGGGCCAAGCCGGCCTGGGTGAGGGATGCACTTGGCGGACTTGCCCCAGTCCTCTCCAAGTCTGTCTTGCCTGGACCTGGGCATCGACCTTGGTCTTCGTAGCAAACACTGCCATCACCCGTCCCACCATGGACGTCCATCAATAGGACTCCACAGACTGTGTCCTCCTTCTCTCAACTGGGAGGCCTCCCCCCATCTGCCGGGCTATTTTCAGCCCAGCTCTGTGCTTTGCTTTGAGGAATAGACAGGTTTTGGAAGTCCCCTTCCACCGCACTTGGGGCCCTTGGGCACACAGGACTTGAGAGCTGTCCTCTGGCTATCAGTCTAGCTTTTTATTTTTCTTTTTCAGTTCACTGCTCCACTAGATGGGGACTTCCCAAAGTTTCTGTGGGCTAAACCGGAGGGACACGCTTGGGGATCCCCAAGCTTTTCTCTGGTTTATTTTTTGCCCATCCCCAGGGACAAGGCCCAAGGGTCAGAGGGCAGAACCCCACACAGCATTTCTCATCCTGCCTTTATCCCAGCTCCACACCAGCTCAGCCCCAGCCCAGGAAAGGTGTTTCTCTGCTCTGTGTGGGCACATGGCCCTTAAGATATCAGACATCCTTCTCTATTCTACAGTTTTCCTTGGAAATACCCCAAACCAACAGTCTCATTTTTTTTTTAATTTCTTGGCCACGCCCTGCAGCGTGTGGGATCTTACTTCCCTGACCAGGGATTGAACCCATGCCCCCTGCAGTGGAAGTGTGGAGTCTTAACCACTGGACCGCCAGGGAGGACCCCCCCACCTTTTTTTTTTTTTTTTTTTTTTTTTAAACCAACAGTCTCATTCTTGACGTTTTGCTTCTGGAGATAAAGGAACAGCTTATATTAGACTAACCCTTCTGATGCAAACAGCTAGCAGGAAATCCAGATGAGCACACACTCACATGCTTGGGAGTCATCAAAGAGCTGCCCAGACACTGAAGTCTTAGACCAAAATCCCTGAGAAAAGGGAATTTTGGAGAGAGGAGCACAATGTTTGGATTCCTTTACCCCTTGAGGCATTTTCCACTCACTAAGCTGCCAAGACAGCCAGAGAGAAGGTATCTGTTGTGATAAGGATCCCATAAAGGTCTGGTATCCAGAATATATATAAACGCTGATGAATCAATTAATTAAAAAAAAAAAAAAAAAAAAGTAAAAGTCGGACTTCCCTGGTGGTGCAGTGGTTAAAAATCTGCCTGCCAATGTAGGGAACAGGGGTTCGATTCCTGGTCTGGGAAGATCCCACGTGCCGCGGAGCAACTAAGCCCATGCGCCACAACTACTGAGCCTGCACTCTAGAGCCCACAAGCCACAACTACTGAGCCTGCGCTCTAGAGCCCGTGCTATGCAACAAGAGAAGCCACCGCAATGAGAAGCCCGCGCCCCACAACGAAGAGTAGCCCCTGCTCGCTGCAACTAGAGAAAGCCCACGGGCAGCAACGAAGACCCAACATAGCCAAAAATAAATAAATGAATAAATAAATTTATATTAAAAAGTCATTGCAATTAAAAAATAGGCAAAAGATTGGACATTTACTACACAATAGAAGATATTCAAATAGCTAATAAACACTCGAAAAGATGCTCCACCTCAGGCATAAGGCCACAAAGAGACTCCATTACGTACCCTCCAAATGGCTAAAATTAAAAAGACGATAATATCGGGCTTCCCTGGTGGCGCAGTGGTTGAGAGTCTGCCTGGCGATGCAGGGGACATGGGTTCGTGCCGCGGTCCAGGAAGATCCCACATGCCGCGGAGCGGCTGGGCCCGTGAGCCATGGCCGCTGAGCCTGCGCGTCCGGAGCCTGTGCTCCGCAACGGGAGAAGTCACAGCAGTGAGAGCCCCGCGTACTGCAAAAAAAAAAACACGATAATATCAAGTGTCAGCAAGGACACGCGTGAGTCTCATAAATTGCCGGTGGGAGTGTAAATTCATACAAACACTTTGGAAAAACTTTTTGACAATAACCACAAAAACAATAGCTGCAATGACCCAGCAATTTTTCCCCAGTCTATACACCTAACAGAAATGCACTTAGAGTGTGCCCAGTGTGGGTGTGAGAATGTAGCATCATTACTTGTATGAAATAGACCAAATGAGAAACAATTCAAATGTCCCTCAACAGTAGAATGGATAAATCAAGTGTGGTATATTTATATTATGGAATACTGTACAGCATAGTAAATTAATCAACTCATGTATGAATCTTACAAACGTGATGTTGAGAGAAAGAAGGCAGACATAAATTAATAGGTACTAGGTGGTTCCAATTATATAAAGTTCAAAAATAGGTGAAACTAATTTACCATGTAGGAGTCAGGAGAGTGGTTACCCTGGTGACTGTGAAGGGCAGGGAGAAGGGAGGAGTTCTGGGAATGTTCTATTTCTTGAACTGGACTGTGGTTCCACAGGTGTGTTTATTTGAGTAAACCCACAAAACTGTAACTTATGTCCAGTGCATTTTCTGTATTTATGAAACTGTAATGAAAATATTGTTTAAACAAACATTTTTCACATAGACTCTTAACATTGAAATTTAGAGCTATCGCTCCTAGTACATCTCGTCTTTGTGTAAAACAGGATATAAGCATCATTAAGACTGAAATTGTGGAGATTCCCTGGTAGCGCAGTGGTTAAGAATCCACCTGTCAGTGCAGGAGACACGGGTTCGACCTCTGGTCTGGGAAGATCCCACATGCCGCAGAGCAACTAAGCCCGTGCATCACAACGACTGAGCCTGCGCTCTAGAGCCCGTGTGCCACAACTACTGAAGCTTGTGTACCTAGAGCCCACGCACCGCAACGAAGAGTAGCCTCCGCTCACCGCAACTAGAGGAAGCCGTGCACAGCAACAAAGACCCAACGCAGCCAAAAATAAATAAATAAATAATAATTTTAAAAAAGATGGACATTGCTTTTTAGGTCTAATAATTAGACAGGGTAATATTTGCCTTCAGGCAAGTCCTGCTCAAGTTGATCACCTTCAAGTTGAAAGTCTTGAGGTGGGATTCATAAATCAACCCACCTTCTTGAGCTCACCTCCAGACTTTACTTGTTTTAATTAGGTACGAATGTTCTTTAATTCTTCCTAGAGTCAATCAACAAAGGAATTATTCTTCCGTGAAAAACAGACTTGCTCTCGCAGTGTTTTTTGTTTTTGTTTTTCAGTTTGGAGAATACAAAGACAGCACTTTTTTTTTTTTTTTTTTTTTTTTGCGGTATGCGGGCCTCTCACTGCTGTGGCCTCTCCCATTGCAGAGCACAGGCTCCGGAAGCGCAGGCTCAGCGGCCACGGCTCACGGGCCCAGCCGCTCCGTGGCATGTGGGATCTTCCCAGACCGAGGCACGAACCCGTGTCCCCTGCATCGGCAGGCGGACTCTCACCCACTGCGCCACCAGGGAAGCCCCCGACAGCACATTTTTATTCAGGGTCTTGCTCGAGGCCGAGGATCATCACTCCTCCTCCAGACACCCAGATCTTTCTTGTCTCGTAAACTTACTTTCCTTTGTACCACTCACTCCTTTGCCACTTAGAACCCTCCTGGCATTGTCAGCTGCCTTTTAATACTGTATCCCATCTTGGCCACAGGGACTGTAGCATCCTGAAAGGCAGAGCGCACCTCACACCACTTTTTTTTATATATATAAATTTATTTATCTTTTTATTTTTGGCTGCATTGGGTCTTCGTTGCCGTGCAGGGGCTTTCTCTAGTTGCCTCGATCAGGGGCTACTCTTCGTTGCGGTGCGTGGGCTTCTCATTGCAGTGGCTTCTCTTGTTGTGGAGCACAGGCTCTAGGTGCGCGGGCTCAGTAGTTGTGGCGCACGGGCTTAGTTGCTCTGCGGCAGGTGGGATCTTCCCAGACCAGGGCTTGAACCCGTGTCCCCTGCATTGGCAGGCGGATTCTTAACCACTGCGCCACCAGGGAAGTCCATGTCACACTACTTTTTAAATGCCACCAGCCTTGGTGGTATCTTGTGCAGTCACTGCCTAGGATTATTAGCTGTCGGATGGATAACAACCCATTTTTCCTTCCTGATCTCTGGAGGGGTGAGGAAGGAAGCACAGGAACAGCCTTAGGTTAGTTGAATATTTTTAATATAAGAACTTGTCACACTGCATGGAAGTGACCTAAGTGCCCATCAACAGATGAATGGATAAACAAGATGTGGTACATATATACACACACACACAGTACAGTATTACCCAGCTGTAAAAAAGAATGAAATCATGCCATTTGCAACAACACGGATGGACCTAGAGATTGTCACACTAAGTGAAGTAAGCCAGACAGAGAAAGACAAATATCACAGGATATCACTCATATGTGGAACCTAACTAAAAAATGATATAAATGAACTTATTTACAAAACAGAAACAGACTCACAGATTTTGAAAACAAACTTATGGATATCAAAGGGGAAATGAGGGGGAGGGATAAATTAGGAGCTTGGGATTAACGTACACACACTACTATATATAAAACAGAGAACCAACAAGGACCTACTGTATAGCACAGGGAGCTCTACTTAATATTCTGCAATAACCTATACGAGAAAAGAATCTAAAAAAGAATGAATAGATGTATATGTATAACAGAATCACTTTGCTGGACACCTGAAACTAACAGAATATAGTAAATCAACTATACTTCAATTAAATAAACAAATAAATAAATAGGGACTTCCCTGGCAGTCCAGTGGTTAAGACTCCATGCTTCCACTGCAGGGGGCACAGGTTCGATCCCTGGTTGGGGAACTAAGATCCTACATGCCATGCCGAGCGGAGCATGGCCAAAATAAATAAATAAATAAATAAAAGTTAAAAAAAAAAAAAAAAGAACTTGTCATACTCAAGTGACTCCAGGTTTCATGACACAAACCTGATGCACCAACTCCCTGACAAGGAAAAGTGGCAGAGCGGGGTGACACCGCTGCGGGGTGACACTGCCGCAGGGCAGCAGTCCCAAAGCAGGTGCGGTGCTGGGAGGAGGACACCAGGCACCAGCGGCACCGGCAGAGATGGGCTGAGCACGGACACTCAGAGTTCCTCCCTGATGAGCAAAGCTCCCGGACCAAGTCCTGGTTCTACTCCAGAATTTCATTACGAATGACAGGTGATAGTTACTGGTTGTTACAGTGTGTGCCAGGCATCAAGAGAAGCATTTCCATATGCTGTCTAATCTTCAGAGCAACTCACAGAGGTAGAAACGTCATTCTCCCTATTTTGCAGAAGAGACAACTAAAGCTAAGGGAGGGAAAGTAGCTTGTCCAAGTTTTCATGGCAGTAGAAATAATAAAGCCAGCATTCAAATCCAAGTCTCCTGACCTCCGAAGCAGGGTCTAAGGAAAACAGGTACATAGAGAACTGATAGGTAGTTAAAGGAGTCGAAGAGGTAATAAGACGTGCACACAAATATCTATCTTACCAGACAGACTGTGGTAAGTGCCAGGGGAAGAGAACGAGCAAAGGGTAATGATCGTTTCTGGCTGCAGGAGATTCCACCAGTAGTTGAGGTGAGTGGGGAAATTTCACCTCCACGTTGCAATATTATGAAAGTCAGATTGAATCTTCTTCCGTAATGACATGGTAGAGCTAGGCTGAGAGCAGACACTTTCAGAATTCCTCCTTGGAGAGGAAAGATCTTGGATCTAGATATCAATGGGGTAAAATCTAAAAGTCGGAGCTGGCTCTAGGAAGCCCCCGCATGGACACGCCTCGGCCTGACCCCTCCAGGCACCGTGGGCAAGATCTGGAAAAGACCACCAGGGTCCCTGGTAGGCACAGCGCTGTTGGTGCTCTGAAAATACCCCACGGACCACGGTGTTTTCCTGAGTGTTTATCACAATGTAGACAGTGTCCAATGTGTAAAGATCCATCACACCACTTACCTGTTTGAAAGCAAAGCAACATGGGAAAAACTACTTTGATAAATGATTATGGGGTGTGTTATCATCTATAGAAAATAGTCATTTTATTTCTAAACAAAAAATGGTTTCAATGTTATTACCATATGTTTACTGTCATACACCCTTTGTTGAAGCTGCTACAGGTTGTGCTAATAAACTTTGATATTTACATTCAGGCATTTATATTTATATTTAGGCACAGTGGCTTACTTAATTTGGCATATACCCCAGCATGGCTTTTGTTTGGGGCTCTAAATTCTAGAGCAAGGGCTATAGACTTAGGGCCAGCTTAAAGTACCAAGAATTTGGTAATGGGGGAAACACGAGGAAGACTCCTATTCAAGCAACACTGTCAATTTATTTGTGCAGAGAAATCTTTCTTGGGAATCTTCTTAACTTCCAGTCCTTTTATTGAATTCTTTCATTGTTTGAAAGTCTGGCCCATGAGTTTCCAACATACAAACTGAAACCTTCTATGGAAACATCTTCACAAAAATAGGGTGATGTTGAGAGCCAGAAGCCACCGAATCTTCCATCTGCTCAAACAGCCCCACTCATTTAGCTACGCCTTCATCCATCAGCTGCTCCAGGCACCGTGTAAGTCCTTGGGAATGTAACGACGTGGCTCCTGCCTTAGAGGAAGTTCCAGTCCAGAGTATGATGGGTGTGAGGCTAATCCTGTTCCAGACCATTCTGGGGGCCGGGGGAGAGGGGCAGCTAAACCCAATACTTAGCATCCTATTATCCTCCAGGAGGAAAGCAAACAAGCCCAGCCTGGGGGTTCGGAGTCATTCCTTCTCCATCAGGCTGGTGGCTTTCAGACAGCTAAGCCTCTGCTTGATGCCCAAGTGGCATGTCTCTATCTGAAGGTGTGTCTGAGTTGCCACTAAAAAGGACTTTGTAAAACATCCCCTTAGGGCTTCCCTGGTGGCGCAGTGGTTGGGAATCCGCCTGCCAATGCAGGGGACACGGGTTCGAGCCCTGGTCTGGGAAGATCCCACATGCCGCAGAGCAACTAAGCCTGTGCGCCACAACTACTGAGCCCGCGTGCCACAACTACTGGAGCCCGTGCACCTAGAGCCCGTGCTCCGCAACAAGAGAAGCCACCGCAGTGAGAAGCCTGAGCACCGCAACGAAAGAGTGGCCCCCGCTCACTCCAACTAGAGAAAGCCCGTGCACAGCAACGAAGACCCAACGCAGCCAAAAATAAACAAATTAAGTAAAAAAAAAAAAATCCCCTTACGTCAGAGCCTCAATCAATGGGGAAACTGGAAATTATGTCACATTTCCAAGCTTGATTCTGCAATACAATCTCCACCAGAAAACATTCTTCGTGTTTTCTTTATGTAGCTTTCTTTTCTGATTACTCCAAAACACACACACTATTTAAAGGACAGGGACAAACGTGGCTGTTGATTCAGTGGTCATGAAAAGACAGGGACAAGAAAATTAGATATTCGGAGTAGAGGATATTCCAGATAAGAAGAGGACAAGCAAACCGTCTGCACATAGCTTCTCTGCTCCCATCCTTGCTAAGGAAATGCAGACGCATTTGGATATGGTACCATAAACGCTCGTCAGAATAAATACACACAAGCTGTCCTCACTTGCCTAAGTCAATCATTAACTAGAGCAGCTGTTTGTATCACTTACACCGAGGCAACACAGCAGAAACTCACTGAGATCATGAGCTCTGGAGTCAAATGGAACTGATTGAAATCCTGCTTCCATTGCTTCTTAGCTGTTTGGCTTTGGGTTAATTACTTCCTCTTCCTCTGGCCTCAGTTTCCTCATGGGTAAAGTGGGGCTCTTCCTACTTCGTGAGGTTGTTGTGAAGAGTCGTGTGGGTGGTGTTTGGCACATTCCTTGCCTGTGACATGCACACATTTTTTAAAAAATATTAACATCATTAGTGTTTAAATTTTCCAAAAGGAGAACTGGTGTTGTATGTAATTCATGATGTAGATATGGACGTTTGAGAATTCCCAAGGGTTTTGAAGGAGGTGATTCTTCAACGCAGAAAGAAACTGGCCTGCTGCAGCTTTTGAAAGTTGCCCTGCACAGGGCTGAGTGCTGGGGCTCCCGAGTTCCTCTGTGGAGTGTGAAGCGTTCACAGTCATCCAGTGCAACTGGGCCTGAACTCTAACCTGTCTCCTGCATGTGTGTTTTTATACTTTCTCCAGTAGCCCAGTTTTAGTCCCTTTGGGAAAAGCTTCCTCAATGATATGAAATTAGCTCTCTACCATGTAGTAAGAATGCACCAGAAAAGACCAGTCAGGATTTCCATTTCACAGGAAATTTTCTGAAAGGCCTGAAATCAGAAACAGGAAGTCTGTGTAATAGTGGGCGCCATGAGCACCGTGGGCCCGTGTGCTGCCCGCCCAGTATCTCGAGGCTCAGGGAGGCTGAACGCTGCACTCTTCCTTCCCCACAGACACAGCAGTTTGTCTTCTGAAGTAATTACTGGTTCACATTGCTGCCGACCTTCTGGGGAAAATGCTACAGGAGACTTCCCGCCCCTCTCACGGTCACGTGTGCGGTTTGCCCACCCTTAAACTCGCCCTGCCAGTTCTTGGGGGTGCTAGTTTATGCAGACAATAAAGTAAAAACAATTCTTCGAGTTGCTTTAATTTAGTCATCATGATAGATGAGTGTCTTGGTGATGGGGAAGTCCAGAAGGATCTTTTTAAACTGAGAAGGAGAAACGGCAGGCAATGCCCCTCTCAGACGTGGGGTTACGGGAGGGGACCTTCCAACACTCACTCATGGCCCCTTCGCACAAAACAAGGGCAGGGTCCTTCGATGGCTTCACAGGGTGGGGGTGGGGGGAGAAGAGTTGGCATCATTTTTATGGTGACTCACCTGTAAACCTTAATTAAAAACCTGTTCATAGGGCTTCCCTGGTGGCGCAGTGGTTGAGAGTCCGCCTGCCGATGCAGGGGACACGGGTTCGTGCCCCGGTCTGGGAAGATCCCATGTGCCGCGGAGCGGCTGCGCCCGTGAGCCATGGCCACAGAGCCTGCGGCCCCGCAACGGGAGAGGCCACAATAGTGAGAGGCCCGCGTACCGCAAAAAAAAAAAAAAAAAAAAAAAAACCTGTTCATAATGCAACATGGTCAATCAACTCTACTTGAATAAAATAGTTTAAAAAAATCTGTTTGTGGGAATTCCCTAGCGGTCCAGTGGTTAGGGCACCGCACTTCACCTGCAGGGGGCACAGTTTAGATCCCTGGTTGGGGAACAAAGGTCCTGCATGCCACGCGGCTCGGCCAAAAAATTTTTTTTAATTTAAATTTTAAACAAATTAAAAATCTGTTCAAATTGTGTGAAATGAACAATAGTTGATGAAAGCAACCTCATGACAGAGTTCTTTCCTGAATATAAAATCGGTCATGAAGATAAATCCAAACACCTATTTTTCCCCTTAAATCCAAGACGTAGGTGGAAGCTCGTAAATCCAGATACCCTCTTAGTTTAAAACATTTAAGTCATATCGACAGAGCAAGGAGAATTTTTGAAATCCAATGACCCTTTCATGAACTTTGTCATTAAAAGCCTTCCAATATAATTAGGAAAATTAGTTTGAAATATTCTTTTTAAAGGGAGGTCCTTCATCTCTCATCCTCTGAAGATATACTGCCATTCTCTGAAAGTTATTTACCAAAATAGAAAATGAATCAGTAGACACTTATTATCTGGTATACAGCAGGTGTTATAAAATGAGCATAAGCTTCTCTGTCACTAGAGATTCAAAAAACTTTAAAAATTCCACCTGTCTTACTTCTTCCCAGGGAACATTATTACGGACGACAGGAAAGGCACATATGATGACGCAACTATGAGTTTTATTTGTTTACACGTGTGGACAAGAGTAATGGATGATTGTGTAGGGTCTGTCTTTCAAACATTTAGGTTTGAAATTTAAGCAATTAGATACAGCTCAAAGAAAAAAAAAAGACTAGTCTTTTTTTTGGTCATTATGTTTGCAAAATATTTTCCACACTAGCCTAGAATTGAAAAGGGTGTCAACGGACTATTTTGGGTAAAATGTACTGATTTTAGAGGGAAAACCATATGAGGTCAAACTGTTCATGTCCACATCCTCCACACACAGCCCTGTCCTGGAATATATTGGACACCCTGAAGTGTTCCACAAATGAATGCATGACTTAAAGATGATGAACTCAATCACTACATAACAGAAGAAAGAAGAACATGATTTAATAGAAGAAGGAAGACAAGAGGAAATAACTAGAATTTGAGTCTGAAGGCATAATTTACTTGACATGTTTCTGCTGTGCTTATCCTATTTCTTCCTTCTCTCTGCCTTTAATCTCCTGATGGCCAATGTTTGTGTCGTATGTGGGAGGGCGGCGTGGACAGGAAAGTGTAAAAGCACTGGCCACCGCGGCAGGGACCTACTTAGGGTGTTGATAGTAATAAAAAAGGTGCTTAAAGATCATTAAGCCCAAACCCTCACTTCACAGATAAGGAAAGTAAGAAATCAAATGACTTGACTAAGGTCACTGACACAGCCAGCTGAGCACAAAGAGTATTGTATCATTATTTATTGCTCTGGGGAGGAGGGGCTATGATGACGAATAAAGCTTCTCATAGACCTGCCTGATATTAGCCCCTGACCCCCAACACGGTATCGAGTTTGTTTGGTTTGACCAATTGATTGATTGTTTGTACATTGATTTTGACAAGAATGCCCGGAAAATAATGTTCTTAAAATCTTACTTTGCGGGCTTCCCTGGTGGCACAGTGGTTAAGAATCCGCCTGCCAATGCAGGGGACACGGGTTCGAGCCCTGGTCCGGGAAGATGCCACATGCGGGAGAGCAACTAAGCCCGTATGCCACAACTACTGAGCCTGTGCTCTAGAGCCCGCGAGACACAACTACTGAGCCCACATGCCACAACTGCTGAAGCCTGCATGCCTAGAGCCCGTGCTCCACAAGAGTAGCCACCGCAATGAGAAGCCCGCGCACCACAACGAAGAGTAGCCCCCGCTCGCTGCAACTAGAGAAAGCAGTTTTGCTCACAATTGTACCCCTTGCACCCTTCATTTGCTTTGCACATGGGAGGTGTATGATAAATATATGTTTATAAATTAACCTAATAGAAGGGAATATGAAATAGCATGAACATTTGGATAATGCCTCTGTATAAGTAAATACCAAATACTTGCGATTATAAAATTGATTAATCCTTTATTAGAAAAATAATTCACATGTTTAAGAAGGTGTCAACTACAAGTCTGGGAGGAAATGGAAGGCAAGAAATCCAGAGGCTTGAGGAGAAAATCAGACCTTTCTTCCTCAGATCCATCTCTGTTTCTGATTCCCTAAATTTTCCATTACTCTAAACCACAAGCTTCTGCAAGGCTCAGTGTGTTTTAATTAAACCCCAACGATGAACGCAGACTTTCCGAACTCCGTCCTGGTTTGCGCCCTTATGCTTCCAAGCAGGCTTTAAAGACGACAGTGAGGAGACCTGATGCTCAACAAGGCCTTAGGAGTTGGCGTTACCCTCGCACAGAACAGAACGGTGCAGGGAATTACCCTGAGGGCCTGTAGGGGCACTTAATGATCATTCCCTCGCCTCCTGGGATGGGCATTTTGTTCTTTATTTGCCTGGTTTGTGTTCACAGAGTTAAAGCTCTGTCTGTGTGACTCAGGCCATGAAAATGCTTGACTTGGCAACCCACGTGGCTATTCCCCACACGGGCCTCAGCCGAGGGCCCGGAGAAGCAAGAAGGCTGGCCCCGCAGCCCTCTCTGGTGGCGTCTGTAATGTCCCTGCGGCCCCTGCCAACAGCCACGGTGGAGGGAGGCTGCGAGGGGAAGCTGTGTCCTGAGTTAAACTCTCCTCCAAGAGGTGGCCTCACAAAACCGCATGGGATCCATGGGGAGACTTTCTTACTTTCTTTCTTTCTTCTCTTCTTCCTCCTTTCCTTTCTTTTCATTCTTTTTCTTTCGTTTCTCCTTTTCTTGATCCTTCCCTCCCTCTCTCCCCTCCCCTGCCCTCCTTCTTTCCTTCTTTCTCTGTAGGTCTCTCTCTCTCTCTTATTTTTTTTTTTTATTTTTTTTTCGGCCTCACTGTGTGGTTTGCGGGATCTTAGTTCCCCAACCAGGGATCAAACCTGGGCCCTCAGCCGTGGAAGCGTGGAGTCCTAACCACTGGACCACCAGGGAATTCCCTCTCTGTGGGTCTCTTGTGAAAATGAAAAGAACAAAAATCTCAAAGAACTATTCAACTAGCAGACATTTCTATGTGTCCCCTGGCCTTTCCCAGATCCATCCCTCTCTCCAACTCAGCCCTTTGCTTTCCATGTAAGAGATACAGGTAGCTCTTATGCAAAAGTATGAAGAAACCCAGACAAAATCAAAAACTAACCGTTACAGGATTGTTGCAATTATACTTTAATCTGACAAACATGGCCTGAGGGTTACCTGCATGGTCTCTGCAGATTACGTGGGTGTCACCCACAGGGCCAGTTCGTATCCTTGGCTACTGTGTAACATTCAAAGAGGTTGGTGAGATAATCTTGGTTCAGGACACTGAACCACATTATACTTCAAACATATACTATGAAATGACTTTTGGACTCAGCACAATTATAACATTCGCTGAGTCTGCCAAGTTTACCACGTAGATAAGGAAAAAATACATAGTTTAAATATTAAACAATTCAATTGGAGGGGCAATCCCCTCCTAAAGGTGCACCAAGAAACTAATTTGCAGCCTGCACACATTCATTTCACAGAGAAGAGTGGCTTTCAGCTAACAGGTCTCCAAGGCCTTCAACCCAGTAATGGCATGGTCCCCATGCACGCCTCTGGGAACTGGATGGCTGGATTGCAGCCACAGGGCCATAAAGATAAAATAATTCAGGAAGTGAGTTGGTATCTTCATTTTGAAATTCTCAGGCCAGCATTAGCTGGTGAGTTTTAAAGGAGAATTCATGGTTTGGAAACAGCTCCAGGCTTGCTGCCTTTTCAGTGTGCAAAGTCATTCTTTTCCTGAGTGTTCATCATCTCAAATCACCCTCAGCATCCCAGCTCTGCTATCTGGGAATAGGTGCACCTTGTGGTAGGTGAATGCCAAGTGCTCAATCCAGGAAATGGCTATCGGAATGATTTGCACGCATGTCCTGAGCCCCACTGGGCACTAAAGAGATGGCTGCTTTGCTAATAAATCTTGCATTCGTCAACATTAATTAAGGTGATCTGAGTCTGCAGTCAAGCGTACACTTTTCAATGAGCAGCCAACTTTCCTTCTATTAAATTTTTAGGAGAATATATTAGCAAATTCTGGGAAATAGCATCGGCAAGAAGCTGAGCCGGAGTAGGTTTAGGAACTCAGCCGGGTTAAGCTGCCTTCTCTGAACACACCCAGGCCGTGCGTGCACAGCAAGTCAGATGGTGTCACTGCTTCCAGCGCCCCCATGGTGGTCTCGATCCAGTCACAACCACCGGAAGGAGGACAGAGGACAGGCTCGGAGTCTGTGCTCAGGGAAGGATGTAAAAGGAAGAAGAAACCTGGACCATGAGCTTTTGGAGACTGTAACCCAGTTGAGGGGGAAAGACGGCACCCATGAAAGTGGAAGTAACACTGCTGAACGGCAGGTGAGCCTGAACCAAAGGATGGGACAGAGCTTCAAGGAGGGAGAGACAAACGTGTGGGAGTGAAGAGGGAAGGTGGTGAGGATGTGAATTACAAGCTCGGGACCTGCAGAGGAGGAAGGGGGCGCCGAGGGAGGCGGCGGGAGGAACAACGGCTTGAAGCAGCGGTCATGTTGGGACATGGAGGGCCCTGTAGGTCAAGCTGGCAGGTGCCCTGGCCTCTCCTGGGCAACCCAGAGCATCAGTGTTTTCTGAGGAAGGGGGAAGAAGAAACCACCGTTTTACAAAGGCTAATCCAGAGGTTGAGCTGGATGGGAAGACGACATGAAAGCCCGGCGGTGGACAGATCTGTTAGGACACTGCGGTCATTGCTCAGGTCCGTGGTTTTGAATGCTGGGTGTGTATCCCGGGTACGCCGAGGTGATGCCCTGGGATGTGGGGAGAATATATCAGAATTCTTACTTGTACTTACTTTTAAAATTCTCACCTTTTTTGAGTCTATTTTATGTATTTTAAATGAACATACCCGTTCAATAGAAAATATGTATATTATAGACTGACTTGTGCCCAAATTCACATGTTGAAGCCCTAACCCCCAATGAGACAGTATTTGGAGATGGGGCCTTAAGGAGGTATTAAAGGTTAAATAGGGTCATAAGTGTGCAGCCTTATATTTTTTATTATTTTTTTTTTTTTTTGCGGTACACGGGCCTCTCACCGCTGTGGCCTCTCCCGTTGCGGAGCACAGGCTCCAGACGTGCAGGCTCAGGGGCCATGGCTCACAGGCCCAGCCGCTCTGCGGCATGTGGGATCCTCCCGGACCAGGGCACGAACCCGCGTCCCCTGCATCGGCAGGCGGACTCTCAACCACTGCGCCACCAGGGAAGCCCCTGCAGCCTTATTTTGACAGGACCCTTATGAAAAGAGGAAGAGACACCAGGACTCTCTCTCTCTCTCTCTTTCTGCACACACAGAGAAGAGGCCATGTGAGGATACAAGGAGGTGGCCGTCTACAAGCAAGAAGAGTCTCATCAGAAACCGACCCTGATGGCAACTTGATCTTGGACTTCTGGCCTCCAGAACTGTGAGAAAATAAAATTCTGTTCTTTAAGCCGCCCAGTCCGTGGCAGCCCTAGCAGACTAATACAGCACATAATACGTAAACAGTCAAAAACTGGAAGAGTGAATTGTACAGATTTTGTTAATGTGCATGATCGAAACAGTTTGGGGGACGGTGCTCTGGGTGCTAGGGTTCTGAGTTGAGAAGGCAGTGAGTGCTAAGAGCTTCTTCAGGGGAAAAATAGGAACTCCGTGAGCCACTGGATATAGGAAATGAGAGGAAGAGAAGTATGAACGTGATCTCTGGGATTTTCAGTCTGGGAGCGGGGGAGAGCTACCTCTATCCCGTGGGAGATAAGGATGGCAAGAGTTGATCCCACGGGAGGATCAGAGAAGCTCAAGGACCACAGCACTGGATGTCCTCCGAATGAGAAAGAGATACGGCCAGAGAGGGGAAAGG
This sequence comes from Delphinapterus leucas, assembly GCF_059928025.1. Classification (NCBI taxonomy): domain Eukaryota; kingdom Metazoa; phylum Chordata; class Mammalia; order Artiodactyla; family Monodontidae; genus Delphinapterus; species Delphinapterus leucas. The sequence continues at coordinate 84,531,579 of NC_143140.1, read as the reverse complement.
AAAACAGGGATTTCAGGGCCACAGAGGTCAAGGGAAAAGAGAGTTTGGAGGAGGGCAGGGTGGGCAACAGTATCAAGGAGGTCAAGTGGAACGACCCCAAGAAATGTCTTGTGGAATTCCACAAGGAGGTCATTGAAGACATTTAAAAAGTGACTCCGGTAGAGGGGAGAGGATGCAAGCTGGACTGTAGGGGGTTAAGAAGGGACAGATGGGGAGGAAATGAAGGAATCAGGTTATGTTTAGATTTTAACTATTAAAATGTGTCAAAGTCAGAACTGCAGGGGGTGGGAGGTGAGCGTTCCCTTCATCTCCGACCCCTGAGGAATTCCCTGTTACTAGTTAAACAGTGTTAAGTGGTAACGGGGGCTGGAAAGGTGGGACATGGGGGTGAGGGGGGGATGGTGAGGCAACAATAAAGTGCTCAGTCCTGTCCCAGAGCCTTCCAGACAGCTCTGGCTTTGTGTGTGAGTTTGTGTGTGGGACAGAACACAAGACAAAGCCAGACGGGATACATAATTCTCAAACCCATACGCTGATTAGAAGTCTGGAAATTTCTCCCAAATTTCATACCTTATTTGATAGTTGAATGTCAGAAGATCTGACCTAAAGGGCGGGAATAAATGGCAGGAAGAGGATGGAGTTCATCTGGGCATCTCGGCCACCAGCAATCGGACACCCAGAAGATACCATCCCAGTATTCTGCCTTTGCCTGGGTGTAAAATTGTTTACTATCCACTTCACAAGTGTGCAGACAAATTGAAAGTCACATGTGAGAACTAATGAATCCTTATAAAATTCTTTGAGATCCACAGATGAAAGGGACTGTTTAAGTACAGAGTATTATCAGCTAACGGTGGAGCACACTGAATGAATAGGATTCTCCCAGAGAATAAACTATGTCCTGGGAATAAATTCAGTAATTGTGGAAAATGCATTAAACATTTTAGGTGAAAAGCCATAACTACCGATAACTCTTCAGCAGGCAATCTTTCCAATTCTAGAATTATCTTACTAGTTCACATCCTGGGATGTTTGTGGACCTCATACAGAATTTCAACATCTGTTTCATAGAATCATTGACTCTCAGGTCTGGAGGGATCACCTGATCCTGACACCCCTTTGCTCATTAAATGCCCTCTGTGATATCTATAAAAAAAAAATGGCAGCCCACCCCATGCTCAATTTCTCCAGTTGGGCACTGATTAGCCCCCATTCTCACTTTCTTCTGTCTAAAGATAGTTTTAAAAGTCCTTTTTACCATCTTCGCAAGCCAAGGTTCATTTAAGGCTTCTGCTGTCCTAAATTCCTTCTCATGTTCATCCTTGGTTATTCACTCTTCTCTATGTTTTTGCACATCTTTCAAAATTCTGATCCCACTGGTGAGGGCCCAAATTTTCTGCAATAATGACTTAAAATTTTTTGTGAAAATGTGCACACACTCACCCAAAGTTTTTTTCTGCACAGTGACTTGCCTAAACTCAAAAAATAAAACCTGACATGACTGCAGGGTCAATATGATTCATATAAATTCTCAGAGAGTGGTTCAGCAGGTCACTTCGCGTTAGGCTGAAGAGGTCTTCTTGAGATCAGTGGAACTGACGTTACAGTATCAGTCCCTGGCTCAAGCCAACAATGAACTGTTTGTACCAGAGAGCATAACTGGTTTGCATAAAGTAATGATGGGACTCGGGACTGGCTTCCCATCCAGACCCAAGGCCTCCTGCCAGCGCCCTCCGTCATGACAGGGTGAGGCAGAGCATGAGTGGCTCAGAACAATCACTGCATGGGCCTCTAGAAAAACAGATCACAGTAGCATCCACACACGGAGACCTCAGGCTGGCGTTCTGTCAGGAAGAAAAGACAATGACAGAAAGAAAGACAGGAACCAGGAGAAATATGGCCTCATGGAAATACATCTTGGCTAAGGGAGGGGAAGAGGGGTGATATACAAAGAAAAATGGGAGGAATATTCAGAAATTACTCAAGGTGTGCCTTTGCACAGTCTCATCCCATATTTGGACCCCCAGGTGGACATCCATGGTGTGCTCTTTTTTTTTTTAATATTTATTCATTTATTTGGTTGCTCTGGGTCTTAGTTGTAGCACATGGGACCTTCGTTGCCACGTGCGGGATCTTCGTTGTGGCACGTGGGATTTTTAGTTGTGGCATGTGGACTCTTAGTTGCGCCATGTGGGATCTAGTTCCCTGACCAGGGATCGAATCTGGGCCCCCTGCATTAGGAGCGTGAAGTCTTAACCACTGGACCACCAGGGAAGTCCCCATCCAGTGCATGTTTAAGGACAGCCTTAAACCTTCAGGTATGTGTATTATGCCTGCGGGGCGGGGAGATTGCAGGCAAGAATGTGCACGTGTGCACATGCGTATCTGTCTGGAAGGGAGGGCTGTCTGTAGGCCAGGGTTGGGCTGGCATGTGCTGGTTTATTCCCCCTTGGCTCAGAGGTTCAGGTAGGGGGAAAAGTACAGGTAGGGTGGAGTAGGGTATGTACCCATTGCAAAGGTAGGGATCTACCCATGAGGTGCACACTCCTGAAATCTCATTCAGAGTTCAAAGAGGTAACAAAAGGGGTGTGTGTGCCCACAGTGTGAGTCTGCCACACATGAAAATAGATGCCCAAGTGTTTACACTCTAGAATTTTACGGTGCAAACCAGGAGGCAGCTCCTAATGATGTGGCAACAAAACAGTAAATGTTGAAGCTGCGGTCTCTCAGCAGGCATGAAGAAATGGTTGACCTTGGATCCACGGGCAGCCATGAATACAGTGAGGAAGTTATAGAGGAGGAATTATCCAAACGGAAGTTTCAAGGTCACAGGGAATTTTTCTTCTTATCCAAACGCAACAGTCTCAGGAATGCCATTCGGTGAGCACAGGCTGTGAAATTCCACAAAAATGGAATTCTCTCCACATGGGATCCTCAGTTCACTGAGGTTTTCACCCCACGTTTATTTGTGGAGGGAGCGGCTGAAGGGAGCTCTTGAAATTCAAGCTCTTCCCAGAAAGAGTGCAGAACTGACCAGGCATCTCAGCTCATCTGAACCCAGGCCTTTTTCATGTATTTGACAAAAAGAGCTAACTTTCTAAGAAGACCATTTTCACATTAGCCACGTATTTAACGTTAATGTTCATGTAACAGTTCAATGGGATATTTACCAATAACAAATTTTAAAAGAGCGCTTTCAAAGATAGGAATTCAGGCAAAATACTACTCCCCACATGGGTGAAAAGGAGGCACACTCTTCTCAATCAGCCTCAAAGATCCTCCTGTTTGGGGGGAAGGAGTTATATTTTTTCTACTCAAAAAAATTATTTGAAATAATCTGATGTGGTTTCACAAAACTGGTTGGATCCATTGCTAACAAATTGCTAACAAATGGCTAATGTCATGTTTCAAGAGAAAAGTAAAACTGTTATATGGACATGATGTCGTGGGTATAGGAACGAAGGTGTGTGTGCAGGGACAATGGAGAAGGCTGCTGCCCAGTGCCGGGGGCCCCAGAAAGGCTGCCCAGAGGGGCTGACATGTGAGTGAGTCTTGCAATGCAGGCAGGGGAGGAGGGGGCTAGAGATCGTGCCAGACAGAGAACAGCAAGAGCAAAGGCACAGAGGGACCCAACAGACGATGGGTCCAGAAGTGAGGAAGAGGCATCACGAGATGTGGCTGAGGATGCGGGCAGGGATGGGCCACAAAGCCCTTGGAAGCCAGGCTGGGAGGCTGGATTTAATCCTGGGGGAGACAGGGGCCTTACCGGGGAGTGACGTGGTTGGACATGCATCTAATTTTAGGCGGAAGGTGGTAAAACTACAGCAGGGCAGGGAGATTGACCAGAGGTTAACATAGTCAGCAAAACACGAGCAACAGACAGCAAATGAGTCAGCAGAAGACCTTTTTTTTTGTGGTACGCGGGCCTCTCACTGCTGCGGCCTCTCCCACCGCGGAGCACAGGCTCCGGACGCGCAGGCTCAGCGGCCATGGCTGACGGGCCCAGCCACTCCGCGGCATGTGGGATCCTCCCGGACCGGGGCACGAACCCGTGTCCCCTGCATCGGCAGGCGGACTCTCAACCACTGTGCCACCAGGGAAGCCCAGAAGACCATTTTTGACACCAACTTCTTTGTCTCTCTATACAAGAAGCCATGTGACACCACCCTCTGTGCCCCGTGGAAGCTGACTCTATGTTCATTTTGAAAACAACAAAGGGAAGGCAGTCCTGCTTGACATTTTTGGCGGGGAGCTTAACCTTTCAAGCTGAACCACTTATTATCCGATTTTCTTTTCCATCAGAATCTTTGTGGGGGGGAGGGGCAGTGCCGAGAAGGAGCGAATGAGAAGCTTCTGTATGAGGGAGCTGGGGCCACAGAACTGCGCTGCTAACCTCCCCACACCAAGCATTTTATTTCTCCTAGACATCTGAAAACATCTTGACTTTCATACCAATGCAGGCTAGGCATTTCTAACCGCTCTGCTAACTTCAGGACAGCCTGCTCGTTAGGAGCCTGGGAAGAGGGCAGGTACCAGCTGGTAGCAAATGGAATTCACTACTGACCTTAAATTTAAACGAGATCCATGCAGAGGAAGGACTTCATATTCTGCTAGGCTTCGAAGCTCCATTATCTTCCGAGTCATTCTGTCCTGGAAGAAAACAGCAAGTGGGCTCGTTAAATTACTCATATGTGAATGATCGAATCACACTGCATTAAACGAAGAGCTGACATTTCATGGACAAGATGAAGTACAGTTCAGAACGAATTACTACTGTGACGATGCATGCAAAAGCCTGATTTTTTTTTTTTTTAAAGCCTGATTTTTGAAGTTTCATTTATGCAGATGACAGATAACCTGACTCTTCATTTTGGTGATCAGGTCAGCTAAAGCGTCATTTAGTATTGCTGCGCGACAGTAGCAAGAAATGGTTATAAAGAGAAAAGGTTGCAGGTCCTGTATTTGATTCAGACTCTGCAGCTGAGATAACGTTTTCAGTGAAATGTTATCTCCTTGCCGGTTAATACGATCCAGCAAATGTAAAATGAAGGGGTTTAAAGTTCATATTTGTGATCACAAAGTCTTGGGAATGGGTAGGATTCTCCTTCAAAGATGAAGAAACAAGATCCAGAGAAGCTGTCCTACCCACAGTCTAGTGACCGGTTACTGATCGAACTACAAGTTCTTCAGCCACTGCTCTTTCTGCTACATCAGACTTCATTTAGGTGTTGGCGCTCTGAAACAATACCTCTTATGATGAAGACTTCTGAGTCACAAAACACTTTAAATTTCACGCTGATTTTGTAGTCTTTTAAAATGCGCAAGTCATTTTCATTTTTGCAAAGAAATTCTAATAATGAGCTCGTCTCCACTTTTCATGGAGAAATGAGTCCTACTAGGGTATGACAAAACCAACTCGCCCCATGACCTTCCCCTATTTACAGCCAGAGGCTGGCCTGGGCTAAACCCTAGAAGAAATTGCTCTCCCTGAAGGGCTATCTGTCCCTGGCTCCATGGCACTTGGAAAATCTCAAGAGTGCTGAGTGTCTGGAGGCCTCAGGCTGATGGACTTCAAACCTCTCATTAGTTAAAGAAAGTGCAGCGCAGTTCCGATCATCAATTAAAGGGTGAGCCAGTTGGAGAAAACCAGAAAGAAACGTGTGTTAATTGAACATCCGTTGGCACTAGGCCCTGTGTCCTCTGCTTTAAATACATGATCTCATTCTGTTCTCACGACTGCCCCACAGGTGTGCCTGGGTACCTCTCCATTTCACACATTTTACAACCGAGGCTGGGTTCCTTGGTTCAACTAGTATTTACCTGAGCATCTGCTACCTGCCAGGCACCAAGGTGGGTGGTCAGTCAACAAAGGAGAAATGGATAAGCCCCACCTCCTGCCCACAGTGAGGTCACAGTCTGGCAGGGATGGGGCAGCGGGGAGTCAAGCGAGTTAATCAGAACTATGTTGTTCCAACAGCGGCTTGTAGCCCAATTAGATAGAAGATCATGAAGCCAGTTTAGTGGGTCTTGAACAGCACTCAAAATAAATAAATGAACAAAGTAGAACAGAATAGCACAGAATGGAAAATATCAGAGAGCATGGCGTAAAGGTGAGGCAACTCACATGGATAGATGTCTATATCTCTGCATCAATCATATATATACGTCTGTGTGCATTGATTTGCAATGGAAAATATATTTCCTTTCGTAGGTGATGGTGGAAAAAATTGTGAAAGCCGTCAAGTTATAGAGCAAAGTGACAAGCGCTGTGTTAGGAGGTCATGCGTAATGGTGAGCGCGCACAGGAGGGAGCGTCCGCCCGCAGATGAATTTGCACTTAGCTCCAGAGGAAGCTGGGGACAATTTTGGTTCCTCACCCAAGACAAACCTCTTAAGGATGGGATGCCCACATCTAATGCTCAAAGCTAGGAAGAGCTTGAGAAGGGGCTGGGGTGAAGTTTCCAGGACTAGAGAGGAAAACAGAGTAGGGGCCCTTCTCCCCCAGCCTGGGAAAGGTGGCAGCCATGAAGCCACAAAAGGCACAATGACACCAATGGAGTCAGACTCAAGAAGAGGGGATTAAACCTCAAGGAGATGGGACCCCAATCTAGCCCGAATTGCTAGAACTGTGGAAGCTGCTGGAAGGTCTCTCAATTCCCAGCATCCCACTGTGAAGAGAGTGTAGGAGAGCCTCCGGAGTGCGGAAGGTGGAAGCCAGGGAGCCAGATGTGGGCTCCTTTAAATGATCTTAATCTCAAGAACAGCACCTCCTTTGGGATGACAGGTTACTGCGACCTTCCTTAGCAGGATAAAACAGTTAACTCAGTTTTCTTTTCTTTTAACACAACTTCCTTCCGACATATTCTAGATACCATGCTTACAGGTTGAGGATTTGTGGCAGTCCACTGGATGGCCACGCGGAGATGCTTTCTCAGGCGTCTGAGTATGGACTCAAGGTGAGAGAAAAAAGATCTTCCTGTAGAGTAACCTGAGTTACTCATGCTGTAAGCCTCTCTGATGTGGGTTTAAGAGACTATGCAGTAAGACCTAGCTCAGGGCGGCAGCTAAATTCACTGTGTCATTTTGGTGACTTGGTTATTGCATATTTATTTTTTAACAAGCAATGACATGAGATAATGTCAAGATTAATTATCTTATCCGTTATTTAACCCATATTTTTTTGTGGTACAGACTTATGTGATGATGAGAAGCACTGGGTACTATACAAAATAAACAGCCCCAGAAATGTATAGAAGAGTAATGAATAGATGTTTATGTTTTATGTTTCTTCACCCATCACCTGCGTCTTTAATAAGTTCCTCTTCACTACCGGCTGAGGAGAGAATACTAGCACATGTTGAAAGCAGGAGAAATAATTAGGGTAGGATTTTTTTATTCTATTAAAACAGAGATAGTTCATATGAAAGCATTTCATGAACTAAATGTTATTCTGCAAGTATTCGCCATTTTATTTATTATTATCATTATTATTATCAATGCTAATAAGCTATTATCAGGTAAAAAATATAATGTATTAGTACCCACAAGTAAATGAAATTATATTTGATGGATCCTGAGTATGCTGTTTTTCACACCTTTTTATTTTTACACCAAGGACTCAGGTTTAACATTTTCAAGAATCAAGATTAATAATAAGGCAGAGGGCTTCCCTGGTGGCGCAGTGGTTGAGAGTCCGCCTGCCGATGCAGGGGAGACGGGTTCGTGCCCTGGTCCGGGGAGATCCCACATGCCGCGGAGCGGCTGGTCCCGTGAGCCATGGCCGCTAAGCCTGCCTGTCCGAAGCCTGTGCTCTGCAACGGGAGAGGCCACAACAGTGAGAGGCCCACATACCGCAAAATAAATAAATAAATAAATAAATAATAATAATAATAAGGCAGAGAGTTTAATAAGTAATCATTCTTCATAACAGAAGTATGGATGGACTTTTTAAGTTTTATTTATTTATTTTTCTTTATTTTTTTGGCTGCGTCTGGTCTTAGTTGCGGCGTGTGGGCTTCTCTCTAGTTGTGGCATGCATTTTTGGTTTTTTTTTTCTCTCTCTCTAGTTGTGGTGTGCGGGCTCCAGGGCGCGTGGGCTCTGTAATTTGTGGCATGCGGTCTCTCTAGTTGAGGCGCGCAAGCTCAGTAGTTGTGGCACGCAGGCTTAGTTGCCCCACGGCATGTGGGATCTTAGTTCCCCGACCAGGGATCGAACCCACGTCCCCTGCACTGGAAGGCAGATTCTTTACCACTGGACCACCAGGGAAGGCCCTGGATGGACTTTGATTAATAAATATGATCTTCACCGTACAGACGGAGAAGCTGATGCCTTGCCCAGCATCACGTGGTGGCAGAACCAGAATAGAAAGGCAGACCCCTGTCACACCAGAGCCCTTGCACTTTAACTTCTCAGCTTGCTCGTGATTTTGGTTTTGGGTTTGCTTTTTCTTACAGAGCCATAGCTGATTTCCGTTCTTTGTCCAGAAGAGAGATGATCATATGTAATGTAATGATTATATATAAGCACACATCACAAAATGGTATCAGAGAATGAAAAGCTCTCCTTGAACATCAGCCAGACAGCTTCAACCTTTCCATTGCTCGTCTAGATTCAAAAGAAGTTTTTTGGCTTCTTAGCCTTTTAAATTATTTCTATCTTTAGGTTTTACCATGTTTCAATTAAAATTAGGTGTTATCACTATGTTTGCAAAAAAAAAAAAAGTCTCAGAATTATAGCTAACACAAGGTAACTTGTGAGCGAGTGTGTGGCTGGTAGAATTTAACTTAAATACTTTAAGTCCTACTTAAAGGTCATTCAGTAGGTAAATTATAAGGAGTTAGAGGAAGTATCTACAGTTTTTAAGAGTATTAAAAGGTATATTAAATATTTTTAAACAGGCAAATTAAACTTTTGAATCTAGAGATGAAGCGCAACTGAGTGATAAAACTATTAAAAGTTAAACACAGGAAAGTGGCCACCACAGAAGGGGCTGGGGGGATGCAGTAGTTCAGTTCTATTTCCTGGCTTTGGTGATTCATTAAGCCATACGCTCGATTTGTGTGGTTTTCTGTATCTGTGGAGGGTTTTTCGGGGGGTGGGGGCGGGAAGAGGACTCTGATGGTACCAGCCCCATCCATGGGGAGAAAGTCCTGTTTTGGGGGGGGGCACGGCTTATGGGATCTTAGTTCCCCACCCAGGGATTGAACCCAGGCCCCTGGAATGAAAGCATGAAGTCCCAATCACTGGAGCACCAGAGAATTCCCTTTTTTCTCTTTTAAGCTAAAGGGGGATTTACATAACGAAATCATTTGCTTGAAATAGGGAACTAACAATATAATAATCAACTGTTATTTCCAGGCCTGGTAGGACGAAAAGAATGACAATTTAAGCCTACTTCCCTTCATTTGTTATACAAATGCCGCGTTTTGAGGGGCTCTGGTGCAGAGTACCTGTGTCAGTCACTGAGTGGTCTTAGGTAGTATCGGGCTCCTTCTAAGAATGTGTTCAAAATGATTTCGATGGCAAGTAAGTCTAATCGATTGTACCAACGGCTGGAGGTTTTATTAGCTTTGGAACGAAATTTTTAAATAGATGGTATCCAAAAGTATCTTCAGCTTTATTTCGTGCTTTCAGGTTTTAATCAAGTTCAGAGCAGCGCCCGATCTCCTCCCCCACCAGGAATAGTCAAGATAATCCCCAGGTAAATTCTAGCAAACACCAATCCAGGGCTGGCAGTCCCGTTCACTGCCGAACACCTGGGTCCGGGCTCCCAGCCAGCGCTGGCGGAGGCCCGTTCTGTGCTTCTTGTCCTGGCTCTGCGGGCGGGGGGAAAGCACAAGCAGAGAGCACAAGCCATGCTGAACCCTCCCAGCTCTCCAGGCTCGCACTTCGCTCCTTTTTCTGTAGCTGAATGAAACAGCTCTCCCTTTTCTGTTTATTTGCACAGAGGGCTGTTTAACCTAGGAGCACAAAGAGTGGGGTGAGAGCTACAACCACGTGGCCGAGAATGATTTCCAATCACAATAAACACGCCCAAAGAGGGAGGAAGATGGTAAGCGATCTATTTCCTTTCTAACATTCTTTAAAATAAATGCAGGGCCCTGGAGGAGCCAGCCTGACATGTTTCCACGAGATGAATAAGTGTGAGGAAGCACAGATCCTTGTACACTACCTGCGCTGTGCCGAGGCCCCAGGCCAGGCCACAGTTCGGCAACTGGGTCCCCAGTGCCTGAGTATCTGGAGATTGTCTACGATGCAGTCGTCTGGGCTGCTTTCCCTTCCGTGAGCCCTTGGTAGTCTGACATGTAAGAAGATGCTCTTCTCTGACACGTTCTGCAGAGCCTCCTGCATCCTCCAAACTGAGTCTCTGTCTGCTGAGAAGCTCTGTGACGGTTTAGCCCAGCCATGGCAGGCCATGCCACAGCGGAGAGCAAGCCTAAGCTACACTGTGGTCTGTTGCCTTTGGAAGCTATTTCCCCTGAAGCATGTGAGCAAAATCCACACCAATTTTAAAGCAACATGTGATTGTTGTGAAAGAATATATGGAACTATATTCTCTTCATCTCCTTCCGTGAGTCCGTTCCTTCTAAAGGCTGAATCCACGTGGCTTTCTGCATTACTCACTCTGAACAAGATGCAGAAACGCCCAGCACCACGGCAAGGGACACATTACACATTAGGAGGCCTTAAAACATCACCACTAACAAAACGCTGGATTCTCCCATTGCTGTCAGAAAGCAGGATAAGAGCATAATCTAAGTCCTTTAAAGGGAGAAAAACTTCTCTCATTTTTAACATGAAAAGACACCCCCTACCCAACACACATTTAACACTAATGACCTGGCTATAGGAGGGCTCCCGTCAGATGATTTAACCTTGCAAGTCTATCAAGTTCCCATCCTAAACACCTTCCTTTGCGGCTAAAAGCAAGAGTCTGAATGCATTGAGCTGAAGGCCAAGAGGGACATACAGTAGCTTTACAGGGTGACCTGTTGCTATTACAAGTGCTGCTTCTAGATCTGTGCAGTGCACAACCTGTGAGGCCACGTGTGGCAGCCCTGATTATATTCGTGATGTCAGAACACACTCTTTCCTTGTGTATTTGCATATTATTTATATTACAAAATGAATATGTATATTACATATTCTATATAAATCAGTGGCTTCTATCCTATGTCCACATAAATCTTATTGGTTAGTCAACTCTTAGTTTCATTGTTCTAAACCAACATCAATAAGTTAATTATGCTTAGTGCCCAAGTGTTAGGAACTCCTTTCCTTTTCATCTCTGAATATAAATCTACTTGAAAGTCAGACTTAGTTTCACTTGAGTCAAAAGTGATCTTTGATTTCCCCCTCCCATTCCATTGGTCACCAAAAATTGGGCTAGATGTTAACGCTGCCTTATAAATATTTCTCAAGTCTCCACACTCTCAGGCCTTTTCACATTTCTTCCAGATCATTACAGTAGTCTTCTAACGGGCCTTCCAACTTCCGGTCTCTCTCAGTGAATCTGTCACATTATAGCCAGAGTTACCTCCTCAGACACAGATAGCTTTAGATCATTCTTGTTTAATGGCTCTATATTCCCCAAGAGGTAAAGTCCAAACAAATTGCTGTGATGTAGGACCAGTTTATAGTCCAATCAGCTCATCAGCCTGGGCTAAAATAACTTCCAATACCACCCAACATCCATTCAGGCATCCATTCAATGAAAATTCATTGGGCCCTCTTAAAAACACAGTGGGATTCAGGAAGACTGAAGAAAGTCAGTACAACCCATTCCCTGACCTTGGGGTGCATACACCTGGGCAGGAGATATAGACGTATAAAGAAATAATTATAATCAACCATCATAACTGTAATTTGGCCCCAATCCGGTGCACCAGTCTCATATTCAGTGAATTCCCACTCATCCATTTTTCCTGTTTTCCAACCATGTTGAATTTTTGGCTATTTAGAAATGTGCCAGGTTCTTTCATACCTGCATATCTTTACTTCATCTCCAGTGTTTGGAATGCCCTCCCTGAGCCTCTGCCCAGTGAATCGCTATTCATCCTTCAAGGCTTTGCCCAATATCCCCACCTCTGTAAGGCCTTCCCTGATACTCCCAGGCATAACTATTAGCTTCTTTTTTAGGGCTGCCTCTTCTTGGTTTATACCCCTACTCTAGCAAATTCTTACATTGTGCTGCAATCGTTGTTTAAATGTCTGTGCTTTCTACTACTTTGAGGGCAGCCCCTATGTTTTAAGGACTTGTGGCTTTTCTAGCTCCTCACCTACCACTTGGCACACAAGTGGATTAGGAACTAAATGCAGAGCGGCAAAAGTCAGCCAGGGAAAACTGGCCCTCAGAGTGAAGGGCCTGAGGCAAACCCCACTTAAATCAGTCACCCCTTGTGTGCTGTCCAAGCCCCTGCCTCACTCCTGTCTGCTTCCTAGTGTGGGGGAGGATGGTTTCTTTGTGTCTGAGCTCATCCTAGGCCACAAAGGGCTGCAGTCTCAACAGGGGACGGAGTGGGGGTAGCAATGGGGAAAGGACTGCATCACTCTGAACAAGGTTGATTCTTTGGGCTGCAGTGGATCTTTGCTGTGTACAGCAGCCAACTCCAGTATCTTTTGCCTCTTTTGATTTTGGTAACCAAGAATCTGGGCTCCATGGAAGTGGCTTCTAGAAGTGGTAAAGTTTGCCTGGAACCAATATATTAAGGCTACTGAAGTAAATATGCGAGAAGAAATGAGGAATCCATATTTGAAATTAAGTACAAATGACCTTCCTTCTTCCCTCCCTCCGTCCCTCCCTCTCTCCCTCCTTTCGTTCCTCCCTAAACGTGGAAAAACTAACTCATATGACTGGTAGATGTCATTTTTATATATCTGAACACATTATTAAAGAGTCCATTAAAAAATCCATTTCCGCCAAGTGAAATTAATTAATTTTAGAGTCTTTCATTTGGTCTTCATTTATCCCACAAAAGAGGGTAAGATGTGAAAGTTGCCCTCAAGAAATTCACAGTCTGGAGGCCACATTTAGTTCACTGATAGCCCTGCCTTTTCCCCCAGAGTGAGACATTTCACTCCATAGATAGTTCTTATGGAGGAACTTTAATTAATTGATTAATTAATTAGCCCACAACTCCCTCTAGGCTAAAATTGGTGACTTTTCCAAGGAAAGTTACTGAACTGAAGCTCAAACAATAGAAAACTAGACTAGAGTGTGTATGTCTGCAGATTAGCATCTGTATACAAATATTCATAAATACAAAGACAGGGGGCTGAACATGACACAGACATTCCCCACTGCCACGGCCGCCATCCAGATCAGCCAGGGGGCCGGGGGGAAGGTGGGAGTCGCGGCTGCTCACCCGGCCAAAGGCAGTGGTTTCCTCCCCAGCAACTGGGGTCCTGCAGCTCATCCTCCCCGTGACCCTTCACTCTGCCTCCTTCTCCATGGATACTGGGGGAGAAGAACCTGCCATGCCTGATCCAGACCTCAACCTGCTCCTTTAATAGGTTCGTTAGGGAACCGCTGACTGAAACCACCCTCCTTGGCCAGGCACCATGATAACCACTTGCATGAGCTGTCTCACAACAGGAGATCCCGATAAGGAACATGGTGCTGCAGCCGAATACCAACCAGGAGAAATCGGGAGGGGTCCAAATGAGGGAGGAGACGCCAGCCCATAATACTGTCCTGCCAACAGCCCAGGATCCTTCACGCTGGACTCCATCTTGGCTGAGAATTGCATGTGCCACCAGGAAGTACCCTGATTCAGACCAAATATGGGCCAAGCAAGATGATTGGCCAGAGACAACCTGGAAACTAACACTATTACCATACAACCTGAGACTGCGAGCCACGTGGCAGAGCGGTTCTCCTGGGTTCCCTACCCTGCTGCCCTCCACACGGGCGCCCCTTCCCAATAAAGTCTTTTGCTTGGTCAGTACTTGTGTCTTCTTGGACAATTCATTTCTGAGTGTTAGACAGGAGCCCACTCTCGGGCCCTTCCTGCAACAGGTTCAATTCCTGGTCCTCCCATCTCACCAGCAAAGGCACAGAATACAGGCTTGCACCCTCCTTGAAATGGTTTGACGTGATCCTAAGAGGCTCCAAAAATCCGGGTGTTATTTCTACTCCTTATTATACTAACTCCATCTTTTCTCCTCTGGAGGTCACAGCAGCCCTGTGTGCAGGGTCTGTGATGGGCCAGCTTTCGGGTCCTGAAGCCTCAGTAAATTGGCTTTGTGGGGTGTATCTTCATTTCACAAAAGAGAAGCTGGAATTCAGAGTGGCTTACCCAAAAGATATTCAGTAAGTCAAAGCCATTCTGGTAAGTTATGAGGAAAACCAAAGCTATGTTGTTAAAGTTTGAGAAAAGCACATTCCAGAGCCGTGGTTTTCTCCTCGGCACGGCCAAGGGCCAGATAAAGCACAATTTGCCTCCATTTCTTTTCTTGAATGAAGTAAACAACACCACCTTTGAATTCATTATGTCAAATTAACTTCAGAGAAACGAGGAACACAGCCCAAGAAAGCACCATTAGGGAAAAAAAGTTTCAAAACTACCGATCTGCCGTATGCAACCCCACAGTCTTCCAAACTGAAGGTGGCGTTTGCCCAGAGAGCAATTTCATCTTGCAGAGACAACCCTGTCCTGGGGCAGGAAGAATTTGAGTAAAAAGGCGCAAGCATCAGCATAAGTCCCAACTTCAAAAGAAGTATAATCACCATTTCCGGAAACTCTCTCCATCCAGATCAACAGGGTCCCCAGGTTGAGGATGAGTCACCTCCCACCCCCAGAGTTTCCCCCAAACCACACATTCCTCTCCCTGTCCTCGGCAGTCATTTGCATACGTTCTAACCTAAACTGGGGCCATTTATAAAACGGCTTGTGTTTAACTTTATTCAATTCCAGTGCTTTCTTCCAGCTACCCAATCTGTACGTAATTAAAATCATATTGAGGCAAACGTTGAATGGTATGAAAAGTTTTACCATATGTATACAACTGACTAGCTGTAGAATTTGGCATGTCTGCAGTTATCCCATTAAGAGGGGCGAGCCTGGCTTATTTTGGAGTATACGTTATATGTTTTGGATTGGTCCTGTTTTTTTACTTCTATTAAGGCTGTCTGTGGTGCTTAACCCTTTGTCAACGGTTGCCACAATGTGCCCCTGCATTGCAACAATGAGGACCACTGAACGCTGACTCAAAAATTATTTGGCTCCTTTGAATATTTTCCACTTTCTGAACCCAAATTAGCTTTCTCAGTCTTGACAACAAAGGCTGAGCAGATACCATCAAAGCCTCTGGGATAGGGTGGAACTGAAGGGAGAAAACGCAGATGGAATCATCGCTCCCAAATCCTAAAGGCAGAGGGCACTCCTTAAAGCTTGAAAGAGGTAATTTTAGGACAAAAAGAGGAAGTACTGTGCTACTGTAGATAATAAAAATATGAAACTTGTGTCCCGTGAGGGAGCAGATAAAATATAAAGGGATTCAAGAAGGAGTCAGCAAAGGTCATGCTGACAGATCCACCTTTGAAGAACGTTCCAGACATTCTGAGACTGAGACCAGAGAAGGAAAACCTATCTTTCCACCTTATCACATGCCCCATTCTACCCACCCTCCTGCACAACCATAAAAAAGCTGGAGGGCTTTGTGGAGGAAGAATTCTAGCTGGATGGGCCTCTGGTCTGATTCTCCAGGTCACTGTACTCCTACTTGATCTAATTTGTAGTTAGTATAGCTGCAAAGTTGCGATTTTGCTTTAAGATATTCTTCAGTATAGATTTCAGAATGAATTAAAGTCTCTCTTAACATGTGACATGAAGAAACACATGTTCTTAATCTGTGGGTTTAAAATTGTTTTCGAATTACATCAATGAGACATAGCCTCAAAAGAAGGATCAGGCCACCAACCCTCAAACACTAGAGTATAAGAGCAGTGTAGGATAATACTACTTTCCACAATGTCTTACAACAAATCAAGCGTTAACATTCTTTGAAAAGGGACCTTCATCTGAAGCTAAGAACAAAACAAAACAAAAAGCAACAGAAGAAGTTGCATTTGGGGCTTCCCTGGTGGCGCAGTGCTTGAGAATCCGCCTGCCAATGAAGGGGACACGGGCTTGAGTCCTGGTCCAGGAAGATCCCACATGCCGTGGAGCAACTAAGCCCTTGCGCCACAACTACTGAGCCTGTGCTCTGGAGCCCGTGAGCCACAACTACTGAAGCCCACGTGCCACGACTACTGATGCCCGCACGCCTAGATCCCGTGCTCCGCAACAAGAGAAGCCACCGCAATGAGAAGCCTGCACACCACAACAAAGAGTAGCCCCTGCTCACTGCAACTAGAGAAAGACCGCACACAGCAACGAAGACCCAATGCAGCCAAAAATAAATAAATAAAATAAATTTATTTTTTAAAAAAGGAGCTTTGGAACCCAGTGGGTGCTAGTTGCTTGCTGAAGACAGAAGTCTTGCTAAGCAGCTCTGAGGATGGAGTGAGGCCAGAGGTAGCCAACGCCCCCAGGAAAGGGAGCAGGGAAAGAAACGTTCTCAAGTCATGAGTCAGTCAAGTCCCCAACCAGAGAGCAAATCCTGGGTACTCAGTACCAGATGCAAACCTACAGAATGTTAAGATTAGAAAACTGTAGAATAAACGTGGAGAATTCATCCTTTTTTCTTTTCCTTTGGCCACACCACGAGGCTTGCAGGATCTTAGTTCCCCTACCAGGGATTGAACACAGGTCCCCTGCAGTGGCAGCACGGAGTCCTAACCACTGGGCCATCAGGGAATTCCCAAAAACTCATCCCTTAAAACAGGAAGCCGATAGGAAGGTTATTGTGAAATGTTTAAAGATAGTTTTGGAGACAAAAATTCTGTATTTAAAGCTTAGTTACACTAAAACACTAATTTAAAACATATATGCATACCAATGTTCATAGCAACATTATTTACAATGGCCAAGATATGGAAGCAACCTAAGTGTCCATCAATAGATGGAAGGATAAAGAAGATGCGAGATACACACACACACACACACACACACACACAATGAAATACTACTCAGCCTTAAAAAAGAATGACATTTTGCCATTTGCAACAACGTGGATGGATTTGGGGGCATTATGCTAAGTGAAATAAGTCAGACAGAGAAAGACAAATATGGTATGATATCACTTATACGTGGGATCTAAAAAGCAAAACAAACTAGTGAATATAACAAAAAAGAAACGGACTAACAGATGTAAAGAACAATCTAGTGGTTACCAGTGGGGATAGGGAAAGGGGAGGGGTAGGATAGGGGTAAGGGATTATGAGGTACAAACTACAAAGGAGAGGACGCAAATCAATAAAATTAGAAATGAAAAAGGAGAAATCACAACTGACACTGCAGAAATACATAGGATAAGAGACTACTACAAACAACTATATGCCAATAAAATGGACAACCATGAAGAAATGGACAAATTCTTGGAAAGGTACAATTTTCCAAGACTGAACCAGGAAGAGTTAGAAAATATAAACACACCTACCACAAGTAATGAAATTGAAGCCATAATTAAAAATCTTCCAACAAACAAAAGTCCAGGATGACATGGCTTCACAGGCAAATTCTACCAAACATTTAGACAAGAGCTAACACCAATCCTTCTCAAACTCTTCCAAAAAATTGCAGAGGGAGAAACACTCCCAAATTCATTCTATGAAGGCACCATCACCCTGACACCAAAACCACAAAAAGATATCACAAAAAAAGAAAATTATAGACCAATATCACTGATGAACATAGATGCAAAAATCCTGAACAAAATTCTAGCAAACAGAATCCAACAGCACATTAAAAGGATCATACACCATGATCAAGTGGGATTTATCCCACGGATGCAAGGATTCTTCAATATACGCAAACCAATAAGTGTGATACACCACATTAACAAATTAAGGAATAAAAACCATATGATTGTCTAAATAGACGTAGAAAAAGCTTTTGACATAATTCAACACCCATTTATCATAAAAACTCTCCAGAAAATGGGCAGAGAGGGAACCTCTCACAACGTAATACAGACCATATATGACAAACCCACAGCAAGCATAATATTCAATGGTGAAAAACTGAAAGCATTTCTGCTAAGATCAGGAACAAGACAAGGATGTCCACTCTTGCCACTCTTATTCAACATAGTTTTGGAAGTTCTAGCCACAGCAATCAGAGAAGAAAAAGAAATAAAAAGAATACAAATTGGAAAAGAAGAAGTAAAACAGTCACTCTTTGCCAATGATATGATACTATACATGGAAAATCCTAAAAATGCCACCAGAAAACTACTAGAGCTAATCAATGAATTTGGTAAGGTTGCAGGATACAAAATAAGGCACAGAAACCTCTGGCATTCCTATACACCAACAACAAAAAATCAGAAAGAGAAATTAAGGAAACACTCTATTTACCATTGCAACAAAAAGAATAAAATACCTAGGAATAAACCTGCCTAAGGAGGCGAAAGACTTGTACTCAGAAAACTATAAAACACTGATGAAAGAAATCAAAGATGACATAAACAGATGGAGAAATATACCATGTTCTTGGATTGGAAGAATCAATATTGTGAAAATGACTATACTACCCAAAGCAATCTACAGATTCAATAAAATCCCTATCAAATTACCAATGGCATTCTTCACAGAATTAGAGCAAACATTTTACAATTCATATGGAAACAAAAAAGACCCCTAATAGCCAAAGCAATCTTGAGAAAGAAAAACGGAGTTGGAGGAATCAGGCTCCCTGACTTCAAACTATACCACAAAGCTACAGTAATCAAGACAGTACGGTACTGGTACAAAAACAGAAATATAGATCAATGGTACAAGACAGAATGTCCAGAGATAAGCCCACACACATATGGTCACCTTATCTTTGATAAAGGAGGCAAGAATATACAATGGAGAAAAGACAGCCTCTTCAATAAGTGGTGCTGGGAAAACTGGACAGCTACATGTAAAAGAATGAAATTAGAACACTACCTAACACAATACACAAAAATAAACTCAAAATGGATTAAAGACTTAAGACCAGACACTATAAAACTCTTAGAGGAAAACATAGGAAAAATACTCTTTGACATAAACCACAACAAGATCCTTTTTGACCTACCTCCTAAAGTAAAGGAAATAAAACCAAAAATAAACAAATGGGACCTAATGAAACTTAAAAGCTTTTGCACAGCAAAGGAAACCATCAAAAAGACAACCCTCAGAATGGGAGAAAATATTTGCAAATGAAACAACAGACAAAGGATTAATCTCCAAAATTGTATATTTTGGAGCTCAATATCAAAAAAACAAACAATCCAATTAAAAAATGGGCAGCAGACCTAAATAGACATTTCACCAAGGAAGACATACCTATGGCCACGAGGCACATGAAAAGATGCTCAACATCACTAATTATTAGAGAAATACAAATCAAAACTACTATGAGGTATTAACTTACACCGGTCAGAATGGCCATTATCAAAAAATCTAGAAACAATAAATGCTGGAAAGGGTGTGGTGAAAAGGGAACCCTCCTGCACTGTTGGTAGGAATGTAAATTGATACAGCCACTATGGAAAACAGTATGGAGGTTCCTTAAAAAACTAAAAATAGAACTACCATACGACCCAGCAATCCCACTACCGGTCATATACCCTGAGAAAACCATAATTCAAAAAGAGACATGTACCAAAATGTTCACTGCAGCACTGTTTACAATCGCCAGGACACGGAAGCAACCTAAATGTCCATCGACAGATGAATGGATAAAGATGTGGCACATATATACAGTGGAATACTACTCAGCCATAGAAAGAAACAAAATTGAGTTATTTGTAGTGAGGTGGATGGACCTAGAGTCTGTCATACAGTGTGAAGTATGTCAGAAAGAGAAAAACAAATACCGTATGCTAACGCATATATATGGACTCTAAAAAAAGTACTGATGAACCTAGTTGCAGGGCAGGGATAAAGAGGTAGACAAAGAAAATGGACTTGAGGACATGGGGTGGGAGGGCAAAGCTAGGGCAAACTGAGAGTAGCATCGACATATATACACTACCGAATGTAACATAGCTGGCTGGTGGGAAGCAGCTGCATAGCACAGGGAGATCAGCTCGGTGCTTTGTGATGACCTAGAGGGGTGGGATGGGGAGGGTGGGAGGGAGGCTCAAGAGGGAGGGGATATGGGGACATGTATATGCACATGGCTGATTCACCTTGCTGTACAACAGAACTAACACAGTATTGTGAAGCAATTATACTCCAATAAAGATCTATTAAAAAATAAAATAAATAAGCTACAAGGATATATTGTACAGCACAGGGAATATGGCCAATATTTTATAATAACTATAACTGGAGTATAACCTTTAAAAATTGTGAATCACCATGTTTTACACCTGAAACTTATATAATATTGTAAATCCACTATACTTCCATTTAAAAAAATAATAAAAAATGAAGCTGGGTTACATGGTAAATAAGGAAAACACGATAGCTGATCTGCCAAGTGAATGAGCAAATAGAAAAAAGGAAAGTAGGAAGATTTCATAGTAAGAATAACAGCCTGAGATTAGGGCACAGACAAACTAGCAATGAGAATGGATAATTAAGTGAAAAGAAAAGTTCCAAATTATAATGAAAACTTGTAAATAAGGATCGTCCATGAGGCCTCCCACTGTTTTAGCCTCTCCCCTCACACTGCTTCATGAGGCAAACAGGAAAGAGCAGAGCCCCCCAGTCTATAGACAAGGCGACAGGCTCAGAAGAGACCTGCATGCCCAAGTGCACAAAATTAATAACTGGTGACCTACTTGACTTGAGTTCTATGCTCTTCCTTGATTAAAATGCTCAAAGGAAAAAGTAGAAAGACTGTGTCACCTTTTCCCCCTTTCCTACATCGATTACATGAAAATAAATGGGCTCCAAATGTCTTTCTCCCCTTTGGAAGATGTAATTAAACCATTAGAAGAAAAGTAACTAGTTTAGATGATTTATCAGAATATTTCTGAAACAATACCATGAACACCCCCTTCCCCCTTATTATCTAAATAGTAATAAAAGTTAGGGTAAAATGGTAGGGCCTTTTAGGAGGCTGGAGCAAAAAGTCTTTCATGTTCTGTTACTTTCACTAAAGACAAAATGGAAAAATGCCATGTTCCATTTGGGGACTCACCAATGGGACCAGCAAGGATTGAAGGGGCACACAAAGGCTTTCTTTGGCATCAGGCAGAGTTACTCACCTATCTGAGGAAACCAGATAGAAAGAACAATAGATGCAAAATGTACTGTACAAAAGAAACAAATATTGCATTTATCACAATCTTGATTCTAAAAATAAAAGAATTGCCTTGGGAACCTGAGTGTCTCAGGGCAGAGGGGATTGAATGATTCATAGACTTGCCCGAATACTCAGTCCCATCTCTTTTCCATGGATTAGTCTCTAATGTTTTTCTGACTTTCTCCTGCTCTGGGTAGGATTTTACATAATGTATATTATTGGTCTATAGATGAAAACCCATTGGAAACCAGCTCCCTATTTAGTAAATACACTTTAGGACTATTTCCCTTTGCCTGACAAAATTTTGATCTAGGATATTCTCTCCCTACCACCAAACATGTGCAATTTCTTTAATTTGCCTTCTTGGTTCAACTTGAGGTTGAATGCACTTATTGCCACCACAGAGTTGGATAAGAGCAGATCTTCTATTTTCTAACTGCCCTTAATTTAGAAAATAAAGCTTAAACTGAACTAAAAAAAAATTAAATTCAAAATAAGAATTACTTTCAGACCAGACCAGGGAGTCGAGGCTCTACAACCACACGTATCTGAAGTGATCCAGGAGCATAAGATGCTTTAAGCTAAATGATGGCTCTGTATTATCCTGATTGCATGTCCACAATTTTCAATCCATTCTTTCTGCAGGCTGGGAAAACTGTTAGTTCCGATCACTGCAGGAAATTGAAAAATTCTCTTCTTAGGAGACAGTTAGGCTGAGAATTGGTAAGTGGCAGGATGAGAGGGGGATCTGATTGGAGCCCAGAGAGTGAGATTGCTCCTTGTCCTGCAATAATCTGGTTAAGTGGTTCCCGGCACTACACAGTCTGGGCTTGAAGTGGCTGTAAGATAATGAATGAGTCTTTAAGTGTCACTTAGCTGTAGAGGTAAAACTCCAGTCCCAAACTCCAGGGCTTATCAGCAAACATTGAACATGAGGACCCTTGAAGGAGCCCCACTTCCCTGAGAGTCTTGTGTTGTAGCAGTTACAAAATGCTCCTTGGAGAAAGGGGCCTCACCTTATTTGGGCAGAAGCAGTTTACTCTGTTCACTAGAAACTCATCCTGTCTAGACTACAGGGCTGATCTCAAGTGTACCTACAAGTGATGAGGAAACCCTCTCCAGCTCACTTGCCAAGGTAAAGACCTCAGGTTCACTCTCACAGCAATTATAATCAATCTCAAGACATCCTTTGGGCAACAGAGGATACAGAGACAGCTGCTTCTTCATTAGCCAAGGAAATTAAATAAAAGCCCATCGTGATCAGAGCACGCATTGGCTGATACCAGCTCAGTCCCTGGTGGATGGCCAATCTAGATGAAAGGAAATGCTTTTTTCTCTCGTTGTTCTATCAATTACTGACAGAGGGATGTTAAAACCTCTACCTGTGATTGTAGATTTGTCTATTACTCCCTTAAATTCTGTCAATATTTGCTTCGCATATTTTAAG
This sequence comes from Delphinapterus leucas, assembly GCF_059928025.1. Lineage (NCBI taxonomy): Eukaryota > Metazoa > Chordata > Mammalia > Artiodactyla > Monodontidae > Delphinapterus > Delphinapterus leucas. The sequence continues at coordinate 84,508,802 of NC_143140.1, read as the reverse complement.
CTCTGTTACTAGATATTTACAGGTTTATGGTTGTTACGTGTTCCTGGAGAACTGACCCTTTTATCTCAGATAATATTCATCATCCTGAAATCTTGCATTCATTTGGCTATTCCAGCTTTCTAAAGCATACTGTTTGTAAGACATACTTACTCGATCTTTTTACTTTCGATCTACCTGTATTTATATTTAAAGGCAGCATGTCATTGGGTCTTTCTTTTTCTCCAGTTTAATAATAATCTCTGCCTTTAAATTAGAGCGTTTACTCCGTTTATATCCATTTACTGTTAGTTACTGATGTGGTTGGATTTAAGTCTGCTACTTAATTTGTTTTCTGTCGGTCCCACCTGGATTTTTAAAAATTCCGATGCTCCTCCTTTCTTCTTTCTTTCTGGGTTAAATAGATTTCCATTCTCATTTCCTTTCTGTCTTTTAACTGTGCCTCACTGTATTTTCTTCAGAAGAGCTAATACAACTTTATAGAGAACAAAAACAAATGCCCTGGTGCCCTCTGCTTCACGATACTGCATCAGTACAGAAAACTACACAACCAGTTACTGAGCAGAGTTGAGAATCCTGCACCTCCACCCCCCCAACCCCGCCCCAAAGTCCTTATCAATAGGGAAAGACAATTCTTCTTCTTCTTCTTCTTTTTTTTGGCCGCACAGCGCGTGGGATCTTAGCTTCCTGACCAGGGATCGAACCCACACCTCCTGCAGTGGAAGCACAGAGTCTTAACCACTGGACCGCCAGGAAAGTCCCGACAATTCTCCCTGTCTTCTTAAGAGCCCCTCTAGTGCTACGATTCCACACACTAAAAGATTGTAGAAGTTCTTCTTTAAGTTCTCTTGATAGTAAGTTTTATAAAATTTAAATCCCTGGATCTTCATGGCCACCCACCTAAGGATTCAAATTCCTAAACTTCTGTTTTGTTCCCTTGAGCCTCTTCTGCGAACTTCCTCTCCACTCATACAGGATTGCAATCCATTTTCTGAAAATACGTTTTATAATCAAGCTTCAGGACTGAGAGAACTGAATAAATCTAAGGCTTGCAAGGAGCTCCCTCTTGAGGTAGCCTTTATAAAGATGCTGAAAACTTTGTGTTTGTATGAATTGGTTGTTACAGTTCCAGCTTCAGGAGCTAATAAAATTAATCCAAAAGCTATGTTGGCTAAATTATGGAAGTAAATATCTTCTTATTATAAGTAATTCTAATTCCCAGAAGACCATACAACCTCCGGCAGAAAAATAAACACAGTGCCTCACTAAATGCATGCCCTAAATATAAAATACACTAACAACCAGAAAGATAAATGTGGTCCTAGAGTTCTGGTTTTAGATATTGTTCATTATCTTGCAGAAAGGCAAGTTTTCTCCAGAGAGAGAGATGGCGGGTGTGGGTTTAGGTGCGTCTCCTGAGTCAGAGGGACCAGGGTATGGAGACTGACTCTGCCACTCTGCAGCTGTGTGAGTCTGGGGGAGTCTTTAAATCCCCTTAAGCCATCTGAGAATGGGGGTGAGAAGAGAGTCCACCTCAGGGGGTGTGAAGGGAATGAAGTGTCAGGCTGCAGGGGGACCGTTAGCAAAGGACCCAAGGCACGGGAAGTGCTTGGGTGCTAAGTGCCCCATTACTTCCATTTATAAGACTCTTAGATGAAGGGCAGGACACCATTTAAAAAAGAAATCACCAGGATGCTTCTTGCATTCCTGATTACTGCACACTTCCTACTCTAGCTAAGAAAACTAATTTTTTCCCTAGGATTTTCATCTTCCTTTGGGGCATCAACTGCTAAATTCACACAGCAGTGAATGAACTTCTTTAAGGTAGTGTACAGAGGATACTTGGACAAGCACAGTCAGTTCAGTGGAAGAGTCAGTTAAGTCACCTGCCTGATTTTCACGGTTCAGCTAAACTTACTGACAAGGGTATTACGCTGGGTCTCCTCCCGAAGCTCTTACGAGCTTTCTGACGTGATCCTTGAGAAGTAGAAGGAACAGACTCTGTCCGGAATTTCTGCTGTAGTTCCTTTAACTCCCTCCACCTCCCAGCCTGGTATTAGAACAGAGGTGACACACACTCTTTTGCAGATGCAACTTGCCAATGGGACATTGTTGGGAACTTCTTCGTCAGTCTCCTATTTATTTTTGTTTGTCTGTCTGTTTTTGGTCTCCACCTCTGCGCATATACTCAAACAGCAAACAAAGCTGGGAAACTAGCAGGGAAGTCTGCAAGATTTGAACCGTCTTGGGAAAACAAGAAGGAACAAGAGGCAGGAAGATAATGATCTCGGTTTCCAACAGATTAAATTGAAAGACCAAGGGGAGGTGTAGTTGGAGAGTTAGGTAGTTTGACATAGTACAACCCATGACTTGTGTACTAAATCAAACCTACTTGCTGGAATAAAGTGCAAAGTTTGCACATGTTTTCACGATCACAGGAGTTTTGTGATAAAACAAGCTATTTCAACGTGTGTGATGACCACAGCTGTGCCCTTGGCCTCCAGAGGATGGGGATTTACTTTTTCCCCTTTGCCATTAAGTAGATGGGAAAAAAGTGTGACGTGCTGCCCTAAGAACATCAGGAAAATGCCCCCATCCCGGGTACGGTTTTGTAAAACCTCTTTTCAGTTTCACCCTGCTGCCCTTTCAAAGCGCCTTCAACACGGAAGTCTTCACTTGGGGAGCGGGCGTGCAAGAAGGATGCTCAGAACCTTCCAGGGGCACGAGATGTTGTCCATATGGGGCACCCTGACTCCCCCGATGTCCCTCCCTTCAGAGCAGGTACCAAAAACCCCTGGGCCCACCTGGTTCCCCAGGCTTTAAAGGTGAGAGACTTCCAGTTGTGTCAGGGAAGCAGGGACCCAGGGGCAGGCTGGGCTTCCTGTCCTGTGAAGGATGGGCTGTGACAGGGGCAGGCTGTGTCCTTTCCCACCCGCCTCTTGGGACCCAGGAAGGCCTGGGAAGGTCCTCACAGTGAAAACAGAAGCCACGCATCGCATTTCCCAACTGCCCCACCGTGATGACATCTTTTCAAATCTTGACTTGTCCTCGATGGAAAACTTAGAAAGGAAGGTCATAAGCAGGCAGCTTTTAAAATCAGGAACACACTACTTAATGCTTGCGGCTCTGGCCTTTGTTTCTGCAAGGTCACGGCCACGGTGAGCTGTTTTCGTTAGGATGGTCAGTGAACCTTGCGGAGATGTGCGTGGTCTGAAATGAAGGAATGAGAGTGTGTGTGTGTGGACATGTGGGTCCGCGTTAAAACAGCCTGAGTTTAAAAGCATCGCCTGGGAAATCCCAAGTTCCAGTTTTTAAAAACATTAGCTCTCAATAATTACAGCTCAGATCCTATGAAGTAGATCAACAGAATTCCCCCCATTTTCTGATAAGAAGACGGGCGCTATGGATTCCTAATATCAGTGTTCTTCCCTACGAGGTCTGAGTCCACAGAGCCATTCAGGTCAGACACCTGTTTCAAGGCAGTGGAAACTTAGTTTGAGAGTGCAGACTTGAGATCGAGGTCCCCTTTCCATTTATAAGTTTGAAACAGGGAACAATTAAAACTTGAGTGTATTTATTTTGGCACAGAAAGAATCGGGATGGCGGGAAAACATTTGGTCCCGGGTTCTCATCTGCTCATCACGTCACTGAGTTGTGTTCCAAGCACGTCGTGACTGAGTGGATGGGACAGACCGGACCCCGTGGGGAGGTGAAGGGGGGACCAGATGGAAAGGGGAACAGCAGAAACCATGGGGGCTGGAGGGGACCTTCTCCACGGGAAGGAGGATAAGCACGAGGGAGGGGATTTGCTGCTGCCAGGGCCACGTGCCCAAGGGCATCAGGAGCCGGCCGGGCTCTGCGGTCAGAAGTCGGACAGCAGAGGCTTCGCCCACCCCTTGACCTTGAGGACCCACGACCCTCCCAGGGCTGACTGATGGCTGTGCCCGTCCCGCCTGCAGGTTATCAGGGCGGAAACCCACTCCCTTCTGACACCACTCTCTGGGTTTCCCTTGGTGACCCCAAGAGGACATACGGCGTTTATAGGGTGTCTCCAGCCTTGCCCTGCAGGTCTCACTCCTGTCCTTTCCCATCCTGCCCATCCTGTCCCGGCTCCTACAAGGGATCTGGACCGTTCCTAGTGAAATAACAGCTCCCGTTTACTGACTCATCACGATGCTCCCAGCGCTGTGCTGATGGCTCTACCGCACGTTCCGCATTTGATTAATCCTCACACCAATTTCCATCTCTGCTCTTCACCGACGTCACCCCTGACCAGCGGACCCACAATGCTCCCTGCCCTCTCATCCCCCCCGGCTCTCCAAGACCCCATATGGCCACCCCAGGGCCCCTCTGCTTAGACAGCTACTTTCTCCACCTAGAAAAATGGCGCCACGTCTATGCAGACGGAAAGCTTTTGACCACGCCCACTGCCCCCCCCAGCCCACCGGGAAGTCCTACTGAGGCTGTCTCCAAAAACATGCACCCTCTTCTCTCATTTCTCCTTCTCTCATCTTTGTGTAGCCCCCTTGACCTCAGGGAGAGCCCTGGGGCTGCTCTCCCACTGGGCCCTCTTCCATCTTTTCCTCGCAGGGCAGCAGAAGTGATGTGATTAGAATGATAACATTCTCCCACTTAATCTCCCCGGGGCCTGCCCGGCACACCTGGAAACGAATCTGAACTATAGTCACAGGCGAAATGTCACCTCTTAAGAGTTTTCCTTGGCAGTACTTTTTATCTCCTCTCCTCCCCTCCCCCCAATTCTCTTCCTCAGACTCTGACTTTCATCATTGCACTTATTACAACTGAAATTATTTTAGCCACATCATTGTGGCTTTCTGTCTTAGAACATACAGACCATGCACGTAGCTCATACGTCAGAACCTACGTCCTATGTAGGAAGGGTGCTTGTTTATTCACGACTGTATCCCAGGGCCCTGATAAATATTTGTTAAAGGTTGAATAAATGACCCATCGGGTACTTGGATTTTTTCCTTCCCCTTCCCTCCACCCCACCTACCTCATTCAACTCTCCACTTTTCAGCTCTCTTGGCTTTAGTGAAATGCTCTCCCCAATAGCCTGCCTTCCCGCCAGAGGAAGAAGATCAGACGTCGCACTGGAGACCTCTGGTTCCTGGTTCCCACCTCCCTGAACATCTCCCTCAAGAACTGCTGTGCCTAAAGTCACAGGTGGAATTCCTGGGCTACATCCCTGTCTGGCCAAGGCAGCTTCGAGATGCAAGACACGTTACAAGCTGCCAAGGCAGCTTCGAGATGCAAGACACGTTACAAGGAGGCCCCAGAGTGATAAGGGGCTTCCTATGATTCACTGGGTTTGAACATTGTTTTCTTTTACCAGCAACACATTCTTCATTTTCTTTACCAGTCTGCTGAAATATAAGGCCAAAATATCTCAGGAGAGGAAGCAGGTTAATCCTGGCTGGGAACCCGCCCGAGTGCATGAAAGCCCTGCTCAGGCTCTGCGCGGGGAACCAAACACCTCCACAGGTTTACCGTCCTTCTCTCAGTCTCTGTCTGGGTAATCCTGGTGGTTGGCTGGGTAGGTCGATAGCTAGGGAGACAGAAACGGGGTTCAGCTGCAGCCCCACCAGCCGTGACATTAAGCGAGTTACCCTACCTTTCTAAATGCCATCATACACAGAATACATGCTAGATGTGCTATGAGAATTAAGGAAGAAAATGTATCTAAAGGGCCTGGTGTGGAGCCTGGTACATAGGAAGTATTCCACAAACGAGCTGTTCCTTGTGTGTGTGTCACTAGCCGGGTGTGTGTGAGGGGCAGAGGGGTGTGGGCGCATCCTTTCACAGGACGGCCCCCAACACTGGTGCGCTCCATCCCCGAGCCCATGTCGGTAGGAGACTAGTCTCTATCGGGGGTCAGTCACCCCAGGGGGTCCCACAACCCCCTCTGGCCGGCCACTCGCCTGTCCTCTTCCTTTGGGGGGAGGGGAAGGGGAATGGTTTCAGCGGGACCAACCACCTGGCATTAATCCCAAGGAATTTCATGCCGGTGTTATGAGGACATTTTATAAACTAGTTGAGGTCATTTGGATTTTCACTGAGGTCTTCTGAAGGATCTCACTGAGTCAGGGTCCCCGTGAATTTGATCAGTGTGCCTTATGCGCTGTCCCCAGACCATTGGGAAAGATATGGAAGAGGACGGGGTCGGGGGGCTTGGAACAGGTTTTGCTTGCGTGACCTCTCGAGCAGTCTGGCTCCATAAAAATACTACCATTGAATTGCCATGGGTCTTTATTTACATTCTGTTACTGGAAACTGCACCAATCTTCCCCACACCAGCATGTTGACTCTGTAAAGATGGCGGGACTTCTTAAAGTTGCCAGGAGGTAAATGCATGGCAGCCCAGTGAATGTGAAAAGAAAATGCCACGCAGCCTGGCTGCTGCTTACACGGCCAACTCTGATTATTCCAAGACTGTGAGTAAGGGCCGCTTACGTCCACATGAAAGTGGCACTTAGAGTCTGTCCGGTGCTAGAAAGAAACCCTGAAGGGCAGGTCACACAGATGGTCCTGAAGTGAAAGTCTGAGGATGTGCTCTGCAGGAAAGTGACTCAGTGCTATGAGATGACGTGACAGGAGGTGCTGACCCAGAAGGAGGGTCAGGAAGGCTCCCCAGGGGGAGTTTACATTGAGGCAAGATCTGAGGATGAAGCAGAAGTTGGCCAGACAAGGTGGGGAGAGGTGGGGGGACGTTAGAGAAAGGTGTGAGACCTGAAAAAATACATTGTCCCCCGAATATGAAAGGAAAACTACAAAGTTGACGTTACTGTTTAATAAAATGCAAATAAAACAAAACACGCTATCAACTGTCTTAGGGCCTAGTAGTCATAAATCTTTCACTGTGTTTGGGGAAAATGTGCAGCTTTAGACACTCTCACTTGATCAGACTCCTCAAGCATGTGCAAGATGGCTGAGAAATCACAGGCATTCAAATTAAAGGAGTCACTCATAGTTCAATCATCTCAAAATTATTTGAAATACGGAAACCTTAAAAATATTATTTGCACCAAAAAACATCTAATGTGGCATGTGGGTGCATTTGAGTGTTTGATATATGAGCTGGGAGCCTTCAAAATAAAGCCTTGACACAGCCCTCAGGGCACGGCATCTTGGCAGGATGGAGGACACCAGTGCAGCTCGAGCTCAGGGCTGGGGGAGGCTGGGAGGTAGGCAGGGTAGGGGCAGGTCACTGCAGGCCAGTGCAGGGCACATTAGGGATCCGGGTTTTATTCTTAAGAGCAATGGGAACAGGTGTGTGTCGGGGGTGTCTCCGTGTGTGATGTGTGTGTGTTTGTACAACAGCTATGGCCGTTCGCAGCCAAGGTCACAATCCTAGGGGCCAGGCAAGGGAGTGAGGGGCCTTAGAATGAGGAGGGGAACAGAGCCTGGCTGCGGGAAGAATGTGAGAGGGCAGCCGGTAGGGAGGGGACAGAGGCTGCGAATGTCCACAAAGCCATGGAGAAGCTTGATGGAGATACTCTCCAGATTCTGAAAAGGCAGATCCTTAACTCTCCATCTCCCCAGGACGGTCTCCACCATCCACATCCCTCCAAAACCTGGGTCTAAGTGAGCAGGGTCCTGCTCTTCAGTACTACCTTTGTTCTTCCTGGCTGGTGGGGGATGACTGAACTCCTGCATCTGTCACCGAGCTGCTGAGCACAGTTGCACACGTTGCGTACTGCACAAGAGCATCTGTGAAGGGGTGCACAAGGGCTGAAATCCAGCTCTGTTCCTCTCTCTGTGCTGTGTACCCTCGGGGCAAAGGGGGCCCCTTCTGCAGTCTGCACAAGGCACAGGCCATGCTGGCAGCAGCCCTGCCCTCCCTGGGGTCAGCCTGGTCTTAGTCCCCAGCACCATAGCATCAGTGGGCACCTACTGGTCTCCAGCAACACAGTACCAAATTCTCTGCCTCCATGAGGACTCTCTGTCCCCCAGAAGAGTCTGCATCTCTCCTCTCCTTCCTTCCACATCCCCACACAGGACGTGGGTCTTCCTTTCCCGCCAAACTCCACCTCCTGTGCTCAACACCACTAGAGCAGCTATGAAACTTTCTAAAGCAGGAAATAATCCTGTCAAAATACTACTTCCTGGAGTGCAAAACTCCTCAAACGTTTGTCACAAGAAAACCAGGATGAGGCTAGGTCAGTAGGCATGTGTATAAATAATGCACATCAAAGACATTTTCTAGGCTTTTCCACATGGAGGGCTCAGCCAGACCGGTCTACCTAGAAAGTTTATTAGCAGCTGTTTTAGAAAAATATGGACTAGTCATCTTTGACTCTATAAATTTCTACGCTTGTGAGAATCATTTATAACAAGAATGTAACCTTTTCTGACTTGGAAATATAAAAAACAAATCAGGAAAAGTTTGAGGTCGGTCATATGACACAGCAGCCGAAATAAAAGGTAAACAGGAGGTGGTCATTCAAGAGTCCCTTATTTTCATCATCAACTTAAAACTTGAACGATCAGGACTGAGTCCTTCCCAGTGCAGTTAAAACATTCATTTTTAAAATAATATGAAAGTGACAATATAATTTCACAATGCAGAATACATTCAACAGAGTAAACAGATGGGATCTGTCAGACCCAGAATCCACTTTCAATCATTTTCCCATTTGTCCTCGAAACAGTCCCGTTAAGTAGGCACAGTTGTCTCCATGTGACAGACGGGAAGTGAAGGCTTAGAGGGAGATGAGGTTAAACACTCAGCGCGTGTTGGAGCTGGGGTTTTCCAATCCGGGCCAAATCGACTCCAGAGCCTGAATTGCTAACCACCAGATTGCACTCTCTCCTGGGGGGCGAGCCCTCGTGAAAACGAAACTATGCTAAAGAAAGAAAAAGGAAATACAAAGCATCCTTTTTCTTAGAGGCCTTTGCCTACTGCTATTTACCATGTGTTTGTGTCCCCCCAAAATTCAGAAAATTAAAAACCTAATCCCAGTGTCATGGAGGCCTTTGAGAGGTGATTAGGTTGTGAGAGCAGAGTCCTTACGAATGAGATTATACGAGAGACCCCAGGGAGCTGCCCCCGCCTTCCTCCACATGAGGGCTCAGAGAGATGGCCCTCACCAGACACCAAATCTGCCAGCGCCTTGATCTTGGGCCTCCCAGCTTCCTGGACGGCGAGAAATAAGTGTCTATTGTTTAGAAGCCCCCCAGTCAATGTCAGTGTTACAGCAGCCAGAAGGACTAAGACACCTACTTTCCCCAATTTACGGCCCGATTCCTGCTAAAACTCTGAGCCAGACTGAATCTTCACTGCAAGTTAAAATAAGGAGGATTTTCGGCAGCTACAACAGCCCTGCCTTCTTCCTAGTGCCTTTGGGATGAAACGTCCCTGGTTAGAGGAAAAGTGGAAACCTCATTCTGTATCACATTAGCGCTGACTCAGGCTGTGATAAATGGGGAATTAGCAGAACCTGCGGCTTAAGCGCCCCCCACCCACCGATGATGCTTCAAACTTGCTGTGGAACCTGGGGAGTGGAGCTGGGAGAAAAACGTGGCCACCTGAGTTCTGCCCCACTGTGACTGCCTATGTGCTTATGAACAGGTTCCTTTGTTTCAGTTCCCTTATTAGTAAAATCGGTTCGTACTGGAGGGTTACCAAGCTCTTTGCAAGTCTGCTGAAAAGGCCATGGCCTCCATCAAAGAAACATTTCCATCTACCTAAGGTGTTGCATACACTTTCAGAGTGTTCCCAGTTAGGAACCCCTGGGGTTCAAGTGATTGTTCAGGTTCCTTTGGGCTCTGACACTCCATCTTCCTCTGATTCTATCAGGAGGGAATGCACACCGCTCACCTCCCCTCTTCACTCCACAAAAGACCACCTCCCCAGAGCTACACGGGGCAAAATGAGATAGAAAGTCTATCCCCACTCCACCCTGGTCCCTGAGTGTGCATGCAGGAACCACACTCATCCCGATAGACATTGTGTTTATAGTTCTTCCTTTCTTTCTTAATGAAGTTAATTTTTGTTTATTTGAGATGAACACAAAACAAGAAATAAAGATTGGGGAGTGGAAGAGAGATTTCTTAGATTAAAAAATACAATCAGGTGTCAGATTCTAATGTGACCAGGACCTAAGAGGTGACAGGCATGGTGTGGGGAGACAATGACAGCCCCACCCCGTTACTTCCTGTCACATCTGTCCCCAGGGATGTCCCTGGCCGGGGTCAGCTGTGATCAGCGAACGTGCCCACCAAACCCATGGAGTCAAACTGGGCTTTTCAAAAGCATCCACTTCCCAGTTTTTCAGATTGACCTGCCAACCAGATCCTGTTCACAAAGAACTGGGTAGATTCACCCCACCCTGGGAAAACAGATAAACACAATAGCCTTATCTCTGAGTATAACATTGTATCATTCTCTCCAACAAGCTAGCAATAGATGAACAATTCAATTGTCAGGGGGTAAAAAAGGCATCCCACGCGGCAGCAAGCCTGGTTGTCACCCTACCGATTTTCACTTTCATTAAGCCCATCACCTAATCACCCACAGTGCATTTCCTTGTCTTTGGAATGGACTAAACGTTATTTTACCCTCGGGATAAATCACGGCAGCCACCACTTCCTGTGCCAAACACATCACCCGCGCTGTCACCGATCATGTAACGTACATGATATTCTCACTACACAGTTGAGAAAATTGCCTGCATGAGTATCTCTGCTCTACAGACAGGAAATCAGGGCTCCTCGAGGTGAAGTAACTTACCCCAAATCACACAACAAACAGGAGGCAGGGCTAGGACTCCTCAGGCTCACCAAACCTTTCCTTTCTTCCCTCTAGCCCAGCAGTTCCCAAACTTCTGCATAGTAGGATCCCCTGGAGAGCTTTTAAAACTCCCAACACCCAGGGCACACCCTAGAAATCACAATCTCTTGGGAAAGATGCTGCCCAGGTGATTTTCATGTGCAGACAAGGTTGGGAACGACCGTGTGAGCGCCTGGAAGCATCTTCAGCTGCAAGTATTTGCCAAACAAGCCACGTGCAACTCAAGCAAAGAATAAAATGGAGCAAACTGAAGACTGAGCTGAGCGTAGCTGAGGAGACACACCAGAATAAGGGAATCTGTTTTCTCTAAAGGCAATGGAAGAAATTTGATAAGAGAAGAAACTGACTTAATGCAAGCACCAAGGATTGCAATAGGATGCTGGTTTTTAGTGACTCCATGGTTAAGGGCTGAATAAAAATGCACTATGTAAATCTCTTCTTTTAATTGGGGTTCCTTTTTGCTTCCTTCTCGGGAGGAAAGTGACTCTTTAGTTCATGTTTATTCATGTTAGAAGCTAGTCTTTAGTACAGCAGGCTCTGTGGCTGGCACTGCCATGGCCTCCAGAGTGGTAAGGAGCCTTCTGACGGCCTTTTGCAACAGCAAAGACAGTAGGATTACAGCCAGTAGGGCATTTGTGTTAGTGCATATAAGAAATATATTCGAATTCCTTAAAAATAGGAGTTCATTGGAAAAGCCTCAACCCCCTACTATGCTAGGAAATAAGAGTTTATTTTGATGCCATCTTGCAGAACCTGTTTGAAAACTTTGATGGTCCAGTTAAGCATCCTGAGGAATTACTGCTTTTAGTTCGACTGTAAATAGAATTTTAGTTGAATGAAACGTTACTGCTTATGTCTTGGCTGAAGTCCAAGAAAGGATAATTAGCAGATGATTTGGTGGTGGTCATGCTTATACTTGCTAGAGTTAATTCTCTGTTTTAAGTAACATGTATTGCCTGCATGGGTCTATAGTGTTCGTCACTGAATGGAAATCCTTGGATTTCCAAAGCAAACCTGCACATCACAAATCTTATAATCCAGTTAGGTAAATTCTTGTACTTAGATCTGATGCATCCTTCTACCTCAGACAAAGATAGGAGCTAATGATAATGAAATCCACAATTCACTGGTTTTCTATTGTTTTTATTTTCCTCTTTTGTATTTAATAGTCCTGTCTTCCTAAGCATGCTATAACTAGACTAAACACATTGAGTCAACCTACTTCTATGCATCTGTTTACTGTGACAAGGACCTGGGAAAACCAGCCTTGTTGTTTCTGTACTGCTGAGATGGCTCCAGGAAAATCAGACTCACTCCAGGAAAAATAAGGGCGAAGAATAACTTTCCATGTATTCCATCCACCCTCTCATTTTAGTCTGTCCTTCTTCCATTAAATACACATATATTTTGGAAATGAGAGATCTCTCAAGAAACTCTGAATTCGAATGGTTTAATAATAGAAATAGCTTCTCCTGTTCTATTTATGGTTTTCCAAAGTCATTTTGTAAAGCCAAAGTCACCATGCCTGAGAGTAGTTTGAGTTTTTCCCTCCATCCACTTACAGCTGAAACCTGTCACTTCTTGTGTCAAATTTAACGACCATATATATCATGGATGGTGGCACTTGTTTCTTTGCTAAAGTTTAGGGATTTCAAAAAAGAGGGGTCCTGTTTAGGATCTGTTGCGAGGAATGTCCAATCAGAGAACCTATTTGCAAAAATCTCTCTCCAGGGAACTTTGCTGCCAGGCCACGGAAATTAGATAAGTCCTTAGAAATATTATACTTTTGACTATAGGGATGGTTCGCTGTTGTAAGTAAATATAATGCCAAGATTCTTAAAACCAAATAAACAATAAACTGATCACTGGCTAGAAAACAGCAAAAAGATAAACTGTAAGAACTGTTTTCTTTTTCCTACAGTGGAAACTTGAGCTAATAAAAAGCTAGTCATTTTTAGGGAAACTTGGTTGATACCTGCCCACGTGAGCCTCTTTTGCATTCAGCTACTGTTTAATACACAATGCACACCTTCTTCCTTTCTAACATGCAGATCTGAGTGATGTGCACAAGCATCATTTTCACTCATTGCTTTACCTCTGATCTCAAACCAGTCCTGCGCATTTAGTAAGCACTAAATAAATATGTGTTGGACACACAAAGGAGTATTGGTATTTGGAGACGAATGTATCACATTCTAGTAAAAAGCCAAACTTTGGGGTTGGAGTCAGATAGTGTGAAGGAGTCAGGGCCTCACTGGGGTCCGGCCTAGGCACACAGGTGAGGGCCTCCATCTCTAGTGCTGGTGGTCACGTCCTGGGGAGGCATCTCCCCACCAGCTCTAGCGGCAGGACCCCAGCATGTCCTCTCCTTGCCCGGGGTCTCCTGGGAGTCCCCGGCCAGGCCTCGTCTTGGGAAGTTTTGCTTCTCTGTGACCTCGGTGGATCCGGGTCGCCCTGCCATGGCCTCCAGGCCCGCGAAGTGTGTACATGTGCTTACGTCTACACAGGCAAAGTAAAACTCTTGATGACATGGACATTTCTGGCAAAACTGACTTTCTTTCCTCCTTAGCTTTTTTCTTTTTCCTGTCAGTAGTGAAAGGACAGGAATGATGCAGTGAGAAGGAGGGAGGCGCCCACTGAGTGTGTCTGTTGTGGCTCTTTGTTTGCTGGACGTTGTGCGGGGGACTTGTAAATACTCATGCAACTCTTTCAGGGGGATCCTTTAAGATGATATAAAATGAGAACTTGGCTTGGTCTTCATCTAGTTTTTCTTTAAATCTTTGGAATAGCAATTGCTTCTACTCGAGAATAGTTTTCTCACCCATGATCATCCAGGCAAAATTATAAAAGGTGTATTAGGTTCTTTCCCAGCCATGCAAGCGTTAGTCTCAGCCAGCTGAAAGCCGCGTTTATTTCCAGGCTGCAGATCCTTTGGTGGATTTTAAAATTTGTATTAATATTATGAATGTCATGGCAGTGAAAATCCTTGCCTTCTTAGAACTACTCTAGTGTTTCCTTACTTTTAATCAAATACGTTTAATAGGCTATTTTATCATTTTCCTTTGGTCATGTTATAATTTAGTCTTTATTGTAAAATAATTTTTTATTCAATTACTTTTGAGTTCACTTGTCTTATTTCATATATTTTACTATAAAAATTTATCCTTATAAAAAATATTATGAGTGTTACATCTTTTTAGAAAAATATAACTGAGTATTGTACTTGGGCCTGTATATAAAGAGTTTAGATAGTAACATATATATATATTTTTTCTAGTTTACAATTTTCTTTGCTAAACTGTCTGTATTTGATTTGTTTGTATATTTTTGGATTAAAAAATAATTTATTTTTGCAATAACACAAGAATGTGAAAATGAGCTTCATTTCATTTCCTTTTTTTTTTTTTTTTTTTTTTTTGGCTGCACTGCATGGCTTGTGGGATCTTAGTTCCTCCACCAGGGATCGAACCTGAGCCCTCAGCAGTGAGAGCCCAGAGTCCTAACCATTGGACTGCCAGGGAATTCCATCTCATTTCCTGATAGCCCATGGGTAGAGTCTTTTTCTGTGATATTTAAAAACATGTTTTGAAAGAGATGTATACCTCAGAAGAAATAAGAGAAGTAAACATAACATTCCTCACAGATGCTAAAGGGTGAAGTAAGTATCTATAAAACAGTAAATATGCCCCAGTCTAAATACTGTGCCAGGTTCCTTTCCTGGTAATCTTGAAGCAGTCCCCTGAATGAAAGCCCAGCCATAAAAAGGATGGGATTTGATGCCATCCACGGAAGTGTGGAATATTCCCCAATTTTAACAAATGGATGCAGAAATAGCAAATTTAGGAAAATTACTAAAATGAACGGAGAGAGACTTTCTTCTAAACAATCAAACTCAACCATTTTAACTACTTATGTTCTTCAATCATTTAAAACACAAACTGCTTTGAATATAAGTAATCGTCTATGTGTAATTCCTACGCGGGGACCATTCTGAAACAGATGTTTAGATTGTTTTCTTTTTCCTCTCTGAAGAATTTATCAACCACAAAGACATTGCTTAAGACCACCCATCTCATTTAAATGACATCTCAGTATTAGAATTCAAGTATAAAACCAAACAACCCACATCAAGGATTCTTTCTAATTGTGTAAACGCCGAATAGCTTCAGTTTGTCAAAGTCACCTAATACCGTCTTTAAAACCAGCTCAAAATGTTTTAAGTCCCTAGAGAATGGTGACTTTTGAAAGCTTTCCTTTGCCACAGACTGAAGGCAGGGATGGAGTGTGCACTGTTAAATATTCATGCTGATTCACAAAGAGAGCTTGTCCAGATGCTCAGGCAGAGAGAAGGTAGCAGAGGCTTTGGAAAAGGGGATTCGTCCAGGAGACAAAAGCATCAACCCCTGCCCTTATCATGGTGCCTTGGGACTTTAAAAGGACTACTCTTCTAACAGATGGGCCCTGGGTGTACACCCGATCACAGAAATGCACCTCCGGCTAAGTGCTAACACTGTACACAGCTCAGTCTAAAGGGGTGATCCTATCGTTAAGTTTGTTCACTATTCTATTCTTTCTCCTGCCACCCGTCCACTGAAAAGAACCCAGAACCTCCTATTAGGTTTTCTTTCCCCTAATTGAAGAGTTCCAAAGTCATCTGCTCATAGATGTACTAGGATGTCTATGTTGATCCCCAAATCCATGCTGTTCCTTTTTTGGGGGATGCCAGTGGGGTGGGAGCTGGGAGCTGGATGAGTGGTGTATCTGCCAATTGCAGGTTTAGTTACAAAAGAATAGAGGGAAAGGGCTCTTTTCTTATTTCCATATCAAATGCAGTAAGAGTGTCAAGCAAGGTCTACGTTTTCTACACAGGCTCACGTGTTGGGTTTCTTTGGAGTTTTTTAATTTCTTAGGACAGTACTGTGGAATACATAAAAATATACTCCAACACACAACACACGGGGCGGAACCAAACAAGAAAGATGTGATTGAAAGGCCCAGAGCTGGAACCAGATTGCCCACAGCCTTCTCCAATTTTCTACTTATTTAATAGAAAATATCAAAATATATTATAATGATATTATAATGAATCTAATAGAAAATACGGTATGATCAGAAACTGAAGAAAGCCAAGGCAGAATCCTCAAGAACTATTTTTAATCCGTGTTGTAGAATGCATAATCGAAATGCATTCAACAAATAAAGAGTAGTTGTTCACATCTAGAAAACGACAGTGATTCGATGAGAGACTGTGAAAGGCCTTAACTATGTATATATCTCTATGTCTAGACATATGGCCATACAAATCGCTTGGCTGATAGGCAAAGGTGAACCACAAAAGATGCGCTAAGCTACAAAGCAAAATAAATGACTATCAACCAAAATTCGTTTCAATTTTTATTATGAATGTCCCAAGCGGCAGCACGCTGCGACGGTGTTAGGTTCTCATTGATTAAATGTCAAGAGACCACAGACCACAGCATTCCAAGCACTTTAATTAGTGACAGAGCCAAAACAAATAAAAGAATGATAAAAATATTCTTTTAAGCGTAAAGAGTGCTCATATTTGAGTTTGGTTTCTTTTCCCTGCAGGTACTGTGAACACTGATAATTTCTGAAACACAAATCCTGGTCTGGATACTTGCAACAAACTTTTCTAATCTCTGCCTGAATAAGAAGCGAACAAGAAACGTACTTATAAAGTATGTTGACGATACAATGTGATATACCCACTTACTGTCCCTTCCTTCCTCTCCCACTAGGCTTCTCGTCTGCCACCAGGTACCCGCTGTTTGTACGACCAGGACACGAAGGCTGAAGTGAGATACTTGGAAGGCTACATTGAACCTGGGTTTTCTCAAAGCTGCATTTGTTTCTTTTTTAATGAAAGGTGAAGGCTTTCAACGTTTGAGATTGTCCAGGGAGATGACTAATAATGATGGATTGAAGCCACCAGTCAAGAACTACAGTTTATGCATGTCACGTTCAAGGAAAAAAGCCTCGCTTTGCTAAAGCTATGGTTCTAGTAATCTGTAGTTCCAACACAACATGACATTTCCCCCCGAACGGTTTCCTTGCAATCTGTCCTTTTCATCACTGGTACAGGATGATGCTACAGCTGGAGTTTTTTGCCATTTACATTCCAAAAAAAATTCTGGTCCTGTGGAAGTGTGTATCTCTTACAGATGCAATACTGTTCGTCTGAGTGGATCCTCAAAAAGAACAATTATGGACTAGAAACTCATAGAGTTTGTGTTTAAAATTTATAAAATTAAACCTGCTCCAACAGGTAATACAGGCAGGCATGCTTGCAACCTCTGGATTCAATCAGAAACAATGTCTGAGAGCACAGAGCCTTCAATAGGTAACGGCGGGTTCCTTTTAACGCTTCCTTAAACAAGATCCGATGTGATGCACATTGGAACTTTGAAGCACGTCTCATCTATGTCTACAAGGCCTGGGACACAGGAAGCTGCCAGAACTTCATTCATCATCTTGCCTGTTGACAAAAGGAACAATAACTGGTCATCACTGGTCAATGGAATAACTTTTCCTAGTTTTTTTTTCCAAGATAATTCCTAAAGAAGAGACGGTGTGAATACAACAGCAAATGTTTCAATGTTTGATGAATTTCTGTGCTCTAAAATGCCATGTCTGGGCTTCCCTGGTGGCGCAGTGGTTGAGAGTCCGCCTGCCGATGCAGGGGACGCGGGTTCGTGCCCCGGTCTGGGAAGATCCCACATGCCACGGAGCGGCTGGGCCCGTGAGCCATGGCCGCTGGGCCTGCGTGTCCGGAGCCTGTGCTCCGCAACGGGAGAGGCCACAGCAGTGAGAGGCCCGCGTACTGCAAAAAAAAAAAAAAAAAAAAAAAAATGCCATGTCTTCCTCCAGTGGAAAAGGAAGAACCGGAGTGTTCATCGCTCTCCTCGTGGGGGAATGGGTCAGGAGAGACCCCTGTCTTGGGGGTCAGCATGCCTAGGCTCCAGGCGAGATTCTGCCAGTAACTCACACATCACCTAACCTTGCTGGGCCTTGGTTCCTCCACGTATACACTGAGGACTTCAGTGGATGAGGTCTAAAAAGAAAGCCACCGACTAACTTTTAATGGGTCCATGTGGTCCCGCCTTCGTAGCTCCTTAGAGAACGCAACCAGGTAGAACCATTTCTGACTGTGGCAATGGTTAGGCTTACAAAATCCCTGCGCCTGGGGTGCCTTCCATCCTAGTTTAGATTGGTGATGAGAACCAGCTGAACTACCAGAGAAGTCGCGACATATCTATTAGCATCTGAAGTCAATAAAAATCTTCTTAAATGATGATGTGATTAAGCTCTATGGGTGTAAAATTCTGAAAATACACATTTCCACATCTTTCGGTGTCTTAAGATCTAAGAATTGTCTCTTTATTTCGGGTAGCTACTGGTTTCCTTAAATTAAGAAATAATTATGTAAAAGTTGAAAGATCCATTAATAAGTATAACAACATGGATGCAATCTGTAAGAGCACAGTACCTAGCCCTAAGATCCAACTAGTTGGACTAGTTTAAGTAATTACTTCAAATAACTTTACAAAGACACACAAACCGGTAAGCAGAGACGGGACCTAGACACAGGAAGTGTGACCCTAAAACTGAGGCGTTTAACCACTATGCAAACTACTTCAACATGCCTTGTTAAAATGATAAAGAATTGGGACTGTAAAGTTCACAGCTGTCACAGGTACAACCAGGAATTTGGTTCAATATTTGGAAATTTCGGGCCATTAGTTCCCATTAGTCACAAAATGATAAGCTTCAACAATTGAAAAACTTTAGCAATTCTGATTTGATCTTTATGCTTCGGAGGCTGGTAAAACTTTGATGATGCTGAAACAACCGTTTATTATTTATATCATATCATACTACTATATTGTGTCATTATTATATTATATATGTATATAAATATATTAAGGCATCATGGCTGTCATGTGTGGCAAAAAAAAGCTTATTTTTTTTTCATCTTTCTACTGTGGCTTTGGCATAAGGGGAGACACAACTTTGTGAAATGTGTGAATGATTCACACAAAACGAAACTGGCACCAAGATATCATCTATTACTTGGATTATTCTAAGTGCTTTGCTAATGAGTTTATCCTTCAAATGCTGACACAAAAGCTACTCAAGAAAGAAAATGACAATGAAAATAAGCTACAATGCTAAAGGGACAGAGCCATTTTCTTAAATCTGGATAAGATTTGCTGTAACACAGTAGGGTTGCTGTCCAGAGTAAACCAGCATTCATGGGATAAAAGGCACAGAGACCACAACGGGGGACAAAAGGGAAAAGACACAAGTTTACTCAAATCGTGTGGTGGGGGTCCATGAGAATGATCTAGTAACACATGCACGTTTATCAACACAGACTAAATTTCTGGGTTTCTTCGTCGCCAAGTAAGAGAAATAAAGATTGCTGTCTTGACAAATGAACTCGAAATAAACAAACAGTAAGTAAAATTTATTATGGAATTCTGGCAAGTATTTTTACGACCGTGGCTTTCTGGGCTGTGATAGCGTATATCCTAAGTGCCTGATGGAATCACTACAGGAGCACGTACGGTAAACCGCTCCGTCACTGGAGAAGGGGGACATTAAGACGGAAACATCAAGTTCTCGTGCAAGTAACAGTACAGAGGGCTGGAGATGACAGTCACACAGCTCACGTTTGGACAGCACTTTAGTTTTTCAAAGTCCCTTCACATGTATGAACTCTCTAGCATGAACTTACAATGGGGACCCTGCTGACATGAGAGGCGGCTAAGGTTTGAGGGTTAGGGGACCTACCTGGCGTTACATGGGTATGCGGGTCACCGAGTCACTGGGCAGGAGAAAGACCAGCCCCTTCTCCTCTATGTGCCACCCCTGGCTGGTAACACTGAATATCGATGAATTCACTACTTACTATAATGCATCTCTTCTGCATTGTTTTGTTCTTACTCTTACCCCTCATAGATTGAGTGTCTTATAAAGAACACCCTGCAAACTAGACCTAACTTCCTCCACAAAGAAGCTGGGTTGGAGGAAACGCCTTGCCCCGTGTTACAAGGCACCCAGCAAAGAGCAGAGAAAGGGCTCAAAGCCGCGGCAGCTGCGGTTCCCCAGCTCCAGCTCATCGCGGTACGCGCTGGGCCACAGGGCAGAAGCGTCTGCGCGTGCTGTGGAGTCCCATCTTTACATGGCGAATCCAAAACGAGCTTCTGCGTCTACAGCCTGGTCACAAAGACAGACACCGCCGCTCCTCCCCCCCCACCCCGCCCCGAGACTTGCCACCGAGTGGCGCTGTGGGCAGGACGGCTTGTTCCAAACTCCTTAAATAGAGAGGTTTTGTGAAGAGCATTCTCGCTTCTTCAGGGATCACTCTGTTAGCAGTGATCAGCGCGCTGCACGGCTGCCCATAATATGGGCTATAATTTCATAGTAAATGAAGAGTAGGAGGCCAAACACGGCATTTGTCAACGAGAACATGGTACGAAAAAAATTTTTTTAAGTAAACTGAGAGGTAGCAGTGCCCGGAGGTAGAAGTAACACCTGAATGAAGTATTTGCTGCAACTCTCCTTAATTTTGAAATGCAGTTATTCTTTTATAAAATGGGCACAATGAAGGCGAATTGACTTCGGGGGGCCCCGCATCCAACTGTAACTCACTGGGGGGGTCCCACTGGTTCCAGGTCACTGACGTACACGTCTCACTTAACCTACGCAAACAGCCCTGCCAAGTAGACAGATTCATTAACTTCACGTTGCACGTGAGAAAATGAGGTTCAAAGAGGTTAAATAACCTGGGAAAGACGACACAGCTAGAAAGTGGCTGAGACTGGCTTTCAGGTTAAGTGTGCCTCACACCCAAATTATCTGCCTTTCCTCGCACATCCCTGGGCTACACACACAAGAATGGTCACCCCGTACCGGGACCCGTGGGCCCCACGGCTGCCGAGGGGCCGGCAGGGGACAGCACCGCAGGGGAGGTCCAGCTGCTTCCAAAGCAGCCACACCCTTCTTACCCGTGGAAACCTGGCTCCAGAACCAGCGGCCAGGCTTCCATGAACGCAGGGCCGCAGAAGGAGGAGGGAATAAGGACAGGCAGGAATGACCACAGGTGAACCAACAGCAGGGAGAAACAGGTATTAGGTTAACGTCAGTCACAGCCTAGAGACTTCTGTGGTCTCTTTCCCGTTCTTCCTCCTTAAGTAAATGTGATCTGATTTCCAAATAACCTATTAGCAGACTGAAAATTACCTACAGCCTATAGAATCACTCCTAAATTACAGTTGAGAAAGAGACAAAGTCTACAGAGAGGCTCTGACCCCTTGATAATTGATCTTCATTTCTTGCCCCAGTAAAAGTCTCATCAGAGTAGCCAGTGATCGGCCAAGCTGACCGACTGGAATTCACCATCCTGTCTCCTGTCCTCCACAAAAGGAGGAGGCGTGTGATTGCGAAGCCAGGGGAAAGGAAACCTACCCTGGGTATGGTCTGTCCCGGCACTGATGCTATTGGATTAACTACCAGTGGGCTACATAGCGAGGAGATGGCGCCATACCAAGAAAAACCAGGTCCTTTCAAAAGACTTTCAGATCCAAGCCTCAGCCAGCCTGCCTTGCCATGCTGAAGGGAAGGTGCCAGAGTTATTCCTGGATGCCAGGCCCCCATCTGCCTCGTCCAGCTGACCCACTCGGTCAGCCCATATGGGAGTAGTATGGCTGGCACAGATCTAAAAGTAGCAGCGTGTGCAGACGCGTTCTAACATAATTTGCTAAATGTTTTATTGTTCTACAAAAACCTACTTAAAATGTGTGCAGCCATGTCCCATTAGATTAGAACAGTATGAAGTCAGGTCTTCCCACGAATCAGGTGTAAGAGTAATTGAAATAAAAGAAAAGGAACTATTTCCTATTACGGAAGTTCCTTTCTACGATGGGGGATACCCAGGGCTCCTCTATTAAACGGAGATCACGTTTTGTTTCCTGCGTCACGCCTACACGTGTACGGTGCATACCCTTTTTTGGATTCCCCAAAGAAGCTACGTAATTCCAACATAATAGAAAGCAGGGTCATATACATTAGTGCTAAAACAGACCTTGGGGATTGCAGGGCACAAAATTCTCCTCTTAAACATTAGAAATCTGAAGCTCAGAGGTTTCAGGCTTGCCCACGGGTGCACAAAGACTGGGAACCTAGCTAATGCTCAGATTTCTTGTCCTACCATGCACCGTATGCCCTACAGTGTCCTTTATTCATTTAATTCAAATCTCTCAGATGCTAAATCCTGGAAAATTATGCCGCTTGGCATGAATGATCCAAATATAATATAGACTTTTGAACGATCCAAATGTAACAGAGATTTCTGGTCCATGATGGACTGAGCTGTCGCCACAGGTGCTGAGATCCAACCTCATGGGCGCTGGTGGGCGGGAGGCACAGGGTCTCAGGGTCCGGCAGAGCCCTCCAGCGAGCTCATTTAGGGCAAGGCAGTTCGGCATTCTGGCTAAAAGTGTGCCCTTTGGAACCGGACCCATCGGTGGCCTGGCGGCTCTGAAGTTGCTCTTTACTGGATATGCAATCCCTGGGCAAGTTCCTTAGCTACTGTGAGTTTCCTCAACTGTAAGATGCAGATTACTACCCACCACCAAGGCTACCTGTGGGGAGTATGTGAGGGGCTGCATGGGAAGTGGGCATCACAGAGGAGGCAGGAGGTCTGGAGACTCCCCTTTGCCAGCCGTGTTCTCAGGGGCCCTGGCGACACAAGGGGAGAGCAGAGATGCTGGCTGATACTTAGGTTTTAGGAGTGAGGCTGACGTTTGCCATTCCCTCTTCGTGGAATGCTCCCTTCTCTAACCTGACGGTGCTCAGTCAGCCACTGAAGACGCTCTACTTGATGGCGGCCTCCTTGCAAGGCCTCCTGCATTAGTTGAGGCCCTGTCCCTAGGCCCCCGTTGGTCCACACCCCCGGGAGGGCCTTCTTTTCATCCTCATCTTCTCCCTCCTTTCCTGGAATATGAGCGCCTCCATGACGGATTGAAAAAGTGAATGAAATAGGCCCACAACCCTCGCCTCGCTCATGGAGGTGTCAGTGACTCTATGGACTACACACTCCACACCACTCTGGCCGTTACAGAGTCAGGACCCTTCCTTTCTCCACTCTGCTCCCAAAAGCCCAACGAGCCTCCCCCTTCTTGTTCCACCTGCCGACACTTCTCTCTCTGGGCCACTCCTATTCGGATGAGAGAATCGCCACGAGCAACAAGGAATCGGTGCTTTATATTTTTTAAAGTCAAAGCTTATGCCCTTGTTGAGGTACAAGAAAAACAAAACCAGTTTCTGTTAACAACTCACATGTGGCCTGACAAGTCTGGACGTTGACACCCTGACACCCTGAACTTCGGGGCAGGCGGGTAGGAGAGGTGACAAGTAGCGGAAAGAGAAAGAGGAAAAGAACAGGTTATCAAAGGGGCCGTTCTGGGACCTTACAGCAGGCTGCGGCTGTGAGGGCCAGAGGACCAGCCTGCGCTCCAGGAGAGCGAGGCCAAGGCCTGTCTTTGCCGCTTGGCACGGGGCTTCTGAACGGACGTTCAACGCTGAATGAAGGTCTGCATGAACGGAAGAGGAATAACCCCGTACAGCCATCCTGGAAGTATAAAGTCTACCCAGCTAAACCCTCAATCCTCCCAAACAACTTGTATAAAACAGCCTATGACATTCATTCTGCGGCCAGTGGAATCACCTCGACTCTTGCAGGTCCTTAGGCTGGGGGCTGAGGCTAAGAGCTCATGAATTTTACATGAGAGCTTGCTCAAGACAGCTCTCCGTCTAGCTTAAAGGTTAAAAGGTTTGACTTTGGGTTTCCAAGAACAGATACTGGAAGATTAATGAGTGGCAGGTCACATGACGCACTGCCCTCAGTTTTAAAATTGTTATGTTCAAACTATCCATAGTAGGGTGCATTCTTCCCCTCCCCCCACCTGGAGCGCAAACTATTAACATGTATGTATTCAGTAAAATGGAACCCATCAGATAAAAATTTTTAGTAATTTAAAAAGTTAATTTTAAAAGATTTTCAGTATTTTTTACTGGCACACCACCTTTATGCATAAAGTATGCTCTAGAAACAAAGGACCTTAATTACATCTTATTTTTAGAGTACTGGAAGAACTTGCTGTTTAAAGAAATCCTCCTGTTCATCTCTTTTGTACGGTAAAGGAACTTTTGAAAAGTGAACAATCATCCACTTTTTAAATTTTCGATTTTCATATACCCAGTTTGCTTAAAGCAAATTCAATCTGGTATCCTCAGCTGTCTTCCCAATTGGACAGACTGGATGGCCACCCAGTTGAGCAGATGCTTTTCTTTTCTTTTTTTTTTTTCAATTTGCAAACTGGATTAGTGGCAGAGAATTGACGGGACTTAGTCAAGGAGATGACAAGGCACTCACTTTTCTTGGATGCCAGAACCTACGACCCCCAGGAAAGATGACCATGGGAATTCTCAGGACAGGGACACCCACTCCCAGCTCCGAGGGACAGCAAGCCCTGGGCGGAGCAAGGCCCTGGGGCTGCAGGGGCCAGGCAGCCAGGAAGAACACACCCGGGCCCACGCCTGGCCTTCGGCACACGCTGCCCCTCTGAGCGGGCTCAGCAGTGCCTCCATCAGATCTTTACTTGGTATGCATACACTGTATCTCCTTACCCAGAATAAGCATTTCAAATCGGGAATTGGCTGTTTCAAAGAATCACCAGGAAGGTAGGTGAACAACATTAAAGAAAGAAAAAACAAAAAAGACAGACTATTACTCCTCAAGGGCACTTGACGGGGCATAGCTGGAAAACGCTTTCATGCCTGTTTGGAGAAGTTATCTGAGTTATGTCCCTCTGTCTTCATTTTAGTCTCTCTCCCATGAGCTCTTAAAATGACTAAGACAGGAAGTGCGGCTCCACATCCATCGGGAAGGCAGGCTCAGCAAACGCAACAACTGGGGTCATATATACACTAAAAACCACAGAGCAGAGAGGACACACTAAGGCTCCTGCCAGCTATTCCATACCTCATCGACATCAGCTTGTGCTTGAGGTCCCCTCAGCGCCTCAAGTAGTAACTCTGGTATGAGGGAGAAACACTACACTTGAATTGCATTTTTTTTTTTAACAGAATAGCAGTTTTCAGGAAGGCACAGTGTCTTCCTTTAACAAGCTCACAGAGACTTCCAAACATGATCCAAGTTAATGAACCACTAATAGACATTCTTCTACAAACACAACACAGTCTCAGGAACATCTGTCTTGGCTTGGGCAGATCTGAAGGCACTGAATAGAAAGGGAGGTGAGTTTTTGTAATGGGTGGCTTTCCACAGTCATGCTCCTCGGAAGTCCAGGATGTGGGATAAGAAAGTCCCTTCCTGTGCAGTGTTTGAGAGCTGATATGCACCGCATCTGCACCCCACACGCGCTCAGGAGGGGGTGTGACATGGACCCTCCCAGGACCCGTCTCATAATCCCCGGCCCATGGCACCCCCATTCATCCAGCTGTCCAGCATCCTAGGCCCTTACACAGAAGACCTTAGACATTTGTGAGGGCACCTCTCAGCTATCTGCAAGCCCCCAAAGTACAAATCCCATTATAGTCTGTAATTTCCCCCTAAAGCAGGTATGCAGCGATGAGTAGAAAAAGGCCGAGTGGAGACACAGATGACCGCAGTGCCCAGGGTTCACTCACCACTTGAGACACACTGCCCCGCATGCGCCCTGCAGTCAAGGCTGTTCACATCTGTGCCTTAGTAAAACTACAGATTATTACACGCTATGAGTCGGCTTGGAACAGCTAAAAGCAGACACGTTAGAGCCACAAATGCCAAGGAGCCCCGGTATTAGCTCGTAACCCGCCTCCTGTTTCTCAAGCTGTGCGAGTCCATCGTGTGAGACACGGGAATGCCGAGTAGAAGCTGGCTTTTCCCCATCCCTGAGAGGACCCTGCAGGCCCCTGCCCCACAGACAGAGTCTGAAAAGCCACAGACCTAACGTTTACAACTTTGGTTTGGAAAGCTTTGTTCTGAAACGATTTTAGGCACTACCAATGAATCAGGTCAATTTAGGGGCGCTCCAAATACCACCTGCCCCTGATCCACACAAGAACTCCTGAGGACTCCCTAGGATGGATCTCTCTTCCTGTCAACTCAGGGGCCATCGTCTTGACTGACATCTTCTAAGGCCCTGCGAGATTTCTTTAGGCCTTTTAGGAGCCAGATCCTTGTCAAAGTCAAGCATCACATTTTGGAAAATTGAAACGTTTCCCTGGGAATGAATCCCTCCCTACAATTACAATGGGTATTGCAGGAAAGCTCGATCCACTTTACAAATAATAATTCAAGACGAAATAACCTCTTCCATTTAGTTAGTCGTTATACAAACATCAGAAATACAAGCTGATCCTAAATAATCTCTTTTTCTTTGAGTCTCTCCCTCCTTTCCCCCAATCACATATACACTGAAAAACAGGCCACAGAAAACTTCCAAGTTGTAGGTACTTTTATCATTTGTATACAATTGGTAAGGAAACTATTAAAGTAAATGAACTCCCTGAGGCCCCCACAGAAGAACGGCCCTTACCCAACACCGTTTACAATGACGGGTACAAAGCAGGGTAAATCTGATCGAAAGTTAGGACAGGGCTAGGTGTTCTTGGCATAAGTGGCTTGGCTGGGAGACAGGAGAACTAAAAACAAAATTCTAACAGGCCCCAGGACAGCCTGAGCAGAGCCCCGACTATCAACTATTTACAGGAAAGTATTACACAACAAGAAAATGATGTCCATTCTGAGATAGCCAAGTTTACGAGTTTGCAATTCAGTTGTCTCTTTACATCTTCAAAAGAAACTGCTACTTACTTTTCAAGCCACCTGCCACTAAACACATCCAAAAGCCTGTGTCCTCCCTGGCAATTTCTGGGAAAATACTCCGGCCTCTTTGGACAACATTGCACTGAACTAGTTATCCTTTTCCTTCAATGACTGCTTGAACTCAGCGAACCTTTGTAAACCCTGGCAAGGGAGCCCAAACGGGCTTGTCAACCCGTCTCACTGCAGCGGGGAGAAGGGGAAATGAGGGTTTGTGTCACCTGTGCTAGGTGCCAGGTGTGAGGCGGGCCTGGACCTTGGTCCTTCTCCCCTCCTTCAAGCAGCTGTCGCGACCCTAACGAGCAGCTGAGGCTGTCACCTCCTCAGCTTGTGCTGCTACTGCAAGGCGGAGCCCCCACTTGAAACCAAAGTCCATCCTCTTCCCCGTGATGTTGCCTCCACAGAGGACTGCATTTCAACCTAACGGGGCTCCAGCTGTGTGGTGATTGATGCTTTAGGTGCAGGTCAAATGCCAGGAAACTTCTGCCTGTAAGCTGAACCCAGCCCGACAAAGTGCTTCTCTGCATCATCGATGACCCACAGCTGAGTTTGCGATGCCAGCGAAGCACATGTGAGCAAATCATCTTGAGAAGATCTATTCGCCAAAAATTTTGTTAAAATTTCTGGCTTTCTTTCTCTCTGGAATTATGACAAACTACAATTTTTTCTTTTTAAACTTTCTATAGCTCACTCTTTGGAACATCTCCCAGGAAGCTTAATCGAGTGTCACTCTAGAGAAGTGGTCCAAGGTTTACATAGTAGTAGCTGGACTTATACCAACACATCGGAACAGGGTACAGAGTCATGACACTGGGGAGAAGGCAGCCCATGACTAGTGGTTTTAATAACAGAAAACTAGAAGGTTCCAGGCAACAGGAAGATGGGCATTCACATGCCACTCTTTTGTTTGCATTATACTCAAAATAACCATGCTTCAGGGATCTCAAAAGTGCTAACCATAGATAGACAGATACTTGACTGCAACCAAAAGACCCAAATAAATATGTCTATTCACTTATTTCTTATTTAAGAAAAAGAAATGAAACTCAAGTTATAATTTGGTAGTTTTTGGTAGTGTATTAGGGTTTGTCTTTAAAAAAATTTCTACCAATACTCAATTACATTTCAAAGTCATAATTTAAAAATTATCTCGGTGGGTACTATGGTATATTATTTATTTTTGGTTTATTCCAACTGTGCCTCAGGCCTCTGATATGATGTTTCTGAAACTGCATAAGCAATTTTTACAGTTAAGTAACAAGTAAACATTTGGTGGTGACTAGAAACTGAAAAAGATATTCTCATTTCTCATTTATGTGATCCTCTGTGTTGTCAAAAAGCTTTTCATTCATCTATTTCAATGGTCCTGCCAGTGGAGTTAGATGGATTCCCATTTTGTCTTGTTACATGTAAAAATGAAACTGTCAACTCACTATCACCGACACCCATCCTGGCAGTTAGGTGAGCTTTTACTGAGCCATCCCTAGCTCCTCAGAAAGGTCCTCTTTGAGTCCAAGGTATTTTTTTCTCTTTCAAAGAAGTAAAATAAAGTCCACAATCCTCCTTTTTTAACACTAAATCTAGCCCACCCATCCTCAACCTCAAAGTAAATCTGCACTCAGCTAATAGAGGCGTCTCAAGTCATTTCTTAGGTTTAGTTACAATAATGAAGTCCAGATCTGCGAATTACCTGTTTTAAATAATCAGTCAGAAAGGATTCAAGGTTATCCCTCTAACAGTCCTTATCACTCATATTCAATGTGTTTTGTTGAGCGGGAGAAGAGCAGAGGTTGGTGGGGGTAGGCTGCATACGTATTACTCTTCATACGTATTTCACTCAAAGGAAGGTTCTGAATGAACCATGGCTCCATCAGTGGTGCTATACACTGGGGCAAGGCTGACTTAGAGCTGATTTCTTTTAGGAAAACTGTAAAGAACACGTAAACATCCTAACTTATGGCAAATCAATATATATCAGGGACCTAGGGGGTAGGGTTGTCGAACTTAGCAGATGAAAATACCCAAGAAGTAATTTTGAGTATGAGTACGTCCCAAATACCGCGTGGGACATACTCATGCTAAAATTTCTTGTGTACCTGAAGTTCAGTTTAACTGGGCATCCTGTACCTTACCTAGCACCCTACCAGGGAGTGGAGTGGGTGGGTGCCTCAGAGACACTGAGCTGGCATAAGAGCTCTGAGCTTGTTCATGTCCACAGCAAGGTGGGCAGTCTAGAACTGAAGATGTCTGTCGGGCTGTGAGAATACTCCCGTTACAAGTTCTCTCCTCTGTCTCCCTCGGATAATTACTACGAGCTTCCCAACATGCTGTTCTAGGAGCGGGAGACAAGGCGTTGAATAAAGCACTGTCTCTGTCTTCAGGCTGCCTGCATGCCGGGAGACAGAGAATTAAACAGACAAGTGAACGGAAGTGTGCTGTTAAAGAAAACCGGGTGGGAAAAAAGAGAGTCACAGGGACTGGGGGTGTTGGGCACTGTTTCCTACTGCGTGCTCTTTAGGCTTTCTCTAAATTAGGACAGAGACAATGTGAGAGACAGAGGGTGAGCAGTGTGGAAAAATGAGAGGGTGTGTGGCAGGCAGAGAAGGGGAGGAAGACGGAGGAGTGGCCACCTGACATTCCCAGAGCAAAGCACTCTGCAGCGGCTTAGTGTAGAAAAGCAAGAGCCTTCAGGCCAATCCTACAGCACCTGAAACAAGCATCCTAAGTGATGGAGAAAGCGCCTGCATTTAAGAACACCCGACCATCTACTAGGGGGGAAGGCGACAGCTAACGCTGTTTACAAACTGCAATAAGAAGGTACATCCGTGACCAGGAAAACAACTCCCTCATTTCCTAAGGGCATGTTGTCCATTCTGGGTCAGGAGGAATGTGTGACCAGGAAGAAAGTGTGGATGCTAAGGGGACCAACACTCCCCAGCAGAGCAACTGGTGGATCGTTGTCTCCACCTGGGAACATGTTGGAAACAACGTTCCCATGGCTTCTGAATCCCTTCCCCTGTTCAAAAGGACAAGGACAAACATCTGATCTTAGGTCACTGCAGCACCAACCAGAACCAGGAACCTAGCCATCATTTATCAGTTACAGTTAATGACACTGGGCTTTTGGCTTGCACCCAAAGTTCTAAGGAAGGACTTTCCTTTTACATTTACAATAAATAAACTAATTTTTTAAAAAATTCAAAATATATTAAAATGTCTCTCCTTAACAACTTGCCTATATGATTTTTTTTTTTTCAAGAGTTAAGGAGACACCGCAGCTCACTTTAACCTGTAAGAATTGCTCTGCTCTTTGGCACAGAGAAGCGTAGATACACAGATTAGGACCTGCAGTTTCATTGCGTCTCCCTCTACCTTTCAGTCAAATTCCTCCCTGAAGGATAATAATGGGTCTCATGAAATGAACCAGGTTGAAATTGATGCCCTTTTCAAACAAGATTACACCAACTTTTCAGTTTTGAGTCATACAACTCACAAGAAGGAGACAATCTCAAAGAGCACATATTTCCCAGAAACAATTCGGAACTGGCACGTGAGGCACTGCGTAACCACAACTACAGGAAAGTAGAAAAGAACTAGAAGCACAGAATCTCAAGCCCATAGGGGCTTACATGTCATCAGACGGATGCCTACTTGGATCTCTGAGTTGTCTGACTTCCCTGAAAGTGGCCTGTGTCCAGCAGCCTCTCCAGTGGCTGGGCCTGTCTCCTGAGGTTTCCACTTCTACTTGGACATCTCCAAGGGCAGGAAGCCCAGATCTGTGCCCTCTGGTGTTACAAGGGATACTCAATCTTTCAACTGTGCTTCACTTAAGCCAGTGGCCAGAAAACCGCTCAAATGTTCTCCAAGATGATCATATTAGCCCTCACTCAAAATGTGTCCCTCAATGTATGGAAACTGGAACTGAATTGAAAACTTCAGATGTGATGAGATGTGTCTGGGACAGGATGACACTGCCCAGGGTGATCACGCGTCTCAGCCTGAACAGCATTCTTCTGCTGCAGAGGCCGGAGCTTCCCTCCACCACTGCTGGTCCAGCAGGTCTATGCGGATGCTCCCACTTTGAGCTGACTGGCAGATGTGCCCAGAAGTGGAGTCTAACTCCCAAAGACCCTCTGTTTACCTTCCCCACCCTCTTCAACTTCTGCCTGGGAGCAAACATGACTAACATTTAATGGGCACAGAGTGGACCTGAGCCCCAGTGCGCTGGTAACCTCATTAACTAACTAATGCGAACACTTGGGGAGTTTTCCTAAGTATAGTCTAACAACATACATTGATTGTATGTGCATTATATTGACCTTAAGTGCACAAACTGGAAACATGGACTTAAAGGAGTCTGGAAATTTCTTAGGCACGCTAAGAAACCTATCCAAGGTTACACAGTTACTGACACAGTCAAGGACTACAACCTAAATTCTAATTTTTAAAAACTGAATTTATTCTCAGTTACTTTTAGATAAACTCTTGAGTTAATTTAAATAGCTTAATTCTAGTGAGGCAAGGCTGTTTGGAAATCACATGTTTACAGTATATGGTATAAAAGGGAACACTTTTTCTCAGTTGAACAGTTATGGAGATTTATATGCATATTTCATAGTTTAAGAAAGTTATATAGATCAATGGTTTGGCAGCTGGCTGAAATAATTCCATATTTTAAAAATCTGTAGGGTGCATCTGTTAGCAGTTTTGCGTTTCTACCGCAGACTAACAATTTGGTGATAGCAAGCTGTCTTCCAGTTAATGTTCCAGAAAACATTTTATTTCAAGATTTTTGGAACCAGAGCCAAGATTTTCTGGGACGTGGTTATATGAAGCATCATTGTAGTTTTTGCCTTTTATAAATCTTTCACATCTAAGCTTAATAGGCAGAATGTCTTGAAAAATGTTTTGTTTGCCTTTCTAAAAAAGCTTAACCGACATTCTTTAATAGGTGACCTGCCTTTAATCTTTCCCAACCTATTGGATTAAGTCATAAAAACACTTAAAACCACATCACATTATATTTACATCACTCCGTCTCTCAGCATTATGCAATTTCCCTTGTGTTCTGCCCTTAACAAACTTGGAATCAGACTTTACAAACATTCACCCTCCCAAAGAGGTTCATTTGGTTCTCTTAGGCTGGCTTCCCTGCCCCCCAGCCATCCATCTGTCTGTAAAATCACAGCCTAGCTACCACCTTCAGAACTCACAAGATGAACTGTCCTTTCAGGTAAATCCCTCTTGGCCACCAGACCTGGGTCCCATGGAGTCACATGCTACACACTGCGTACATATTTGGTTTCTATCCTTTCCTGCCTTCTGCTACTACTATACTCAGAGCTTCTAAAGACACGACAGTGCCTAAAGTAAACAAAGCCTAAAGCCAAACTAATGACCAATATGTACTCATTCTTTATAGTTAACAACGTTTCCTTTTTCTATACTATCTCGAACAATGACATAGAACATCTGAAAATCTCTACTAATACATTTTTTTTCATTTGAAAACTGAAAATATGGGAGAAGAAGCCTCGCACTCTGGCACTGACATTCTACCTTGTCCCATAGCTTTCGGTTTAGAAGCCATTAGCTCTACCAGACGGTGAGTTTTGCGGATATGGTGCTAATGTCTCATTCAACCTCGTATCAACTATAAAGCCAGTACAGTGTCATGCACCACGTCCCAATAATTATTTGGGGGAATGCCTAGAAGGCTGGGCAGGACGTTCTTTGCTTTCCTTGGATGGGAAAGAGAGAACAAAGAAGCAGATAAAGAGAGTATGTGTATACACGAGAGACTATTACTTAGAATCAGCACAAGTACAAGCAGTGAAATACAGAGGAAATGGGGAGCGTGGTGTGTGTATTAACCTCTTGGAAAGGAAAAGCAGGAAGTGAAGTGTCTTTTCTACATGCTGATCCAGGCCCACATAGGCCACCATGGACAGCACAGTAGCTTTAGAGAGCAGTGGGCAGCGGGGACGTTTTAAGTAACTGGTCATCTGGTCTTTGGGACAATCGACAGTCAGATACCGACAGCTCTCAGAGTATCTAACTGCCAAATATACACAAGCAGTAAAAAACTAATCACTTTTGTCAATTTTGCTGCTGAAGTTGTTTTCTAACACCATCCACAGCAGCACAGGACAGGCATGAGGCCACATTCACTTTTTTTGAACTCCAAGTTGGGATGTGCATTTTTACCATTACAGGAGACCAGAACCTGTGTCCACTGAAATGCCTGCAACACGCGACGGGGACTGAGTATCTATGTGCTCAGTGAATGGTTTCGTAATAAGTCCTTAATGCTGAGGATGCTCTAGGGCTACTGCAGGTGGCCATGGTGGAAGTTTTCTTACACTCTGCTGCCACAGATGCTCTGTCCCTGTAACACTGATTATACAAAGCACGGGTTTAATGCTGACACGCTGGCTACATGGAAAAACCTGGGTGATGATGGTCTCATCACAGGTGACGTCACTGACAGAACGTCTGCAGAGCATGTGCTAGGCCTGTCTCCAGAGCAAGGCCTCCCGTTAGCCTCACATTTTTACAAGACAGGTGTTAAGGCTGCCTCGTGGATGAGCACGGTCTCAGGTGTGATGATTGCGTAAGGAAGGTGTCAGAGCCAGGATTCGAGCCCCAACTTCCAACGCTCTTTTCACTCTATCCCAGCTACCTGTGAAAGCACACCTCCCCACCTTCGATTGGTAGGAAACTATTGATTAAAATTACACACGATCTCCTTGCTCCAAACCCCTGAGGGATCGTGGCTAAAGCACTATCATCGGAAAAGCAGGCAGAGGGATAAGACCCCGCCGCTGAGTGGCTCCTTCCCTCTACAAGAACAGGAAGATAATACTGCTACACATAAATCTGTTGGCTGACATTAAACAATGTGCCCCCTCATTCTTCAAGCCCTTTCTCTCAAGGCTTACTGTACTGTGTGCTCCCAATGACCTCCTGATGGACACAGCTGCCCACTGGCGGTCGGCCCTCACACCGCCTTTCCCGAGGGGGGCTGGGAGCCACTGGGCTGTGTCTTCCAGCAGCAGCTCTCCCTGGACACTCTCCCGGCGCCGCCTACATCACCTGCCCGGGTTCCCTCGCTATCATCACCTCCAGCTGCACCTTGCTTCCCCGCTCCTCCGGGCCCTACGTTTGCATTCCACAAGGGAGGCGCAACACCACGTAGGAGAGAGAGAATTCCCACCCCAAACACAAACGTGCATAGTCTGACCAGTGTTGCTTTTCCACAGTCGAGTGGAAGGGAGGAGTATGTTTACTTAGTGCCTCTTACACTTCATAACTACGGTCAAGGCTAAGTTTTAATGTGTATAAATAGTCAACCCGATTGAGCACTTATGACGACACACGATGAACAGTTTCAGCTGAGTATAATGAAGAGTGGTCATTTTAAATAGAACTTCCTTGGAGAACGTAAGGAATGTTGTTCAGGGCTTTCCAAAATAGTGTCTTTTATAAACTGCTTTCTGCCAAGAGTTTTCCCCACTAAAGGGGAAGTGGCTCAGCTGCACGGCAGGGCGGTGCTGATCACCAAGAGCCTACTTGGGGGACCAGAGATATTTGGACTTTGGAAACAAGTCAGTGTGCAACCCACACCCATTTCCCATTTAGATTCTTGAAGAATCATCAAATCCAATAAATACAAGATACCTTCTGTTCACTCCTCAGACAGAAATACATAAAACGTATGCATACACACTGTAAGGCTGACATAAAATGAAAAATCCACCCAAGTCATTGTTCGTCAATAGCTATGTAAGACCTAAGGCGGCGGGGAGGGGGGGGGCGACGACTGCTTCCAGACAGGGTTACCGAAGGTCAAAAGTGATTCTTTACGGAAAATGAAAGTCTGCTATGGTGTTTATTATCCTTCAGAGTAAACACCAAGCTCTTTTCCTTTAGTAGGGAATGTCAAACGTACATTTTCCCCATCACCCACCAATCTCTCCCTAATATTCCTTTCCCTGTGGGCCAGATCCCCCATGTTCCAGGGCATCACAGTGATTCTCTGCCTCCTGTCCTCCCTCAAGTCAGGGCCAGCTCGTGGCTCAGCAACACACACTGCCTGCTATTTAAAGGGATTTTTAAGTCTACGTAAGTGTACAGAAACCTTCGAAAGAAACATGTAAACAGAATAATAATAGTCATGAGTACTCAAGTACATACCAGGCACTTGACCTATGTTATCTC
The DNA here is from genome assembly GCF_059928025.1 of Delphinapterus leucas. NCBI lineage: Eukaryota > Metazoa > Chordata > Mammalia > Artiodactyla > Monodontidae > Delphinapterus > Delphinapterus leucas. Next base: position 84,473,859 of record NC_143140.1, on the reverse strand, counting down.
CTGCAGTCCCCAAAGAGGTCTCTGAGGAACGCACCGTTACTAGCATGCCTGTTCACTAGCACACGAGAGAACTGAGGCTTGGACAATTAAAGTGTCTTCCCCACCATCTCAGTGCTGTTCCCTATGGGAGATACTGGATTTGAATCAGGTCCACCTCAAAGGCCCATGCTTTCAACATGACATAACACTGCAAGTTTTACATGGAACAATCTTTGCACTTAGTTTACTTAGCAAGTAAAACAGACTTGCTACTGTTTTTATTCAACAAAATTAAACTTTCTTCATTACACTGGAAGAACTTCAAAGTGTTTTCAAATGAAAAAGACAACTAAGCAGCGTACATTCAAGAAAGCCATTTGGTGTTGAGAGGAAAAAGAACGGTCCTCAATATTCTACATATGCAAGAAAAAGTCAAAGCCTAAAATTAAAAAGCAAAAGTTGGTCCCTTGAAAATCAACCAGAAAAAATAAAACAATCAACAACAACAAAACAAACCCCACCCCCCCCAGACTTCAGAGTTAAATGTGAATTTCTGGTTGTGTTTAGACATAAGAACTAACTGGGAGAGAAAACAGATGACTTGTCTACAATAAACGCTTAATCTCAGCTATCTATAATGTTGAAAAATGAGATATTCCACACGAGATATTTTTCCAGAACTAGAACTGCACGCGTAACGTAAATTCAACTCAGTCTGCAGTGGCGTATTTGGACACAGTGCATGGCCTTTGGCTGGTTTTTGCTCTTTATTAAGCGTTTTCTGTCTTATCTCACAGTGTAAAGCTACTAGTTGTCACTGCTTGCTGCTGTCAGCTCCACACTAGAGGCTAATCTCGTTGCTAGACTATGATGGGGACACCTGTCAGCCCCATCTCTGTAATTATTGTGGCGCAGAAAACTAGATGATCAAAAGATTCTTAGAGCCATTTATGAGGTATGAACCTGAATTCATTCTCTGATGCCACACATGGGCCTCACAGGAAACCTGTCTGCACTCAAGCAGGCCAGGGGTGGTCTGGACACACAGGCCCTGCCCTTCAACCTGCCTACAAACACATACACACCGCACCAACTTGTGGGTGGCCTGATGCCCCCTGACAGTAAGACTTGCTTGACCACATCCACCTTGACCACCTGCCCTGGCCACGCCTCCTGGCCTTCCCAAGCCACATGTAGTCGCCTAGCCCTTCCAGTTCTACATAATCCTCCAAAATAGACCTCATCACAATGGCCTGGGCTGCTCAGGAGCCCCTGGTCCTCCCTTCCTGGTTTTTAAGCAGCTGTGTTTAGGAACAATGGAAGGTCCTGCATAAGTAACTTTAAATAAGTCAGAAGTTTTTTAGAAGTACTTGATTTGAATGGTTTTGGAAGAAAATCATCAGTTTGTTTTGTTCTCAAGCGTTTATCACAATGGACATTCCGACAGTCTCTCTGAAGGAATTGCTATGATACTAGTACAATGGGTCTCAGGCACTGCAGGCGCATAACTGATGCAGAGAATCCCAAGTTCTTACAGGGGTTTCTTCACACAGAAACACCACATTGAATCTGTGATCCAATAAAGGAGCGTATTAAGGCCATGAGGTTGGAATATCACTTAGTCTGCAGACTATAAACATACAGCCTACGTCTTTGGTTTACAAAATGAAAGAGAAGTTCTGCAGTGACCTGTTTATGTCACTGGGCTGGACAGGGCCTAATGGGGCAATTCGGGGCAGCATCTTGAGGATAAGGCCAGGTCTCTGTCGTTCCCCGTGCCTCCCTGTGGCACCGGGCACACAGTAGGGATGCAACAAATGTTTGTTGAGATAAATGTCTAACTCAAGATTAGAAGCCATTCTGAGGCATCGGCTGTGTAGCCTCTGTCCTCCTCAAATATATCAGAAAGTTGCTATTCCTTCCACTTCAGAGTCAGTAGATTAACCTGCCAAATTCTGACAAGTCCCACTCGCCTTTCTAAATCACTCAGATTTCATGTGTGGCTGTGTGACTTGTGACGACCGTTTTGTATTCATATGAAATCACAGTTAAAAGTATGATGAACTTATAATTTATTGTCCATGGAAAAGTGAAAAGAAGCACTATTAATAATTACACGGGGACAACAGGCATAAACTGAGGTCCTCTGGAGCAAACCCGGACATACGGTCACGCTAATTTTAAGTAAGATGACAAAGAATCTCAACCTGGCCAAAATGAATCCCAACTACATATCTTGGACCTAAAACAAATAAGACTGGAGCAATTTTGAGGAAAAGTTAAATGTGACAAGGGCACAGTGGTGGCCCTGTTCTATCTCAGGTTACACCATCAGAGGCAAAAATGCTACAAGGTAGGAAGACTGGCAAATGCTAAGGCAACTAACTACAAGATTGCTTAAAATAAAACAATTTGCATTGACTGGAAGTATAAAATATTTTTTAGAGAATTAAGTTACAAAATGTTTTTCCCCCCTATAACTTTATACTTTTCTCAGTAACCAGGCAAGATTCCTGGGCCAGAACCTTTTAGCTCCAAATTTCCCTATACTGTCCGTCATTGAAGTTAAATTATTTAGGAAGATAAAAAAATCAGGCGAACTGGACTCAACGTTGTTAGTTACTATATAAAAGTTTTGAGTAGAAACACATTTTCTGAAATGCTTTTCTATTTATACTCAGTGGGCCTCTTCTTTTAGTCAGTTACTTTGCTTTATAGGCATAACTCTTACTTAGGAGAACAAATTCTAGCAAAAACCATTAGGCCTCAAATTTTTACTTATTTTTTACTCACTTATTTCAATTATAAAAGTGGGATTTCTCCTATTGGAAAAATACAGTGAAACAACTGGAATATAGTGGACAACTCTGCAAGATGACTGTTAGCTAATATTTGGATGAACCAAGTTATACTGTTACTGTCAAGAGGTCTTACTGTTATGTCACTGGACACAGGGTGCAACTTATGTGCCCCAGAAGAGAGATGTTAACTGTCACGGTATCCAAAAATAACACCTGAAGGAAAGTTTGAATACAAAGCCAATGCTATTCTATGATTCTTCCTTTTAAGAGCAAAATTTTTAAAACTGAGATACAGTTGAAACACAAGAGCAAACTTTTTTTTTTTTTTTTTGCGGTACGCGGGCCTCTCACTGTTGTGCTCTCTCCCGTTGCGGAGCACAGGCTACGGACGCGCAGGCTCAGCGGCCATGGCTCACGGGCCCAGCCGCTCCGTGGCATGTGGGATCTTCCCGGACCGGGTCACGAACCCGCGTCCCCTGCATCGGCAGACGGACTCTCAACCACTGCGCCACCAGGGAAGCCCAAGAGCAAACTTTTAATGACAGGAAGTTTTGGCTTCTGGGCAGAATGTTTATCATTATACCATATAAAACTACCTGGAGAATTCTATCATACTTGTTTTGGGAAACCAGAAAAAAATGGGTAAACAATGCAAAAGATGCTGATAAAAATAAACGTGTATAAATACATACGACATCTTCATAAATGTCTATTTTATCAATGTCCCTTGTATCATTTTCTCACTTTTATAGGTGTATATGTATGAAGAGGTGAGTATATTTCTATGCTTTTTGAGAAAAAACCTCTTTACTTACAAATAATTTTATTAATATGTCTAAAAATGTTACCTGTCTTGGTTGTTCACTGAAATATTTTAGAACCTCAAATTTTCTGTTCCCATATTCCTTAACAATAAGGGGAACACGTAAAGTAAAATGAACAAAGGACAAAGGATCTTTTTATTTCCCTGTTAAAAATAATAAACATCGGGACTTCCCTGGCAGTCTGGTGGTTGAGACTTCACCTTCCAATGTGCGGGTCGGGGGTGCGGGTTCGATCCCTGGTCAGGGAGCTCAGATCCCACATGGCACATGGCCCAAAAACCAAAACATAGAATAGAAGCAGTACTGTAACAAATTAAATAAAGACTGAAAAAAAAAAAAGAATAGTCCACATCAAAAAAAAAAAATCTTAAAAATAAATAAATATGAATACCCCAACCAGGCCATTTGATTTTAATTCAACAAATATTTACTGAGAGCTAGGCACGGTCTGGCATTTTGCTAAGCAGCAGAGATAAAAAGCTGCATACCAGTAATATCTTATGTTTAAATAAAATTAGCTCATGGATATCAATAACCAAACTGGAAAAAAAGCTGGTTCCATAGTTTCCCAGACTGATAATACAGTAAGCAGTGGAAATTACCTGTCAAATAATCAAGTGGATAGAATTACCTAGCAAAGTAATTACGAGCAAATACCTCTGACTATGACAAACACTATGACTAAAAATTATCAACATATTTATGTGGTGGAATTTCTATACTTGCTCTACTGGCAGTTTTTGCAAAATCTCTCTCCTGATCGTTTCTGTCGTGAATGATTACTACTTAACACAATTCTGCTTAAGAATCCACATATAAATGGGTTCTGCAAAACTGACATCAAATATATATTTTGACTTTAATTTCTTAACTAGATTTCAATATTGAGCAAATTCAAATCTACAGCTATTAATGGTTATAATTTGAAGTTTTTTTTTTTTTGGTCGTGCCACTTGTCTTGCGGGATCTTAGTTCCCTGACCAGGAATCGAACCCGGGCCCCCAGCAGTAGAAGCACGGAGTCCTAACTACTGGACCGCCAGGGAATTCCCTATAGAGTTTGAGTTTATGCTGGAGTGCTGTACTGAATTGCATTTGAGTATTTTCCATGCCCCTTAGCCCAAAATGCTATCGAAAGACACTTAACAAAATTGGACCCTTTTTATCGTTGTTCATTCACTTAATTCCTTATTTAAAAGATATTGAATGTAAATGCCTTCAACTCAAAAATTTTTAAAGATGTGGTTTTCTTATACATTTCAATAAGCTAATAACACCCAAATGCAATTAGGAAAGCAATTTCCCAAATGTCACATGCAGCTGTTAAAAACAGCTTAAAAAAAATAAGATGACAAAGACAAGGCCTTACAGGACACAGCACACACATAAGCCCTCAGGAGCTTTTAACTGGGCCAAAGAGAAAAAATATCCAGCAAAAAGTGGGCCCACATGGTGAAAGCTGGTTACGGCGCATGTGAGTTTTATTTTTAACTAAAATCTCCTTACAGATTCACTTAAGCCAAAACTTAATCTTTAATCACTAGAAAAATGGGAACATATTCTAGACCAGAACTCACTGGGCAGGTACTAATCGTATAAATGAATAGAACATGACGTTCCTTTAGTCTGTCAAACTTAAATCAGTGATCTTGAATAAGAACAGATTCTACATTTCATAGCCAACTGTCATCTTTCTAAAATCTCTGTAGCTAAGAACATGGCAGAAGTGAAATCAGATGGAGAAGAGAGCTGTGTGTAAGAGCTGAAAGAAAATAAAAATAACTTTAAACATAATTTGATTGATAAAATATTTTTCGACAGTGGATTTCCATTCTTTAACTGGATGTAACTCATTTAAAAGCTGTGTACAGTGAACAGATAAATGCTGACCACAGACCCACATGATTCTACAGACCCCTGCATGCCTTTCTCCAGGTTGTCACATGCAATGCCTGCCATGAATTCATTTATCTCATGCCGATCTCTACAAATGTAAGGAGAGAACCTAAATATTTCTGCAGGGATCAACGTGTGCTATTTTAATTAACAAGATAAAATATTATTTTAGGCAAAGTGAACAAAGTCACAATCTGAAAAGAAAAATGACAGAGCATGAAATTTGAACACACAGGACACGCATCTGAAGAGAAATTCACATAACAGACAGTGAAGGAAAAGAGGAAAAGCTCTCAGTAATTTTCTGTCATAGATTTGGCTACAAATCATCCTGTCCCGAAACACGCAGAGTGGATACTAAGAACACAGGATTTATCACCAGACGCCCCTGGGTTAGAACCCACCTTTTGCCCAAATTAGCTGTATAATTTGGGCTAAACTGCTTGTTTGATCTGTGAAGTGAAATAATATTCTCACAGAAAAAATAACTTGTTAAAGGTCTAGAATAGCAGGTTTTCACTACAGAATAATCATTACTATTATTCTACAATAACACCGACAACCACACATGGCTCAATAATGAGGTCAAAGTGTTGATTCCAATACTCTCCAGTTCTGGGGATGAGGAGGAAGGAGGAAGAAGAAAGGGAGTGAGACATTGTTTCTAGGTATCTAGAAAAGTCCAAGGAGACCAAGGCCACCGGTGAAATCCCTACACATTCCAGGACATCAATCCTTCAGCCAATGTCTTGGATCTACTGTGATTCTAGGTTTCTAATTAATTAGGGGTGCAAGATAAAATACAGGATGCCCAGTTAAGTTTGAGTTTCAGACATCCTGTACCTATACTTAAAAAATCATTCATTGGGGGTTTCCCTGGTGGCGCTGTGGTTGAGAGTCCGCCTGCCGATGCAGGGGACACGGGTTCGTGCCCCGGTCTGGGAAGATCCCACATGCCGCGGAGCGGCTGGGCCCGTGAGCCATGGCCACTGAGCCTGCGCATCCGGAGCCTGTGCTCCACAACGGGAGAGGCAGCAGCAGTGAAAGGCCTGCGTACGGCAAAAAAAAAAAAAAAAATTCATTGTTTATCTGAAATTCAAATTCAACTGCGTTTCCTGTATTTTTATTTGTGAAACCTGGCAACTCTATTTCTACTGCCTCTTTTCTCTTAATTCACTTAAAGGGAGCCTCAGGGAATTCCACTTTATCTTCAATTCTGAGAGACTGATAAGGTGGTATCTACCAGTGCAACAAACAGCATCATTCATTCATACAAGGTTTTCTAACTTTCCCGAAACTTCCAAGGAATTTTTACTGTGATGTCATTTGATGCTCATTCTAAACAGCCGGTACCTGCACTCCTGCTTTACAGATGAGGAAACCACGGCAGAGATGGCTGCACAGCTGCTGCTAACTCAAGCCCACTGCAATCCTTTGCACGTGACCAGATTCCACACATCTTCCTTCAACCCAGGGGATGTGAAAACGTTTTATTTCGCATTATGAAACAAAGCGTGTTAAACATGCTTTCCAAACTCCCTCCTATCCTCCCCAATTTGACATATCCAAATTCTTATTCACGGACTAGATAATCTCTCAAGTGCTTTCGGGCTCTAATTTTCTCTGAACTCTGACCCATGATGTTGCTAAGTCCCAAGGCCCATTTGTTCAACAATCTGAAACAGAACTTGTACCTCCAGACGCTGCAGCCTTGCAGCCTGCTATTTCTAGCGCTTCACCCTGCAAGGCCAACTCTACTCTACACTAAAGGAACGTGGGTCCTATGGCGCTTGTCAAAGCCTGTTACTACAACTACACAGCTTGTCACCTGTGATACCTCACTGCAGTCAGCGTCAGACTCCAGGTTACCTGTGTGGGCAGGTGGAGCGCTGGCCCATCACTTCCTTCCCCATCACCTGCCTCACTAGAGCCAGTTCTTTGAAGGCCATTTGGCTTTTCCTCTGCACAAAGCACCCTTCCTTTCCTCTGCAGACACTTGTCTCTACCTCTGCCTTTTCAGGTGGAGTAAAAAGAGTGTACAAACTGTGAGGGTAATACGCTCTGTCCCTCTAGTTCTGGTTGCTATTTCTTGAATGGCTGCCTTTCATCTCTCTACTTTCCTACATGTTTATGAACAATAATGCTATCTATTTTTGAACAAATAAGACAAGATGGCAGAGGCTGTAGCTTTTATTGGCTTTATCCCACATCCAGCACATTATCACACACATGTCTTGTAAAATGTATGCTTTCTGAAAGCCAAGCATTGCTAAAAAGAGAGGGAGACTTTGAAGATACCCTCATTCCATTTCCATACATTTTACAGGAAACTTTCTCTTAAGAATGAATATTAACAGAGGGCCTGGTACTCCTAATGTCTGCAGTCTTAAAATCTTTTTCTCTAGAATCTAGATTACAATGAAAATAATAATAACTACCATGAATTAAGTGCTCACCATGCGCCAGTCCTATTCTAAATGCCATATGCACTATTAAGTGCCATGATAAACCCTCTGACACAGATGAAGAAACAGAGCAACAAACTAACTTGCCCAACGTCATATGACTCTGCAGAGACAGAGAAGTTTGCTCCCAAGTTATGTTCTTTACCCATACATTGTCCTGATGCCCTAATTTAAAATTCTTTAGCTAAAATTTTACTTGGAGAATAGATCTGGGTAGAAGGAAGAGGGTATGGTGAGAAAAAAAATACTGAAAAGTGACCTAAATAGTATTCTTGGCTATTTCCTGAGTTTCCACAAAAGAATTACAGCGTATTCACAAAACATACCTTGACACATTGTCATTCTGGAAAACTAAGTTAGGAAACCAAAATTTTAACTATAATAATTAAACTTATAATAAATAAGTTTAACTTATTTATTAAACTTCATAAAATGCATGGAAAACATTGAAAAGTAACGATTACTTTTACTTAAAAAAAAAAAGGCTTGTAACTTAAGACTTATGAAATAGATCAAAGAATCTTCCAGTAAAAGTTCCCTCTGTCTCCTAGCCATTATGCTTTCTGGATAAATTAAATTAATTCAACATGCTGAATTCAACACATAACAGATGCTAATATCACTGGGAGAAATGTAGAGAAAGAAGGCTGCCTCCTTCTCTGATGGCTGACTTACAGAACAGTTAAAATACAGTTGCATGTAAGAAATAGCTGGTATCATACTGTCTTATGTAATGTTCTATACCAGGATGTTTCACATGTGGGGGGGTGTCTGCACAGGGAAGGGGTATGCACATACGTGACTAATTTAAAATTCTGAACGCAGATATCTGAGTGTTAATGAGGTGAGTTCTTTCAGGGAATATCTCAGTCAACATGATTTTTAACACCCTTTACCTAAGAAATGCATGGCTCTTAGGTTAATGGAGAGGACAGTCTAGTTATGGCCTTCCATTTATTCTGGGGAATTCCTTCCATTCCTCCCCTACAGAAATGACAGATGTTTATTTAAAAAGTGAAAGTATTTACTGGTCTCACCTTTCAAGACCAAAAATCCACACCTATAAAAATGTGTCTAGGGGCTTCCCTGGTGGCGCAGTGGTTGAGAGTCCGCCTGCCGATGCAGGGGACATGGGTTCGTGCCCCGGTCCGGGAAGATCCCACATGCCGTGGAGTGGCTGGGCCCGTGAGCCATGGCTGCTGGGCCTGCACGTCCAGAGCCTGTGCTCCGCAACGGGAAGAGGCCACAGCAGTGAGAGGCCCGCGTACCGCAAAAAAAAAAAAAAAAATGTGTCTATATATTTATGTGCCAGGTATTGGTTTCCTCACTTGGAACTGATTATGTGGGTGTTACATTTTTATTGTATAGAATTTGAAAGTTAATAGAGACCTTTTAGATAAATGGTCAGGTCACTGTTCTAAATTTTTTAATGAGCTGACTGAATAAAATACTTCATAAATGACATAATGGATTTCGATTAAAAAAACATTCTGTAAAAATTTGAATGTTACAGAGAAATCCTGTTAAAAAAACTTGTGCCTTGTGATTTTCAGGAACCTAGGACATTTAAACATTAAAAAAGTGTCGATATGAATCACTAAAACAGCAACTGAAATGTGATTATATACTCCACAAGAAAAATTCCAGAGCAAAATATTGGATCAAAAGAAGGAAACTCATTGAATTAATGTGAGAACTTTAAAGAAAAGAAAGGAGAAACCTTAAATTATTAAAAATTATATACACATCTGGTTCCTTGATACACATGTCATTAATTGAGGGTTAATTAAACACAGAATAAACTCTACTTTGATCCTTAGGGAGCAGTCAAGAACAGAATAAGGTCTAAGAATTCAGCTATCATATCACAGCATGGGTTCTACTAGGAAAAAATGAGGGTCTGTAATAATAGCACTTGAATGTTTACTATGTTCTGGGTACATACTATTCTAAGTACTTTACATCTATTAACTTAATACTACCACAGGTGTTATTATCAACCCCACTTTACAGATGAGGAAACTGAGGTGCAGGGAGGGTAACCACAAGATAACCTGAGAACTAGCAAGCGGCAGGGCCAGGATTCAAATCCAGGTAAGGTAATCGCCTTCCAGGATCTGTGCTATCAGCCCCTGCAGTATACACTGACCACGGACAACCAGAATGTTAGCACTAAAGGGACCTGTAAAAGCATCTACAACAATGTTCTCACATCCTATAAACTGAGGCCCAATCCCACTGGCCTACAGAAGTCGTCCTTGATTCCCAACTGCCTCTTTTCACAGCATTCCTTATCACCTTTCACAACCATCTTAAAAGGGGCTTGGATCACTATACAGGCTACAGATTTTGACTATCTGGTAACCAGCATGTGTTTAATTCTTGAATACTCCTCTGTTATTAAGAGCAGACACATCTGTGGAGATTACTTTAAAAACAATATTCTCCTATGAAATAATCTGTTTATATACTCAGAGAATGAAACACTATGTAATACGAACACACCATAATGGTATAAAGACACAAGCAGTTTTAATAAGTAAAATTCTATACTACTAACTAGCAGGTGACTGTCCTGAAAACAATTACTCTGAGGCTATTTTCAGCGAGTTAAATGTTACAACGGATGCTGCGTCTGATGAATATTAAAGTTCCTCCAAATCCAGAGATTCTACGATTTTGTGAAATTATAATTTCTGGTGCTTTAGTGGATGCACCTAAGCATCGGATGGGAAGGTGTGTCATGACTCCACTAAACATCATCAGGATATGCTCCCTTTATGTGGAAAAACGAGTGACTATCTCTTAAATAACAGGCAAGTGACTTTAAGGGGAGAGGAGGAATGTGCTTATTAGGTTCCCAGAAACACCAATGATGAATCTTAGTTCTAGGATAACCAGCTCATCACCAGAAGATACCACTGGGTTTCCTTTCCTAGGTGCAGTGCACAGTGACCTCTACTGGTGTAAATATGGAATCCTGAAATGCAACTTTCTCCATAAGTGAATTTTCAGAGGCACAATTAAGAATATTTATTCAGGGGCTTCCCCGGTGGCGCAGTGGTTAAGAATCCGCCTGCCAATTCAGGGGACACGGCTTCGAGCCCTGGTCCAGGAACATCCCACATGCCGCGGAGCAACTAAGCCCGTGCACCACAACTACTGAGCCTGCATTCTAGAACCAGCGAGCCACAACTACTGAGCCAGTGAGCCACAACTACTGAGCCAGCGAGCCACAACTACTGAAGCTCACGCGCCTAGAGCCCGTGCTCTGCAACAAGAGAAGCCACCGCAATGAGAAGCCTGCACACCACAACGAAGGGTAGCCCCTGCTCGCTGCAACTAGAGAAAGCCCGTGCGCAGCAATGAAGACCCGACGCAGCCAAAAAAAAAAAAAAAAAAAAAAAAACAAGAATATTTATTCTTTGGGAACCTTTTAAAGTTTTTGATTAAAAAATAAATTTCCTCCTCTACTAGTATTAAACATTCCAATTAAAACAGACCACATAAATAATATCACAGAATGGAAAGAACTAAACAGCATTTTCATTAAAAACTTAATCCTGCCAGTGATAGCAATAATACAGTTAAGTGTCATGGTATCAAAGCTGTTATTAAAAAAATAACCTTTTGGAAATACCTCTAATACACCCCAAAAGTTATCAAAGGCACCAACTACAGAACAAGAATTCAAAACTTTCAGCTGTCAAATATTATGTGGCCCACGTTCTCATGAATATTTTGCTTTCTTGTTTCCAAAATAATACTTAGAGCTTTGGTTTTTTTCTTTCAAATCTCAAAGGTTATCAGAAATAAAATAATTATAGATAGGTTTATTAAGTTTCTAAAACTTGCAATGAACAAATTTTACTATTCAATACATGTGAAAAAAATGTCAAATAATACAGTTGACCCTTGAACAACACAGGTTTGAACTGAGCAGGTCCACTTATTCACAGAATTTTCACAGATTATTTACAGGAGTGAGTACTACAGTAGTACTACACGATCTAAGGTAGGTTGAGTCCCTGGATATGGAACCGCAGCTACCAAGGAACCTAGTATATGGAGGCCAACTAGAAACAGCTGTACGTTACATGTGGGGAGGGAAGGCACTCCTGACCCCAACGCTGTTCAAGGGTCAATTGTACTTGACCTTAAAGACAGCCTTAATGTGCTTTGTTACATAATAGTCACACACATGCAACTATGATGGAAATACTGTACACAATTTCACAGGAAAGTATGAGTTTTAAAAAACCGACAGGACTATTTTTAATTCTTGCAGGCTGAAATAATTTCCTTGAAACTTCATTTCCATAAATTTCCATTGCAGAAAACGAGTACGAAAAAATTCAAAATGATACTTTTCAGTGATGAATACTCAAACCAGATTTTGTTCCAACGGTGGGGAAATACAGCTTCTCTAATCTTGCTCTATTTTTTTTAACCAAGCATAATAAAAACAGTTGAGGATTGGTGAGTTAGTTGGGTTTTGCACAGAATATATACTCAGATTAAATGCAGCTATTTTCCCAGAAATGTTATTTATTGCTTAAATAAGAGTAATGGGTTAGGAAAAATGAAGACATTTCTATTTAACTTTGATAACTCGGATTTAAATATTTCTATACTAGATTTCCTTTTCATTATTTCCACTTATTAATTTATCAGTCAGTATTTGTTGTACTACATGTAAGGCACAATCAGGAAAAAAAAGGGTGAATAAGGCATTATTCTTGCTCCTGAGGAAGAAGCAGCCAGTAGGGAAAATAGGATTGCTATACAAATAACTAAGCCTTAAAATATGAAGTTTTCCCTAAAAAGCTATCTAAGAGTTTGTGCAACTCCTTACCCCACCACATACATATCTGTAGCTGCGTGAAAGGCCTGCTTCTGCAGACCAGACAGTATCTTCTCTCTCCTCTCTTTTATCGGGGATGGGGTGGGGAAATTATGCTTCCGGCACAAGATCTATCCATATACACAGCTGTTAAAGCAATTACCACCACATAAATCTCCTCCTTTTCAACCAATCATATCCATAAAATATGCCCTGGAATCAACTACTGAATGGACGCCTGGAATCACAGACTGAATGGACACGTAGTTTTTAGGAGAGAAAGCCTAAATGAGAAGTGAAAACCCATCGTGAGCCCATCAGAGTCTCTACCGTCAGCCTAGGATAACATATGACATGACAACAGCAATTTCCTAAAAGTTATCTCTAATTCACTGAAAGAATTAATGGTTTTCAAAATTATAAACAGTAAGTCACAAAGTTCTATGTAAACACTGAAGTCTTGACAGTACTCTAAAATAGCATGTCCAAAAATGCAATAACATCATTTAAAACTCTACCAAGACTGGGTGTAACAGAGAAAAACAGGAAACAACTGAAATATTCCTCAGTAGAGGACTGAAACATCATTTAAAACTCTGCTGAGACTAAGTATAAATAGAAAAACAGGAGACGGCTGCAACGTCCCTCAGAAGACTGGTTAACTAAATTACGGGTAACTAAACTGGAATATTATGGATGTATTATAAAAAATGATATGCTTTTATGCACTGAAGTGTCTGGAAGGATAAATACATGGGGAACTGATGACAATGGTTGCCTCTGCAGGACCACTGGCGGGCTGGTTAATTTTGAATTTTTTATTTCATATTCTTTAGTACTTGTTGAATTGTTCATGATAAACGTAGTGTTTAAAAAATAAAACAGAAAAATAATCATAAAATAAATACTATTTTGAATGACAAAAACCCAACCACTGCTCTGTGGAGAGTGGAATAAAAGCAGGAGTGTGAGAGATTTTCACAAGAAAAAAATAAACGACATACATCAATTTTTTTTGTCAAATGAATACTCTGATAAATTCATTTGTCAAAATAAACTACTGTCAATTTGAAAAAAAATAAACAATGACCGAATTGGGTAAAAGGCCAGTATTCTTAAAAGGAAATAAACCTTTACATGAGAGTTACTCAATGTGGGAGTATTATAATCTTTTATAAAATATTTTCTATTTCCACTGTTATCCTCACAAGTTTTCTTATTTGTTTGCTTCATTCAGTGCTTTGCTCCAGATGTTAATACTCCAAGAATTAGCTGTGAGCAACCCTCCATTCTCCTTCCAGTGGAAGCTTTTGCTGCACACACCTCAAAAACATATGCAATGCAGTACACAGTGTGCAGGATGTGTACAAATCCTCGCGATAGTCGGATGACAAGTTCTGTGCCTAGGACAGAATTCTCTGTGGGGGCTATAGGCAGTAAAAACTGTTTTGAAAATAACCACAATTCAGAAACACGTTAACACTGCTTTTAAATGTAGATCAGATTTTAAGGCACTGAAATGCTGTAATTGAGAGATCCTTTTCTCCTTCATTTTTTGAAAATAATGTAGGGAAAAAACCCCAAACAACAACAAAAGCAACTATGTTATCTAGTATGAAATTCCACATTATAAATTTTCAATTTACTAACTAGTATAGGTAGAGATTAACTGGAAAAAGCAATCAGGAGGAAGAAAACAAAACCAGGGTGGAATTGGGGCCTGAGTGGCGAGGGAGAAACGAAGCAGGTCTGTCACGGAACATCAGGAATGCAGTTTGGACTTGTGAACTGCCGATCATTTATTGGCTTTTCATTTCCGTTAAGGGGAGATTTGCTCTATAGAAAAATGTGTGTTGTGACAGGGACAGTTCACTGGGGGTTGGGGTGGGGTGTGAAGAATAACTTTTTTTTTAATTCCTGAAAGGTTCAGGGCTAGATTAAAGCTCAACAGAGGAAAGCATAAAAAGAAAGCTAGGAAAAGGCAAACTTCACTTATTTTACAATATCACCTGAGGCTATGTACTTTACAGATTAAATTCCCGAAGTGTCTGTGTGTGTACGTGTGTGTATGCACCTTACAAGTTGTATGAAAATAATGCGTGTAAAGAAAGCAAAAGCAAACCTCTCACTGAGTCCCGACTGGCCTTAAAAAAATAATCAATTGTATCAGCCATGAGAATAATTTTATAAGGCAGATGTTTTTGTGGCTATAATTTTTAGAGTCAATTCACTTGTCCACTTTCAGATTTATTATCTTGGGAGAGTAAAACAGTAACGTTCTTCATCTTCTGGCAAAGCTGATTGTCAAATGATTTTAAAAATCTGCCCCTCATGAGTATTTATTAGAGTCAAAATCCTATACCAGTTAAGCCATCTGGCAACGGCAAAATTCTGTTGGAGCTTACAAAATGAGAGGAATGTTAATAACTCTCCAAACTAAGTCCTTTAAAATTAAAAAAAAAAAAAAACCACAGACTTTAAAAACTATAGTATACTCCAAAGGGAGTACACCCAGCACCACATGAATGGTAAAATGAAGTGACAATCTTGAAGAAATGAAGATTTATCCTTTAAAATAATATAAAATATTTTATATTCAGCTAAAAGCTTTCATGCTTCTAAGACCAAATTGAACTAGAAACACCTTCATTTCTGAGTTTCATAGCAGAGACTCCAGGTCCTCTATTTTAATAACTAACAGCACAATGTAACCTTACAGCAGATATAAAAATCAAAAGATCTTTGGAAAAACTGAAAATTAATTTGTTATGGCTAAATGACTTTTTTTTACTGTATAGTAATGCTGTGTCATGAGGACTTTATTTTTTTGACAACTAATTGGAATTTCAAAATCCTACTTTTCTGGTTGGAAACCGACTAATCAGGCCTTTAATGGAGAGGCTCTCACACTCACCTTGATGAATCTAGTTAGCTACTTATTCCTCATTTAAATACGCAACGAAGCTGCAAACCAAAATGCTGTACAGTCTACATCAAACTAACTATACTATAGTTTGATTTACAATGAATCTACACTATGATGGACTCCCGAAATATGTTAACTACAAAAATCCTTTTTCTTGCCTTTAAAGAAACATTTTTAGCCTAGTAGAAAACACTCTAAATTAAAAGTTAGCACAGGAGATATATAGAAAAAAAAGGGGTGGGGGGAGGTCAGGGACAAATCTGCCTTGTTAAAATCTTTTCCTTAGGGAAAAAAGATAGAATGCACACTTGCATCTTAGATGATAACTTATTCACCCAAAATGCGAAGTGCATTATTGCTGTTTATATGTATCTTCTTAAATACTGCTCTTCCGCTTTACAGACTAATTAGAATAGAGATCAATACTTTGCTTCCTTCTTGCTGTTGCTCTTCTCACACTACAAATAAAGAGGTCCTAGTAGTAGAAGGAGGACTATCAGCCTGGACACATTAGAAAGAAATATTTTAGTTTCAATGTTACCAGGAAACAAATAGATTAAAAAGTAGCACGCTGGGCTTCCATGGTGGTGCAGTGAGTGGCTGAGAGTCCACCTGCCGATGCAGGGGACGCGGGTTCCTGCGCATCATGCCGTGTGAGCGGCTGGGCCCGTGAGCCATGGCCACTGAGCCTGCGTGTCCGGAGCCTGTGCTCCGCAACGGGAGAGGCCACAACAGTGAGAGGCCCGCGTACCGCAAAAAAAATAAATAAAAATAAAAAGTAGCATGCTATACGGTACAGTCATGGGGAACAAACATTTCCGGTTCCATACCTAAACTCACCTAAAAATGAATATAAAGAAATCCATTTATCTTAGTAGTATTTCTTAAGTATTTAATTTGCTTCTCAGTCAAGTAAGTAACAAAATGGTAACAGTTTATCCGGAACAAAGGTCGATAAAGGTAAAGGGGAGCCAGGTGCAACAAAAAGGCAGCTATAAGGTCAATTGTTTGAATTTTTACCCAGCAAACTCCCTCTGTCCACCTCCCCCAACAGGCGAACTTCAGTTACTTCTCTAACTTCTGAGACAGTGTTTTGGAACTCCTGTTTTAACGTTGTTGTTGTTGTTGTTTTTTAACACTGGCAAGTTACTAAAATTTAAAAATACATGTTCAATGATTAATATAACACTCTAAGTCGGAGCCTAATAATTATAGGGGATTTGAAGTAAACAGTCCAACAGGTAGAACAGGAATCATTCAACTCCAGACACTGGTAACATTGACATTATTACAGAAAAGGAATTTGATTTAATGAGATTTGACAAACCAAACCAAACCAAACACTGGATGGGCTACTTATGCTGCTAGTAGTCAACCCTTCCAAGGGGGAACTGTTTGCTTTGCTATATGCAACAAGGAATTGCCTGCACTCTAGGAAAAACTGTAAAACTAGGCCCCAAACACCAGTAGTTTATTTAATGTTCTTTTAGCTTCCACCCGAGAATAAGATGCTACATATAACTTGGTCTACTGAGAAAAGTTCCACTAAGAAAGAAACTAATATGAAGGAAATGAAATCTAAGACTACCTGCTAAAATAATTTCATAGAAAATTACAGTTCCTTAATCAGTGGTTCTCAAAATTTAGTTATACCTTTAGTATACTTGGATTGCTGGTTGAAGAGGCAGGTTTCCCCCACTTACTCCCAAAGCTTTTGGCTCCACTAGGTCTTGGGAGGGGCTCAGTCTGCATTTTAAACAAACCCTTTGAGTATTCTAATTCAGGTTACCCTTGGTCCACACTTTGAGAAACACTGATCTTAAAAAGTGAGATATCCTTATAGGTGGTCCCTTCTATACTGTGATTCTACTGGGCAGTGTGCCCTGTCCAAAAGTATGAATTCTCTACCATTTTATCATTAACCTCCAATGAAAATTTGACAAGGAAAGTTCTGTTTACAAAATTCACTTATTAAAGTGAGTTTTTTAAAAAAAATCACTGACTTAATGAATAACATCTAACTGCCATGAAAGGAAAAAGTGAAAAAAAGAAAGGTTAACAACCTACTTAAAATTCTGCCTAGGGCCTGACTTATATGTCACATAAAAGTGTACACTACCCCAATGGTCTCTCCACAACCATTCACCTATGATACATAAAACTACCAAATTAACCTCTCCTAAAACACCAAACCATTTTTCAGTTTGAGAACCTATTCTAAGTGGTTCCTCACAACTTAAATGATGAAATATGAACCTCTCAGCTCCTGCTGCTTAACATTCTGTGTAACCCAGTCTCACTTAACCAACCAAACCATATGTCACCTTATTCCTAGAGTGATCTTGCCAGCTCTGGTCAGATGGGTTTTACATCTTATCAACGCCTCTAAAGGGTCAACTACCGTTAACTGCAGTCCCCACTGCATTCCTTTTTTGATTAGCTGCAGCATTTCACACCTTCACCAAATACGGAAGCACTTGAGTATATTCAGCCTCGTGTTTTATCACAACTGTTCTGTAGTATTCCACACCCTTCCCTCCCCTATTAACCTTCCAAGACCCTTGAAGGCAGTAACATTGAAAGAATTTCTCGCTATCTCCATGCCAACCCCATCAACTCCCACTCAAAACACGTCATATAGAATCAGCTTGATAACAGCTGCCACAATTTCTGTATTTATTTATCAAATTATATCGAATACCTGCAAATTAATTTATCAGACAAACGTCTGGGTAATCATTATACATCAAGCACTATTCCTAGGCACCAGGGCTTCACTTAAACTGTCTTTGTCTTCAATTCTCTCTCATGTGAGTCCTTAAAACAAAAACTGATTTTTTCCCCCTTGCTACCAGCATTATAGCATTACATGAAGCCCTAAAACCTCTTTATTATAGACTCTGAAATTTAGAGTTCTCTACTTCTATAAGTTACTGACATTGGTATTACAACTAAGATGAGAAGCTAAAGCATCATTTTCCCTCCTCCCCCACCCAAGACCAAAATCACTGAATTTTTTATTTGATCATAGTAACATCTTGAGATAAATTTAAGGTATGGAGTCTATTTCCTGTATGCCCTATTCAGTACCTAGTATATATGACCATGAGACGTTAGCTGCTAATAATTTTGATTTTAAAAGTTCCAAACTGAGGATACATATCTGTCGTCATTAAAGATTTCTATCTCTATGATTATCTTTTTCTGAATTAATAAAAAAAGAATAGGTCTAGGGCTTCCCTGGTGACGCAGTGGTTGGGAGTCCACATGCCAATGCAGGGGATGCGGGTTCGTGCCCCGGTCCGGGAGGATCCCACATGCCGTGGAGCGGCTGGGCCCGTGAGCCATGGCCGCTGAGCCTGCGCATCCGGAGCCCGTGCTCCGCAACGGGAGAGGCCACAGCAGTGAGAGGCCCGGATACAGCAAAAAAAAAAAAAAAAAAAAAAGAATAGGTCTATAAACACGGAAAGTAGAGACTACCTATGGATGAACAACTCTCATTAGACTTGGTATTTATTTATCATCTTTCAAATGGGGTAAAATATACACAACATAAAATTTTACCACTTTAATGGTATTTATATTAAGAAAATTGTTTAAATGATACTGTAATATTGACTAAAACATGGGATTCTTTCCTGCAAAAGAAAACCGCTATAGTTAACATCTGAATTTGGAAACTAATGTTACCAAATACCTTTGGCACATTATACGTACTGCTACTGCTCACAAAAAAATTAAAATAGGGCTTCCCTGGTGGCGCAGTGGTTGAGAGTCCGCCTGCCGATGCAGGGGACGCGCGTTCGTGCCCCGGTCCAGGAAGATCCCACATGCCGCGGAGCGGCTGGGCCCGTGAGCCATGGCCGCTGAGCCTGCGCATCCGGAGCCTGTGCTCCGCAACGGGAGAGGCCACAACAGTGAGAGGGCCGCGTACCGCAAAAAAAAAAAAAAAAAAAAATTAAAATATGCCATTAATGGTTAAGTCACCTATATTTCAGGTAGTAAAATAAGATACTAAATATTATACTTCATAGATTTCCTGCATTTTCTTCAAAGTCACAAATGGTTTCTAATAACAGTAGCAGATCATCTTTATTGAGAGTTTATCATGTTTCAGGTACCTGCTAATAAGTGCTTTATATGCATCACAGGTTTTTGTTTTCTTACTGAGGTATAATTCAATTCACATACCATAAAATTCACCCTCTTCAAGTGTACAGTTCAGTAGTCAAGCGTATTCACAAAGCTGTGCAACCATCACTACTATCTAATTTGAGAACATTTTCATCATCCCCAAAAGAAACTGTACCTGTTAGCACCCTCCATTCTCCCTTCCCTCTCAGTCACTGGCAACCATTAATCCACTTTGTTTCCATTGATTTGCCTATTCTGGTCACTTCATATAAATAAATCATATAATATGTGGTCTTTTGTGTCTGGCTTCTTTTACTCAAGCATAATATTTTCCAGGTTCAACAGCGTTGTAGCCTGTATTGGTACCATGCATTACTTTTTAAGACCTCAAAGTAAACACGTGAGCTAGACACGATAATTGGCTCTACATAAAAATCCTAAGATTGAGAGATGAAGTAACTTGCCCTCTTTGAGTCTCTCTGAACTCAAATTAGTTCACTGCACTTCCACGGAGATGTAGAAAGTATAAACACTATATAAATTACATACAAACTTATTATATAGAATAAACAAGAGTTGACCCTTGCACTGCACGGGTCTACTTATACTCGAATTTTTTTTGCAATAGTAGACACTACAGTACTAAGTGATCCGAGGTTCGCTGAATCCACGGATGTGGGACTTTGGATACGGAGGGCCGACTATAAGTTACACGCAAATTTGTGACTCTATGGAACCCCCCTGTTGTTCAAGGGTCAACCGCACATATTTTTTTAAAAACTGCCACCTACGTCGGTTACCATGAGTAAAAGTCATAATCTCTCTAAATTTTGTCTGTTTAATACAATGATCTCTGTGATGCTTTCAAACTCTAAATTCAAGTTGTTCTCAAAAACGTTAAGGGTTTAGTTACTTTCTCTTCAACTCTTTATCTGATTCATACTCTTTCAAAATAATTCCTACAATTACACTTACTATAATAGACATCTCTATATATTGTAGAGAATACTGCTTCATGTAATAAAGTATACAGTAAAAGGAACAGGGCAACAATATTAATAATATATTCATATTATAAAAATAAACTCAGCATTTACTTACATATCTGTTAATCCAATCTGTTTTTATTGCAACAAGTCAGAAAATAAGGAACATCAGTTTTGGGGACTATAGAATTTTTTTTAAAAAGGTCACTCTGGAAAAATCCTGATAGGCACACATGTTGACTTTTATGGGATGAATTATAGGTGGGTTCTTGGCAAACCAGTATGGAATGTTTGTACAACTGAACACTTCTACTCACTGTAAATTTGCCAGGAGCAGTCAGTAGAGAAACTTTTTAGCCTTTTTTGTTTTTTTGCTGATTTATTCAAAATTATCTGTCAGCATATTTGTTGGTGTGTCTGCCACAGTAATAATGTAGATGTAAATGGCAGTTGCAGTATGAAAACCCTAAATGAACACTGTCTGTATATGGAAGATACATGCTGAGTTGCTCAGAAAAAACAAGTTATAAAAGATTGAAGAAAGGGATTAAAGCAGTGTTGAACATATTTAGTCTAATCAAATAACCAATAACCAAAGGTGATAGGTTTTTTTGCTTTAACATAGTGGGGGAGAAAGGATTTTGAATCATAAAATTGCTCAGGTAAACAGCCCACTTTCTGGGTCCTATAAGACCAGCAATCGCTATTCTAGGATAGCGCTACAAAACAGAGCTTTTAGGAAGTGTTCTGCATCTGCGCTGTCCAACTGGGGAGCCACAAGCACACGTGGCTACTGAGCATTTTTAAGTATGGGTGGTGTGACTGACGAACAGACTTTTGAATTTTTAACAAGTTAAGTAGCCACATGTGACTAAGCGGTTCCTTACTGCACAGTGCAAATGTTGACTGAGAGGCAACGTGCCGTAAAAGAGCCGCACCACTCATGCTCTGGAAACTTTAAAAAGTGAGAGAGACTGGGGTTATTCATACTGAAGGAGGAGAATGACAATGAGGGAAAATAAACTTCCAAAGAAATCTAAATTTGACTTCCAAGATTTTAGAAAGCCTCCTTCAAATCCATGCACGAGGGCTCTGAATATAAAAAGAAAGGAAGAAGAAGGGAAGCAGAACCCACAAAGCCAGAAGGGAAGATTCTCTATGGTTACACAGGAACTGCCACTTAGTCATAATAGCTAACATTTATTAAGCAATCAGTCCATTTCAGATATTGTACTAAGCACCATACATGTATTTTCACTTAATCCTCAAAGCAAGTCTTCCAGATAGATATATTTATTTTCTTCATTTTATGGATAAGGATACTGAGACTTAGGGAGTTAAGTTGCTGAAATAAAAATGCATCTTCTAACTGAAATCTAGCAACAAGTGCCCTTCCTCTATGCTTCAGCTGCATCCTGTATATACTTCTGTTACTGCAATTCACACATCATACTGAAACGTAGTTTACCGGCTGTTTCCCACTTAAAAGGTAAACTCCTTGAAGGCAGGGACTGTGTTCTGTCAACTCCTTACCATCATTCTCAGCCACCTGCTACCACCAACTTTTATGTATCAAAGCACTTGAAATATATATACTCTTCAATAAGTATTTGCTGAATTTACTATGAATTTGTTTCTCTACTCCAATGATAAACCCATGTGGTAACATGCTTTTTCCAACTCTTACACCTCAAGCATTTTTATTTGAGTTTTAGAATCAAATTTAAATCTTAGCATTAAAAATAAAGGTTTGTAAATAGTTTCAAAGAATCTGGCAAGGAACTTGGAAGTTTAAATGTCTGATCAAAACATGTAACTTTGAGCTGTCTTGTTTTTTCAGACTCAATCAAAAAATCAGATTTCCCATGCTTCTGGAAATTATGTTATAAAAAATTTAGTACTACAACTGAAATCCTACCTTACACAAAAGTTGTGTCATATAATACCATTCACCCTTACATGTTCATCTTAAAGCAGAGCTGAGTCATACTGCTTAAAGTAACTTTAAATAATAAAGCCTTGAGAGTTCCCAATCTTTTCATCTCATTTATCAATGACTTGTTTTTAGCCTTTCATACTTTATTAAATTATATTCACTCTTTATGGGCACGCTGCTAGTATCTACCTCCCCCTCCCCAATCAGAAACGGCCAAAAGAAATCTAGGAAGTCCTGCCCTCGATCCAAATCCATAGCCCCACCCCCATCCCAAGAATTAATGAAATTCAACTTATAGACAAAATAGGAATAGTCACATGAGAAATGTACTCAAGGCTCTTGTTTAGAAACATTATCAGAGATGGTATCAAATAAAAGTCTTAAATACACCAAGCCCTTCTAGTTAAAAAATATCTTTCTTTTCAGAAACGAGTATCACACAGGGCCTCTGCTGTTGTCTTATGAGAAATATAATTTTAAAGAATATGTAACACATCATCAAATTTACCCTTGCCTTAAATTTCCATTTTACTTTTTTTTCTTACCATTAAGCCTATTTATAAAAGTAGCTATCCTAGTCCTTAAAAACATCAAAAATGTGTGTGTGTATATGTGTGTGTGTGTATATATATGTGTGTATATATATGTGTGTGTGTATATATATGTGTGTATATGTGTGTGTGTATATATATATGTGTGTGTGTATATATATGTGTGTGGATATATGGATATATGTGTGTATAAACATATATATATATTCCAATTGAACATACGAAAACCCACATTTGTTGGGGAAGAAATGAAGTAGAATCCTATTTCTCAAGTTTTATCATTCCTACAAATCACCTGAGGATCTTTTTAAAACGCAGATACTGACTCAGCAGGTCTGGGATGGAGCCTGGGATTCTGAGTTTCTATCAAGCTGCCAGGTGTGATGCTGAAATTGCTGGTCTAAGGCTTTGTGTAGCTAAGAACTAATTTCTCCAAATCTGTGACTTTTTTTGACTCTTCTAATTTCTTTTTAATGTTCACTTATTCTTTCCACAAGTTTTTACTGAAGGTATATTATGAGGCAGGCATTTCACTAGGAGCATAAATAAGGTCTGATCTCAGCCCTCAAGGAAGAGAATGGCCACTTTCCTAGGGGGAGCAGAAAAGGCTAAAGGTGTGGCTCTCGCACTGAGTCCTAGAGATAAAGAGGAGTCCACAGAGTGAAGCAGAGGAGGATCCCATCTCAGGCAGAAGAAACAGCAAGACAGGCAGTAAAGCACTGGAGGAACTGCAGATTACATCAAAACGCCGGAACACATGGTGTTTGTGGTAGAGAACAGATAGGTCACTGGGGAAAGGTAAACAGAGTTATTAGATCATGGAGTCCAACATGCCACTGGTGACTTTAGGAAAAGCAACTTTAGTGGACTGGTGAGGTCAAAAGCAGACGACAGTGCACTGAGAATAAAAGGAAGAAGAAATTGAGACAAATGAAAACTCTTTCCAAAGATCTTGCTATAAAGCAAATAAAGAGACCAGTAACTGGAAAAGGACAAAAAGTCAAGGGCAAGTTTTCATTTTTTTAATAAATGTGAGACACCTGAGCACATTAAACAGGAAAACTTGGGGTCAATGAAGAGAGAAAGTTTGAAAACACAGGAAAGAGATGATACTTGACGAAGTGGTGCCCTAAGTAAAACAGGATGAAGGGAATACCAAGAAATTCGCTTTGGACCTAAGGAGTGACACTTCTTCCTAAGACTAGAGAGTAAGGTTTCTAGTCCCAGCACTTCTGAATTTGGAGGGAGAATTCCTTGTCGCCAAAGGGGGTTGGGGTGCTGCCCTATGCACTGCGGGACTTTCAGCAGCACCCCTGCCCCTCATACTCACTGAATACCAGTAGTAATACCAACCGCAGCCCCGCTGTGACAACCAAAAATGTCTCCGGACATCGCCAAATGTCCCCTGGGGGAAGGAGAGAGCAAAGCCTTCCTGATTCAGAACTACTGGCCTAGAGGCACACACTAGATCATTTTGACAAAGCTTAGAGGGAGACTGAAACAAAGTGGCTCCCAACTACCAGTTGTACTCTGAGAAAGGAGGAGGGTCCTCTGCTCAAAGGGGGGGAAAGTATGTATTGCTGTGGGTGAGAAAAAATTTGCAATGATTTTGTGGGGAATGGGAGAGGCACATAAGCAGGGAAACAAAATCACCTGGGTATTAGAAATATTTTCTATTCTCCTAGGCCTAAAAAGCAAGTACACTTCGCTCTATGGGCTCTCCAGAAAACAGTACACAAAAGGACATGAGCTTGAATAATGCACTGAAAGATCTTTCTCAAAATATTCTTAAAAATTTAAGGAAGTGAATCATTCTGAAAAGTGTTTTGACTCTTAGAAGAACCATCTTTGTTTACCAGAATAGAGATTTAGGGGTAAAAAGTGAATTGATCTTTTTTTCAGAATATACAATCTTATCAAAATTTTGTAAAGTCTTCATTAGGAAGTCTTCTGTTTTATTTTTGCACTCCTATCCATTACAACCAATACTCTGATTTTTATTTTAAGACACAAAAGTAAAACAATCTAATATTTTAAATGATGCATCACCTTTGAAAAACTGTCATGTTAACTTCCATATGCTGGGTTTACTCCACATTAATATTTGTGCTCAGTGTAGAGAAAAATGTAATATTTATATCTAGGTCCCCAAATCTTAATTACTGCATACTTACAAAGTGACTGGTCAGAAGATGTTGTAACTAGCTACCTCACTTAAACTTATCTTCTAAAAACAGTCTTTATGACTTAAAAATCTGGTTTATGTTTCAACAACCTAATTTTCTGAAAATGTTGAAAGTATACTTTTCACAGTACACATTAGGCAGTTGCCCTTATACAAGTGAAAACAGGCCAGATGTATGATAATACCTCCAGTGTTTGTCAACATTATTTCCAAGGAAAGTAATCTGCAAAGAAATTTATCTCACTTAAAAATCTCCCCAAAATATGTTATTTAAAAGATATGGAACTTTGTCCCAGAAATTTTTCTCTTTTCCTTTTCCTGGATCCATAAACTTATTGTAGAACTTTCATGCACAGCTAAGAGAACTTAAAATCTCCCTCAAGAGACTTCAGCTCAACACAAATATCTAGCACATTAAAATATGCTCAAACAATAATTCCAGATATAATAGGCAAAGATTCTCATCTGCTAAAATAAACCTCAGCATAAGCATATGTTCAGAAGTATGACTTTTTTCAGCTAGAGAGAAGCCACGGTGGTGGTTATAATCTCACCATGGTTATTAGTCTCACCGTCTAAACAGAACTCCTCTGGGCTCCACAGCCATCTGAAGTTGGTCTCAATACTGAATAATAAGCACTTCGGATATGTTACCACTTCTCTTTCAAAGAAAGAAAATTCAAGTTGGGTTCATTTTCTGATCTGCTACATGTACTGATCAAAGGACAAAAAATTAAGCTGAAATTCCATATTCTAAAGACCAAATGTGAACAACATATTTCAACTGCATTTCTAACTTGCAACATGATCTGCACACTTGAGGCCTCTATAAGATGAGCTCTGATAACGGGCATTATATTATCAGGAAAAGCCCATGCACTTCACCCAAAACTGACTACAAAATGGTGCGTAGGCCATTTTTCTCTCTTACCAAGTGAGAAAGAATTTACTGAAGGCAAACATATTCGTACAGCAATCAGGGTTATTTCTAAAGCTGTTAGGTTATGTCTTTATTCCTCCCAAAGGAAATGAAAAGTGCACATGATTTGGAAACATGTTAAAAGGTATAAGAATTGAGAAAGGGAATGTTAAGTGTAGTTAAAGAACAACCTAGATATAAATAATTCAATTATGCCTAAAAAAATCTAAGGACTTCAATACCTGGCCCACATTTTAAGCTACTGATTAAAAAAAACAACTCTTGTTGTCTATTTACTGTTGCAAGTTACCACTAAAATCAAATTCTTTCAAAACCAACATTAAGCAAATAAAATTTCACTAGACACTTCAATTAACAAAGTACCAAGTTCAGTCAAGTTCCAAAGTGGACAAACTTCTGAGACTTATTTTTCTTAATATAAATTGGATCCAATCTCTGAGGGTGCTCAATACTAAAAAGTCAAAAAGGCCATAAGCACTGATTTCCATGATGACTCATAATCTTAAAATATTTTATTCTAACATATTTGGATTACATAAACATGAAACCTTGACATAAAGGTTAACTTTCTCATTTCAAAAAGAAATCTGGGTATATTTAGGTGCTAAACAATGCTCGTCCTTTTCTTAAACCATCTGTGTTGGCCTCTCACTGGCTTTATTTTCTGTGGGAAATAATGCAAGTATGCTAGTCCTAATGTTATTCTCTTTTTCTGAGTTCTTTTCAATTTTCCTCCTCCAATGTAATTTAAAAAAACTGTCCCCTTAATATTTAAAAAAAAAGTTTTAATATTGGAAACAAAAATTAACTGGGTTCAAAGGTCTTGCCTTAGCATGTTTCTAATAATTACTTAAAACAATTTTATTGACAAGGTTAAAGTAAACCTAAAACAAATGGCAAAGGATGTAATTATTCCATTTAACATCTTCATTAAGGATTCTTTTCCCTAAAAAGTTGAAAATAAGGCCAAAACACAACTGGGGCATTGTGACATCTATAAAATTAAGAGTCAATAAATAATCTTAACTATATTACTATTTTTGTTTTACAATACTTAAAAGAATTCAGGAACAGAACACTTAATTAACTAAATTATGCAAGATGTGACTGCATCTCAAGTGAGGTACAGACAAAACAATATTAACTGTGAATGGTGTTAATCAATGGAAAGTAACATCATGTAATGTCACCTTAAGAACTAAAAAACTATACACTGCAAACTGAGAAGATGCTGGGATAACTGTTTAAGAAAGGCATACAATTTTAAATGGTAAAATGCTTCAGGGCCAGAATGAAGAGGTTTCAGTTCTAATGCTAATAACTGTGACTAGCACTGGCCACCTAGAGAAACGTGGAAAATTCGTGGCTTAGCAAGAGTCCCTGGATAGATTAATGGTACCTGTCATAGCTGGACCTGTAAAGTATATACATCTTTTGAGGGAAGAAGGAAAATGCTGGTACACCTTCCATATTTTTGAACCTTGCTCTAGGTAAATATTAGAGTGCTAGAACAAGGCAACAAATTCCGTTACTGATGGGTATCACAAAGCTAACTTCCCCCAGACTCAGGGTTCTTTCTACTGTGCAAGTTATAGGAGAAACGGCACCCTAAAATATGTGAGTCACTCTCCTGGGGCTTCAAAGATTTTTAATTAAAGATGAAAGCTATAAGCTCAGAAGAATATCAGAAAGCCAGAAGCAAGAACGGTGCTAGGGCCTCAGCAGTCCTGTTAACAGAAGTGAAATTCCAGATCATAAAATGCTTAGAGAGCAGGAGGGTGTAGGAACAATTATGTTGGCGCAAAGGCATTGAGAACGTTATTAATTCTCATTTACTACGATAGGTTGTAATACTAAAGAGGGCCCAAGGGTGTACATCAGACTCTCTGTGCAAGACCACCCACGAAGTGTTCTTTCCTGGGTTAAATTCCAAAACCATATAAATGTCTGGTTTTTTTGCTTGTTTATCATCATCCCAAGAGGTCTACTGCTTGGGTTTCAAATATGTACTCTAAATACATGATGAGCCAAACGTACTGTTTTTATTTTTATCAATCCATTCTAGGCAGAATGGCTCAATGAAATCATGTACTTCACTTTGTTTTTGTTTTTCTTGCAGTACGCGGGCCTCTCACTGTTGTGGCCTCTCCCATTGAGGAGCACAGGCTCCGGATGCGCAGGCTCACGGGCCCCGCCGCTCCGCGGCATGTGGGATCTTCCCGGACCGGGGCACGAACCCGTGTCCCCTGCATCGGCAGGCGGACTCTCAACCACTGCACCACTAGGGAAGCCCTGTACTTCACTTTGAATTAATCAGTTTGATAAAAAGGAGTTTAGAATGGTGGTTCATAAATTAGAACATCCAAGAGGACGCCCATTAAAACAGCCTTCAAAAAATTTACGAAAAAGAAGAAAGTTTTCTTTTTGGTAGAATACTGAATATGAAACAAGTCAAAAGGCCAAAAAGGGGCACATGCCTGCCCACTGCTGTATCCCTCTCACTCATCTCACATCTCTGTCTTCTCTCTGAAGTCTTTCTTATTCAGTCTCAATTAACTTTTGGTGTCTTTGAAACCAGCTGGTGC
Source organism: Delphinapterus leucas (assembly GCF_059928025.1). Lineage (NCBI taxonomy): Eukaryota > Metazoa > Chordata > Mammalia > Artiodactyla > Monodontidae > Delphinapterus > Delphinapterus leucas. The sequence goes on along the minus strand of NC_143140.1, from coordinate 84,444,809 downwards.
AAAGAAAGAAGCTGAAGAAAATCCACCAAGTGAACCATACGACTGATGCTACTGAGAGCACTGGACAGTAATTTTAGAGAGTACTATTAGGCTATAATAAATCAGAAGATGAATCATAACTCAAAAATCATTTAAAGCTACTTTTTTTGTTAGCCAGCTATCAGAAATATTACTGCTTTAAAAAGTAAAGGCAGCTCTCTTGCTCACTCTCATTCTCTGAGAATACATTTAGTATCGAGTACAAATTAATTTCCAGCTATTGGGGCATTTAAACGAGTCATTTTTCTAATAAAGACTGAGTTGGCCCTGATGAGACGATATCAGCCTTTAAAGATCTAATTCCTAGGAACTACAAGTTTGCTAAGCATGTGTGAGACTCAAAGCAGAAAAAGATATTGCTTTTAAGTTGTCTGATTCCTGAGAGAATATTCAAGTACAATCATAAAAAGATCAAAAGAAAATCTACAAAGCTTGCTAAAGGTTGAGAAGGTGCCTGATATATACACATATGCATGTACATATATACATGTATGTGTATAAATTGTATTAGATTATCAGAAACCATTTTGAAATGTTAAATTAAAAATGTAAAGTCAAGAAACAAAAGCAAAGACTACTCACTAACAGAAAAAATATATACCATTAAAAATCAACCTGGCTCAACCACTTCCAGGCAGAAGAGATGCTTTAAGATGCCAAAGTAGATATCTGACAACAAAACACAACAAAAGGCATTAAGTAGTCAAGAGCGACTTTCTTTTTCCACCAGACCATCAACCACTGGAGTTAATGACAATGGACAGAGAGCTGTCTAAACTGCTAAGAACAAAGGGAAAAAGTAGCAAAGTATTCCTCTGGAGAAACTGAAAAAATCACACCTTGAAAGGACTCAATGACAAATCACAAAATGTCAGCCTTACTCAACTCTCTGGACTTAGATGTCATCCTGATTTCAAGACCTGGTTATACTATTCCTATATGCTCTGAAAATCATTTCCATCTGATGTTTAGTGCTTTAGAAAAGAATCAAGGCCATACCCTCATCTACAACCCTTGGATAGTTAGAATAATCACATAGCTGGGGGCTCATAAGATCCAAAGGCTAGTCAGTGCCTTTATTCTCATAGTTTCTCAGGTGAATCCTCCATTCGAATTTTTCCTTCATCCATAAACATTCCCACATTCCCTACTTTTACTAACAGTTAAATGAAAATGCTGCTGGTGTAAGGGAAATCCTTTTTTGGCCCTTTGAAAACGGATACTAATTTAAGAAGTCACTCTTTGTCTGCCATTAATTAAAATGTACACTACTGAGTTTATCTGCTCAGAGTATAGAAGTCATGTTAGGAAGAAAACTTTCAACACAGAGCTCAAATTAAAACAAAGGCTTTGAACTGTGGATCTGGAGACAGGTACAGTTTGTACTTACACCTCCCTATTTAAAGTACTGCATCTACAGCATGTGGCAAAGAAAAAGTACAGCTGTAACACAGTTGAAGGGACTGCCAAATCCCAAATTTAGCTTTCTATATCAAGGTAACAATTAAATTTTACATTATCCCCTAAAGAGTCTAGCTATTATTTTTTTTAAAGCTCTGATGAGAAATTAAATTACTGCTTTACATTTGGAAGCACAGGTGACTACAGTTATTATAAGTGGCATTTCATGATTTCCAATGGAACCAAGATCCCTACTGTGTCTTCCTAAACTGGTTGCTATGAATGACTAGATAGTCCAGAATGGACAGTAATTAAGTAACTTCACTTCTCTCTCCCAAGTAGATAATATCTTTTGAGACCTCAAATTTTATTTGACAGACTTAATTTGGGATAAAATAATTCTAAATATGCTTTTCAAATTCTCAGTGTCATATAGGGAGGTCTAATAAAAATTTTTTAAAGCATTTTTCTAAATGATTTGAGTAAGACAATTTTTCCCATACAATGGATTGAGTCAGACACAATTTTTAAAAAGTAACTTGTTTAATTCAGTGATTAACAACTTTTCTTTTCTCCCCCACATGGCTGCATGGCGCGGCTTGTGGGATCCTAGCTCCCCGACCAGGGATCGAGCCCTCACCCTCAACAGTGAAAGCGTGGAGTCCTAACTACTGGACCGCCAGGGAAGTCCCAACAACTTTCTTTTTAGTATGAGTGTATTTATGAGAAAAGTATAAATCTTTTTTTTTTCATTTTAATCGAATCAGCCTTTTTCAAGTCCCATGGAAAAATCTCTACTCTTAAAACTTGAGTTCCTACTTTGCTGAATAAGAAAGTGAGGAATACTATGTTTTCACCATTAAATCGTTACTATCTGGACATATTTGGACAATTAATAAAAGGAAGGAAGCCGTCTAATTGTTCTTCCTGAAATGAGATCACAGCCATCTCTTTACTGCCAGCAAGCCAGGTACGCCAGCAGGCTTGCCACTAGCCTAACAAATCAAACTCCCGTTTAAAGACTGGTACTGAGGACCAGAAACACAAATACAGCTCGAATAACTAAGTAAGCTGTAGAGGTAGAAAAAAAAACTTCAGAGCTTTGAAGTTCTAAGAACATATAACTCCATCCCATCCCCTCTCCCTACCCCCTGATGTGAGGTTGTTAATATTCAAATCTGCATAAATTATCCCTTAATTATTTGCAATTAATATACAACAGTGATTTGCATGCCCCCAAAGTCTCTATTAGCCACTTTGGACAATTATAACGATAGTGAACACCCAGGTATACTACACGTCAGGCAGTGTTCTAAGTGCTCTGGTGCTCTTCAAATGAAAATCAGGAGAATTCTCCATTCAAATTTCTACAAAAGTTATAGGGGACTTTGTTAAAACACCTATTTAGTAAAGACCTATATTTTTATACAACTTGGATTCAGTCAGCTACAAAGCCATTTTTCACTCAAAGATTTTGCTGGACAATTGTATGAAAAAATAGAGAGATACATTAAGGTTATGCTACTAGATAAATAAAAATAGTGAACAAATTGTTAATTTATTTGGTAAATGAAAAACCTATTTCTAACAAACCACTAAAACAGCAAAATGATAGTTATATCACTTGCTTAACAGGAAATTTTAATGAGCAGACAAAACAAATGCTAATATACTATAAAAAAGAAACAACAGAAATGAAATGGAAAGACACATTGCATATTTTCAGTGTAGCTGTATTTAATGAAGTCCAAAAAACCTTCACTTTTAAAAGTCAGCATGAATTTTTTTAAGTGCAAGAATAATTTTCAGTAAATAGATTCTTTGCTACATAATGCCAATACTTTTGGATTTTCTTTGCCGATTTGTTAGTTGAAGTATTACTAAAAAACATAAAAGTACGGGCGTTACAAATTCATCTTAAAAGCTAGGCAGTGGCTATCGTATTTAACAATTTGCAATACTTGTATGAAGGTTGTAAATTTGTTTATAACACCCAAAGTAATTTACAAATGGAATTCTATAAAGATGTGTTTCATCACTCTAAAATGTGACTATCTTTCCCCCCTGTATGTGTGTTTTAAACTGTTCCAAGTGTATTTACTTAGATCTTAAATAGTTACAGAATCCAGTCATAGGTTGTTATGAAATGTGTCCTCCAAAAACATATGTTTAAGTCCCAACTTCCAGTACCACAGAATGTGACCTTATTTGGAAACAGGGTCATTATAATTAGTCAAGATGAGGTCATGCTGGAGTAGGGTGGGCCCCTAATCCAATAAAACTGGTGTGCTTTCAAGAAGAAAATTTAGATACAGACAAGCACAGAAGGAAGATGATGTGAAGACACAAGATGGAAAACAGCCATGTGATGACACAGGCAGAGGCTGAAGTGACATATCTACAAGCCAAGAACAAGGATTGCTGAGAACTTCCAGAAGTTGGGAAGAGGCAAGAAAGGATTCTCCTCTAGAGCCTTCAGAGAGAATGGCCCTGCCAACACCTTGATTTCAGACTTCTAGCCTCTAGAACTATGAGAAATTAAGTTTCTGTTGTTCTAAGCCACCCACTTTTTGGTATGTTGTTACAGCAGCTCTATGAAATTAGTTATACAGACCATATATTATAATTAGAATCTACCTGTCCAAAAGAGCATTTTTTAAAACTAAGGCATAGCTTTGAAGTCAGCAAACCCAGGGTTCAAACACCTATGCAAATCAAAGGCTGTGTGACCATGGATTTGAGTTTGCTTATTTGTAAAGAAGGGAAAATGAATCCTACCAGTGTATTTCTGAAGATAAATTATATAGAATGTCAATGACACAGAGGTTAAAAATTTTCTCTGTCCACTCTCAAACCCCTCTCCCTGTAATGAGAATGTATTTTAACATATGGTCAGACACTATTTGGCTAACAATTCAGAAAGTAATATGATAAAAAGAGGACTAATTCAAATATTATTAAATAAATTTTATAAAAAACACTGTCCTAAATGAAGCCCTGATAGCGTTACTACTTAGAAATCTCTAAATCTTTACCCTGGGTATGACCACAGTGCTATGTGGTGTGCTGTTTTTCAGAACCTTCTAAGAAGGTAAATGCTACCCTATCTAAAAAGGCTAGTTTCAATAACCAGAGAAGGTCAATTCTTAAACAAGTTATCTTTTATACTTTCATAGGTTATTTATTTAATACAAGTCTTCTGATTTTACTAATATTCTTACTAATGTGTAAACTGACCCAAGTTCAGTAATAAACACAAGACTCATGTCATTAAAAAGCGACTGTTCAAATGCAAGAACTTTTTATTTCATGTAATAATAACATAAGCAAATAATAATTAACTTTGGCAAGATTAGTAGAAATAGAAGTATAACTCACAAATATGATAGGCATGTTCCCCTGATGTGTGGATTAGGCAGTAATACGGCCACAATGTTTAGAATCATCTGTCCAAAGACTTTGGAAAAGGTGATCAAAGGCCAGCACCATGACATGCTGTGGATTAAACCTCATATGAACCTAAGTTTAGTGACTTGAAGAAAGCCTAGAATCAGGTTATATATTCTAATAAAGTAAAATAACTGTAAATTATTCACTACTACCAAAGACAACAGCTAACCTCCAGACTGCTTGAATTCAAGTGGTGAATAACGACTAACATTGAATGCTTACTATGTGTAAAGATAACTTTATATATTTCATTTATTTCAAGCCACGGAATATTCCTAATATATGAGTTTTATACACAAGAAAACTGAGTACTAAATTATGGCTAAATATACAGTGTATAACCGCCACATTTTAGAAAGGAGCTGCCAAAGCCACAAAAGTATAAATTTGGAAGCTATCACTGGCTCTGCTTTACAAGTATTAAAACATTTTAAAGAATAAAAAAGTTTTGAAATTTTATTTAATTCCTGGGAAAAGGTGTTTTCAAAAAGAAATCTTATTTAATATCAATGCAACACAAACCTGCCTCCAAAGTAGCAAGTTATTTAGAAAGTTAACAATATTATGCTATGGTATCACTTTAAGAAAAAAAACATATCCTGAAAGTAGAATCTAAGAAAATGAAGCTGAACTGAATGTTCAGACACTGGAAAAGAAGACAGCCCCAAGTACACCTGTACCAGTGAAAACGTTAAGTTCAGTGTTGCACTGCAGCCTTACCCTATAAGGATAAGCCTGGTACGCATGTTATGTTTTTCCGCACAAATTTATTTGCCTTTTCTAAAGAGAAGAGGAACTAATAGTTGGTCAACCTCTGCCACATGTGCCTGGCACTTTATTAAGTGGTACATGTTAATTTTTTAATCTGACAGGCCTGGGTTTCAATCTTTGCTCAAATATTTACAAGTGGTGAGATCTCAGGATATTAAATCCGTGACTCAGGTTTCTCTTAGTAAGAGATATTAAAGCAACAACTACCTCACAGGACTGTCAATGAGAATTATATTATGCAGGTAATAAAATCATCCCAGTTCTTGTCACACAGTATATGCCTATTAAATATTAGCTAATATTATCATCAATTAAAAAAAAAAAGCAGCCCTGCAGGCCAGCTTTTAAGAAATGATGCTTCAAGGTGCAGTAACTTGTCCGAAGACATATATTTAGAAATGTTAGTTTTGAAAACCCAAAGGCAATAAAACCTACGCTCTCTTAAAAAGTGTTCCAATATTGTTAGTCTTTCCCTCTGTTCCTCCTGCTTCCTCAGCTGGTCTTTTACAGAAGAGAAAACTTATTTCATTGGCTCAAGGTACTTAAATGCTGGAAACGACCTTAGAAATCACTAAGCAAAGGAGTAGCAAATTGCTTTCAACAGACAAATCCAACTGATAGCCTCTGCCTGGAATGATAGGTCAAAAAGGAGGCTGGGAGGTGTTGTGATGAGAATTCTGAGAAAGGCAGAAAAATAAGATAAAACAGTGACAGCCGCCCACGGGCTGAGTGATAGTGGTGGGAGGTGGGAGGACAGACAACACAGGTCAACCAAGTGCTACATTCTGCCACTGCTGTGCGAGCTTAATATGCTCATTAAACTAACTCATTTAATTCTCACTAAACTCAGGGCTCAAGGTCACAAGTTCCAGGCGCACGCACTCTCTACCACCTACTGGGCTCTACATAAGCATGCCCTCAGCTTCCTTCGCTACAGGTCACCCTACTATCCAAAGCATCTCACATTTCTCATACAATATAAAGTTAGCCCATTAGCACTATTCTACCCCTTGATATACTACACATATTTTACAGATTACTTAGAATATCTGTTCTATATCTTGACTAGAACAAGGCAGGGTAATTCTAAGTACATATGAGGTGAACAGCCCCCTGGGGGAAAAAAAAAGATCTAAGTAGAGGGGAAGAAAAATGTCTGAGCAAAGCTCATGCCAAAATAAACCACTGACTTGCATTAGTCTTTGATGTGCAACCCACTTCTAAGTAGTCCTACTAGTAACATTACTCCTAATCCCTGATAAGCTTAATGCTTGCAGTTTTGGTCCCAAAGGGACCCTTTTTATAATCAAAGCATTTAATTACATGTTACATCTAGTAAATTTTTCTTTGAGGTATCCAATAACAAAGTTTCACCTGGGTCAAAAATACTTCCAACAAAACCATCTGTGTCATCCTTCCGTCCCTTTCTTGCTATAATAATTCATTTTTAAAAATTAACGCTTGAATTTAAAACATCTGTGATGGACTTCTCTACTTTTTATTCACCCTCCAATACCAATTACCACAATTAACTGTATACTTTATTGAAACACTAAAAATAATTTTGTATCACTATTTTAAAAAAAAATGTAAAAAAATCTCAAGTGTATGGTACATTAAATATTTGCATATTTTAACGTATCTAAAGTGGTGATATGTGGAAGGTATGTGTGTGTGTGTTGGTGTATGAACATGAATATCTCCCCAGGAGATTCTGTATTAGTAAGTCTGTGGTGACCACCCCCACCCCATATTTTCAAAAAGCTCCACAGGTGATTCTTCTGTCACACATTTCCTGGCTGAGAACCACAGAGAAAGTGTATTTCATATAGCTTTCAATACACATGCCCTCATTTAAAGTATGCCCCCAAAGAAAACAATCTGTGCCATTAATTTTAAATTCTAGTTCTAGAAAGTTTTGCTGGATCAAGGTATCTTGTTTTTAATCTCCCATTAAAAAGTATAGCAACCTGACTTTTTTTTTTCAGAAGTAGAAAATAAAATTTTTAGAGCCTACAACTTAAGTTAATTTAAAAGATGGTTCCTATAAAACCACAGCATCATCAATTAAGCAAACATTTATAATTCTCTGCCACACCAATATTTATGATTTCTCACATAATTTTATTTTGCCTATATTAAAAATGAATATACACTTGCTCTCCTCTTCATTATGTAAAATATTTAAAGAGTAAAATGTTAATGCTTTTTTTCTTTGAAAGAGTTAAAAGCCCTTAAAACATTTTATTAATATAGCACCCAATAATAACGATGAAGGCACATAAGGTACAACAAAATTATTTTTAATCAAATGTTAAATTTTTTTTCATTAAATGTTGTGCCCATCTAAAATATATACAATGACAAAAAAAATCAGAATTTTTCTAAATCACTTACTGAGTAAGGGAATATATATATATATGGAGTGTGTATGTATATATATATATATATATATATATATATATAATCTCAAAGAAATACCATATTTCTTTGATCCTAAGACACATTTTACATTTTGACATTTCTGAATTACAAATGTGTCTTATAAATCGCTGGCATGTCATATTGGAAGCATTTAAAAATTTCTGAATGGTGCGTCTTACAATCAATGATACCTTAGATCTGATGAACTAGTGTTTATAAAAAAATACTTTTTCAAATTAAAAGAGGTAACTTTCTTTTTAAATGTAACAAAACTGTCCCATTCCCAAAACAACCCCAAATTTGTGAAGAATGGCCAATAAATTTGGTGAAGCAACTAAATTACCAGAACAAAAGCAACTGCTCTGTTAAGAATGTAATAGTTTAAATAATAAACAAATTGTATTAATTAAATATTATATGAAGTCATTTCCAGAGTTTTAAACAAATAATTTTATACTATTCCATCTTCCAATGCTTTCTAAGTATTCTGCACAGCCTACACATTGAAATAAAATTAAAATAAAGGAACATTCCACCTATGATATGCTGTAGATAAAGACTACCTTGCTTTAAAATAAGTTTCTATCTACAATATAAAATGATCACGGTACAGTATATGCATTCATGCTAAGAACAGAAGCCAATGTTTAATGAAATGTTTAAACACAAAAAAAATTTAGAAATTAATGTCTATTACCGCTGCAGTCTACTAATACCACACTAAGTCCTATCATTCTCTCTCTAAAATATCACAAATCAAAACACTATGCGACCTCCTGTCTAATGTAATTATTGCCTGCAGCACTTCAACTGTTTTATTAAAGTATTTAGGTACTCCTTGCATATTTCTAACTGCTAGCATTCTAGTGACAGCAGTACTGTGATCAAAAGCGTCAAAAATGTGATAGGTCTTATGTCAAACTTAGCAAAGTAAGACAATTAACTTTTCTCTCCACCATTTAAAAAAAAAATAGTGAACGTAAATATCAATTTTGGAAATTCAGTATGAAGATGAATAATATCCTTTCACTCAAACATTACACAACAATACAAGGATAAAGTGAGCCTAACTACACATAATTATTTTTCAGCTGTTTTAATTAAGCGTGTCACACATTTCCAAGATGGGTTTCTAGGAGGCAGTACTGACAACTGATTAGGTAACTTCCACCATCAGAATCATCAACCAGTGCAATACTTGTACACATTTTATTTTCAAGTTTGCACCTGAAGGCCCAAGGGTGATAAAAAACTTGGGATCAAAAGTCACTGAAAAGTCTCACTTTCTTTTTTATTGCTACTTAACCCAAGTGAATGTCACTTAAGTTTGATAATGACAAATGTAACTAAAGTAGTTTGAGAGAAATCCCAGTTAATGTAATTTCCTTAAGGACAAGGCTAAATCTTTCCAGAATATTAAAACTTTGTACCAATGTCACAGTTTTTCCCATTACCCCAAGGAAATGATCTGAAACCAATTCGAAATTATTGGACTGAATTCAATTACCCTAGAAATAAACACCAAACTCCCCCTCTCGTCCACTTTTCCAAAAAAACAAAATAAATAACGTACTATTTCTATTTCAGAACCTACAAGAAGAAAAGACTTTATTTTTGGTGAGAATCCTTAAAGATCTATAGAGCATCAGAGGGAAGCAAAAAGCACCCAACGTTCAATGGCTGGTGTACTCCATCATTTCTTCTGGTACGGGGTGGGGTGGGGGGCTTGACAAATGTAACTTAAGAATTTTAGGTAAATAGAACAAATGAGAAATTACTGGAATAGGAGACAAAGCAACTGTTCATGGGACCAAATGAAAGCCATCATTAGAAACGGAAAAACACCAATGGTTTTATATATATGTGTATATATGTAAAACCCAAAGGAGAAACAAACAGCAAATAAATGAAAAAGCAAAAGCAAAAACATAATAATAATAAATAAAACAGGAAACTTATCCCCAACTTTTCTGCTACTCAGTTTACCTTGGAGGCTAATCTGAACAGCATTATGCAGAGCCTACAAAACACATGACGGACACATTGTTTCTGGTATACAAGTTAATGTTTTAAAATCCACCGACACTACTCTACATTTTGTGCAACTGAGAAATTCACTTCAGGCAAGTGACCAGTAAGTACTTCAGTATAAGCACTATCTATGCAGAATAGCAAATAGTGTGAAACAAAGCAATGCAAGCATTTACGTGGAATTCAGCTTGATGCTAAATCTGGCTTCATGCTTAACTGTATTCAAAGAGAACGGCCAAACTGCCAATGTATTTCTTTACAATATTTCTTATTTTACCATCATAAAGGCTAAGAGCTGTAACTATGAGCAATGTCAATTAGCCAAATTTCTCTTATTTTCTATCCAGTTTTAAAGAATATTTTATTATCTAAGCTACCAACTTTCTATTTTTCTCTGTATGTGCATGAAAATAGACGTACAGAGAAAGAAAACTCTACGTATGACTTATGCAATAAATATACACAGATATTACACACATACTAATGAGACTGCATGATTTTTATATCAAAGTACATGCTTTTTTCAACCACATGGTTCTTTGTTGTTGTTATTACGAGTTAATAGAAAAATTCTGCAACAACTAAGCACATGCTGCTAATGATCCATGGTTTTAAGAATCTGTAGGTTAAAAAAATACAATTCCTAGAACACTGTTATCAAACAAATAAGTTTTATTGGCATCTAAAAACAAAATTCACCCAACATTGAAACGTACTTTAATATTTATGTTGTTTTCTTTTTTTCTTTTTTCTTTTTTACTCACTGCAGTATGAGGAACAAATCACAAACACTTACTTTGGAGAAACAGAGACCATAGTGTAGATTTTACAAAATCACTTTTTAAAATCTCTGTATTGTGCTCCTCAAATATCTAGAGCCAGTCTTTGCATAAAATATCACAGCTTTGTCTATTACCTTAAAATTCTGCAGCAGCCTAAAGATATGGATAAGATATACCACCGTTTGCTATTTTGAAATATATCTATTACCATATCCAACCTAATGGTAGTATCTAAAAAATTCTTTCTTCCATAGGAAGTCTCTGACAAGCTGTTATTCATTTCCTTGAAGTTAAAAGAATCTGGGGGCAACATTTATATTTTATCAGAAAAATAAAAAAATGTTTACCTACCATGTTCATATTAAGAACAATGTCTATACAAGTCAGTTGTACAATTATTTTAAGAGAAAGGTGAACATGAACATCAGATTAACTTAATTCTGGCAGACAAAAGTGAACAACTATGGTCCAGTCAGCCATTAATCTATTACAGAGAGATGACAACTTTACAAAATGTATCTTTTACCTACTGAGTGATGATTATGTCCCCTCAGTTTCTGTGCTTTCTACCACTGGTTCACTCTCTATATCAGCAACTGTGTCACTCTTCTCCTTGTTTATTTCACTTGAAGATGTCAGTTTTTCATAAAGTTCAGGATCACTCTGCGCTGGTAAAGGTGGTGGCTGAGCATGTCTCTCGGTATTTTCACCATTAACCTGAGGCACATTATCACCTTTTCGTTGAGAAGTGGCCCCTTCAAAAAAATCAAAAACCCGAGCATGAGGAGGGGGGACCCAGGTGTTTTGAATTCTATCTCGTCCAAAACGACTTCCATTAATTTCTCTGCAGAAATCAAAATCTCTGTCATCCCTATCCCTTTGCCTCTCCCAGGGTCTTCTGCGGTCATCAAAATCTCTGTGAACTTCTTGTCCAAATCCTCTGTTCCAAGGACCACTTCTAGGATCAAACCGATAGTTTCCAGACCGAAATCTACCTCTTTCTTCATGTAAGCCTTTTGGACCACCATAGACAGGCAGAACCCGATGCTCTCTCTCGTCAAAATCTCTATGCCCCCAGGGCTTCTCTGGAGTAAAGCCAAAGTGGTCTCTTCGACCAAGATGATCTATGCCTGGCCTCACAAGATTCTCTCTAATATCTACAGGAGGTCGTCCAAAATGATCTCTACCGTCTAATGGAGGCCTTCCAGGACCTTCTCTTGGATCCACAGGCCGTCCAACCACATCCCTAACATCCACCGGGGGAGGTCTACTAATGGTTTCCCTGGTTTCTATGGGAGGAAACCGGTAATCTCTATCTCCTTCCTGTTGAATGTTATCATTCCCAAGTGGTATCCTTTTTTCTGGATTAGCAACATTGTCTACACTTTGTCTTCCAGGAACTAGAAAAGGTCTTTCAGGTGGACTAAAAATATCTCCTGGAGCAAAAGGACCACGGGGTGGTGGATGAAGAGCTGAATCAAGCACCGCTGGGGGAGGGAGTCCCCGCTGAGGTGGAATTCCAGGCTGCATTAAAGGGAATCTTGGTCCAGGTGTCTGTGGTATTAGTCCTGGACGAATGTCTAACATTGGCATTGCAGGCATCCTTTGATTAGAAAGATTTAAAGGGGGTAAATTTTGAGGCCCAGCTGGTGGCTGTGTTCCCAAAAGTCCAGAAGTATTTGGAACACTGGGTGGCTGTACTCCCATAAGTCCGGAATTGTTAGGTATATTTGGGGGTAGCATGCCCAGAAGTCCAGAACTACTTGACACACTTGGTGGCTGTATTCCCAAAATTCCAGAGTTATTTAGAATATTTGGTGGCTGGGCTCCAATAATACCAGAACTATTGGAAACATTAGATGGCCGGACTCCAAGAATTTCATTATTACTTGATACATTTGGTCTTTGGACTCCCAGAATTCCAGAATTGTTCGTCACATTTGGCGGCTGTCCTCCTAAAATCGCAGAGCCACCTGAAACATCATTTGGAATCACTAAAATGGAAAGAAGAAAAATAACACAAACAATCATTCTGGTGTGAAAAGGAAACTATGTTTATAATTATTAATGCTATAAGTTCCAGCAGTTAGTTTAATCAGCTACTTGTATCCCCCCAAGAATCCACAGGTACACTAGATATTAAAAAATTAAAGCTAAAATTAATACCATACGTAGTGAAATTTAATATTAAAACGTAAGTGGGGCTGCTACCTAAAATCTTTATATGAAATCTTTTTAAGTTAAATAAAAATATCAGGTTTTATATTGATTCTCCACCTTTAACAAAAGTCTTTCTAAAGTACGAACAATTCTTAATATACTAACAGTGGTGCCATAAAAAAAGGACTTTGGTTCTGAAGATCCTAGGGGCAGGACAGGAATAAAGACACAGACGTAGAGAATGGACTTGAGGACACCGGGAGGGGGAAGGGTTAGCTGGGACGAAGTGAGAGAGTGGCATGGACATACACTACTGAATGTAGAACAGGTAGCTTAGTGGGAAGCAGCCACATAGCCCAGGGAGATCAGCTCGGTGCTTTGTGACCACCTAGAGGGGTGGGATAGGGAGGGTGGGAGGGAGACGCAAGAGGGAGGAGATATGGGGATATATGTATACGTATAGCTGATTCACTTTGTTATAAAGCAGAAACTAACACACCATTGTAAAGCAATTATACTCCAAGACGTCAAAGAAAAAAAAAAAAAGATGTATAGTGTAGCCAAAAGAACACTGAGCTTGCAGGTTTAAAAAATCTAAAAAAGAGAGTTTAATTCCTGGCTCTGCTACTTAAAGCCTGTGTGTGGCAACATGCAAGTAAATAAACTACTTTACGGTTGCAGGAAGAAAAAAAAAAAGGACTCGCTGCTTTCGAAACTATATTTATCTTCTAGACCTAGCTGGATATCTGGTAGTAGTTACTTATAACTAATACTTGTTTGTTTTAGTCTTTCTGTAAGTATACATATTTTGTGCAATCTTATTTTGATAACACATTAAAACAGTTCCAATAGGCCAAAAACAGGAGGAGAAGGAGTCTTAACGGAAAGGTGTCAAAATCTATACTATCCTGAAGAGAATGCCAAATTTGTTTTTAACAGGAATTTTAGGAGATAAATGTTTTACACATTCATGGCACCTAAGAATTAAACACCAATATAGAGAAGTAGTGATTATGATTTAGCTATGTATCTCTGGGGATTTCTTTTTTCTTTTTACCTGATCTGGTGTTTTCACCAGAAGAAATCTGGTGGTCTATAAGATGAGGTACTTTTTCTTCAGGCTCTGCTTGTTTAGTTGGAGGATTAAAAACACTTCCAGCTGGCAGAGTGGAAGTAGCAAGACTGCTGGCAACAGAACCACCTGGCAAAACAAGGCTACCAAATCCAACATCTTTCACAGTTTCTGGAGTCATAGATAATGGCGGCTGCACTAAAGCTGTTTAAAGAAGGAGAATATATATTTCAGATTTAATTAGCTAATCAATTCATATGCTAGGTAAAAATATTAAGTATGACCAACACTGGTCTTGCCAAAGTTTTAAATGACTTCCTATCCTCTTTCCCCAATTATGTGGTAAGACTGCTCAGTTAACATGACATATGTGAATTCTCTTCTGGTCCCTTTATTTCATTTATAATGAAAACTAACTTCTGGCAGCTTGAGTGTTTCACTTAATGGCATCTCTGTATCACCTAGCACATTATATAATAACTGATGCTCAAAATGACAAATGAGTCATCCTGAAGAAGCTAAATTATATTTAGAAAGCTTCATTTTTTAAAAATAGGGAAAAACAACAATTTTTAGAAATATTTTCAAGAGAAATGTTTAGTAAAATAAGGATCCATACTTAAGAACAAAATCCCAGCAATTAAAAAAAAAATCATAATTTTTCAAGGATGCCAGTTATGGGAGTATCTAAATATAGAGAAATGATTGGCGAAAACCAACAAATATGAGAGTGAAAATCTGCCCAGTCCCGCTGAATCTGTAAGTACGAGGGTCTTTACATTCACTACCTTTTGTCAAATGAGGCAGGAAACTCATCAGGTGAGAACTACACATAAAAAGGTAAAACCATTTCCTTTTTATAAAGATATAAAAAAGGCATAAAGAACGGGTAGAAAAACTCTTCTGTATATGTCACCTATATGTTAAAAAACTAAGCTAGAGGAGTATAAAAATCACACACAGAATTTCTAGTCCAATTTATTTCACAACACTACTAAATCATGTACTTTGGGATTTTAGAAACTTTTATCCTCACATTTAACTCTGGACTACCTAGACAAACTGTTAGCACAGAAAAGAGCTGTAAAATTGGGATAAAAATCAACCGGGATCGTGTATGGGAATTATGAGAATTAGATAAGACAGTGTGAACAATTAGGGAAGCAGCTGGCACACAGTGGTGTTTCTCCTTCTCCTTTAATTGACCCCCGGTTTTCCAAAATGAACAGTGTAAGGAGAAACAACTGGGAGGGAGGCTCTAAGTAAGGTGAGTCTCTGTGAATGGTGAATTCAGAAACAGCTTCTGAACACTTTTCTAATTTTCAGAAAGAATAAACAATTCTTCCTAATTAACCAACAGTAACACAAAAAGGATCCTAATGTTGTCTAAACACTGAAGGAGAGAAAAGAGTTTAAAAATGTAAGAAAAGTGGGTTATAACACCAAAACGTAAAACTGTATCATAAACACTCTCTTTACAATAAAGTCCTTTGGTCTAGTATTAGGCCAAAAAGCTCTCAAAAATTGATGCAGTCATCTCAAAAGAATAGAGAAGTAACATGAAAGGCTCTTACTGTCCAAAAATGAACAAACTGAACTTCAAAAAGAAAGGTGAATGCAACCACTTGGAAGTAAAATCCATTAATCCATAAACACTACTAAAAGTGTAGGAGAAAAAAGTAGAGGGAAGGGAGTGGAGAAGGAGAAATAAGAGAAATCCTCCCCCACCTTCAGTCACTGGATATCACAGGTAATATCCATAGAACTCATTACTCTGAAAAATTGCACTTACAGGAAAGAATTTAGCATCTCCTGTACAACTGTACTTCAAGGTAACTAAATACTACTAGTTGGTAAGAGAGTTTTTCTTTACAGAAAAAATCCCTGCTAAGAAATGTGGAAGGAATTACAAAATTCGGAAGGTCACCACTTTGCAACTAAGGAAAAGTAGATTCAGCAATAATAATCAAAAGATGAAACCATCTGATGAAAATCTGAAGGGCAACTTTTTTAAATGACCAGGTCCCACTATCTGAATGCTCTGATCCATTATGACATCATTAAAAGTGGGACGGGCTTCCCTGGTGGCGCAGTGGTTGAGAGTCCGCCTGCCGATGCAGGGGACACCGGTTCGTGCCCTGGTCCAGGAAGATCCCATATGCCGCGGAGCGGCTGGGCCCGTGAGCCATGGCCGCTGGGCCTGCGCGTCTGGAACCTGTGCTCCGCAATGGGAGAGGCCACAACAGTGAGAGGCCCGCGTACAGCAAAAAAAAAAAAAAAAAAAAGTGGGACAAGAAGGCACTGCACAGGCTCCTGATGTGATATAATATCAAGTCCATAGCACCCCACTTGTTAAGTATTCTTACCAAAAAAGTTGAAGCATATTCTAAACAAGCCTATGGTGCTAAAAACTTTCTATTTGCAGGAGATTCAAGGAAGATACCACAAAGAAGCTAAAAAAACCAAACCCATTATTTGGGATCTTGCATACAGAAGTGAACTGCTTTTCAACAAGTCAAAGACATGAAGCATTTTTAAAAAGGGGGCTGTGGGTGGGGCTGCTCTAGATTAAGACATTTTATACACAAAACAAAAAACACAAATTTGATACAACAGAGCAAATCTGAACTGTCATATGATACTGTTAATTTGTTAGAAATCATTTAACCCAAAAAATGCATTTGTCTGAAAACTTCCATGAAAAAAAAATTAACAATAATTCACAAAAATGAGAACCAACACATTATCACTATCATAAAGAAAGAAAATTCTTAAAGTAGAAAACTCACATGTTGGTACTACTGGTGGAATAGTAGGTGGTGGTACAACAGGTGGTGGAACTGGAGGTGGCATGAAACCTACATGGAAAAAAAAAAGACCAAAAATAAAATAACAAAAAGTGTTACTTTCTTTTAAAATCAAAGATTCCAACAGCTATAAATGAAATCCTACATTCTTAAAACAGTCATTACTACCTCATATTTATGAATATATTTTCCATTTAAAAAATTACTTTTATATACACTACCTTATTTGATCCTCCGTAAGCTAAGTAAAGCACAGAGAGCCCCATCATGAGCATATACTACTTATTTACTTGGCATGCTCTATGATGCTGTAAAATCAATGATTAAGTCAAGCCAGGCAACCTGTTTATATGTTAGCATGGTGACTGTACGGGAAGTTAAACATTGTATTTCAAGCGGCTGATACCATTGTATGCAATAATGTCATCTGTGAAATGTGCTGTTGTACTTCTCTGATGTATATGCTGTTTACCCACTATATCAGAATACTTTTATTAACCTTGGACGTTACTATATTTTATTTTGAGCACTGAAACAAATCTTAATCAAAAATAAGTAAGAAATAAATAAAATAAATTTAATATTGGCTGTTTTATGATTTTAAATATCATATGATCAAACTATAAACCTGCTTCCCTGCATTTTTAAAATACAGAGCTACCATTAAATTCCAATAGAAAATAGTGGCTAAGAATAACGGGAAAAAAAGATATGTGGTTTTCAACAAATGAATGCTAGATAAAGACTCTATAAAATCCATGTGGTATGGTTTTTGAAAAAATCATTTAAAAATACCTTCTGAGAAAAAATTTTAATTTTCAATCACAAATACAGATTTGTGATTGAAGATATTTGATGAGTAGTTTTCCAATATTTAAAATATTAAAAGATAAAGTTCTTACTAAAATCTGCATCAATTTCAAATTATGTATTAAACTGTAATTTTAAAAATTTACATTACATGACAAATTACAACCATTTTCAGACAATGAATTTACTTTTTGGCCTTGTTGACAGTTTTTAGGAACTCTATTCAATGATTAAGAACTTAAATTACAGAAGTCAATTCAGTACTTCTTTTCTATAGTACACAAATAATTCATGAAGTTCAAAAAAAAATAGTTCTGAAAAACAACATATATCGTTTGATCCCTTGTATTATCTCTCTCCTTTGTCTAAACCTTCCACGATCTAATACGAAAAACTCTATCTCTAACCTATGTAAGCAATTATTTATATTTAATTGATATGTGTTAAGTAACCTACAGTTTTTACCTAGAAACAATGATTCAAGGAACTTCTGTTTATCTATAATTTATTAGGTCAAAAAAAGTATTATGAATTCAATTACCATTTTAAGATATACTATAATTTCTAACGTCAAAATGGAAATCTAATGATTTTTAGGAGGACTAATCTATATAATTTAATGCATACTTTCTGATGAATGGGTGATAACTATAGAGAACTTTTATATAAAAACTTCAACATAAATTTTAAATCATCTTAAGGCATTTCAATGACTTTAAAGGATTCCATTTCTTTTCTGTCAGTGCTTCTTAAAGTGTGGTCCAGCAACAGTACGCATCAGCTGGGAACCTGTTCGCAATGCAACTGTCCTGCCCCACCTCAGTTCCACTGACTCAAAAGGAGGCTGGGCCAGCAATCTGTGCTTTAACGCGCCCTCCAAGTGACTCGCATGTAAGCTATGGTTGGAGAATCACTGCTCTACAGCGTTTAAACCTGGAAAAAGAACATTTTAAATGATATTCTAAATAGAGTTGAAACGATAAGACGAAAATTTCTTACCAGGAGGTGGTTGTGAAGGGTTAAAACTTGCGCGGAGAAAAGGCGGTGGAGGAATTGGACTGAATCCAGGAGGAGGAACTGGCATTGACACAGGAAATGCTGGTGGGACTAAACTAACTGTAGGCACTGCTGGAGCTACTGGAATCTTTTGTGGATAGAAAATAAAAAGTCCATGTATCATTTTATCCATCTGCAACGATTACATCTTAGGACAACCAAAGATAAATTATTTGTTTCTTTTATAGGAAAGTAACAAATATCATTATATTAAGTTGTTTTGGTTTTTTTTTTCTTCCTTTTTGTATTCTTATAAGTGAACTTACTTGAGGTAAAAGCAAGACAGTATTTTTCAACAAACAGTATATGTAGAGATTGTGAAATCTACCTTACATTCGAGTGATGTAAAGATGTGGGCACCTACTTCAACAGTGAATACCATGCTCAATTTTACACTGCCATCTCCTACTAAGTTTATAATACCTAGCTATATTATGCGATCTAATCACCATTAGGAAGCATGTCACTAACAGCTTTAAAATGGCTTGAATTTCTCATTGATTTGTTTTCTACTCTTAATCATAAATTCTTTTACTCATCCTAGGTACAACAATTCCCAAATATTTATCTGTATTATGGCATGGCTGTACCCCTCTCCTAAAGTTCACACTGTATCAATGGTCTATTCAACATCTCAACTTTGCTGTCTAGAAAGACACTTCAAACTTCACACGCATAAAACTGAACTCCCAACTGTCCTTCCCAAACCACACTTCCACAGTCTTTTTCATTCTCAGATAATGGTTAACTCCATCTTTCCAATTTCTCAGACCAAAAACCTTGCCTCTGCTCTTCCTCACAACTCAAATCTAACCACGCGCACTGGCCACACCATGACAATACACCTAGGATCTGACGACTTCTGGTTGCCTTCACTGCCATCAGTCCAGTCTGAGCCACCATCATCTCTCACCTGGATTGCTGCAACTTTTAACTGGTCTCTTTGCTTTTATCAATGCCCAATATTCTATTCTCAAAATAGCTGCCAGTGTAATCCTTTAAAACTCTAAGCCAGACTGAGTCACTCCTTTCTTCAAAGTCCTCTAATGGCTCCCCATCTCAGAGTGAAAACCAAAGTCCCCCTAGAGGTCTCACTTACACTAAGTTGCCTCTCACTCACTTTATTCTTGTCTGCTTGTTATTGCAGGAACACACGAAACATGCTCCTGGCTGCAGGCCTTTGCACTGGCTGTTCCCTCTGCCTCTAACGCTTTCTTCAGATAGCCACATGACTAATTGCCTCAGCAACTTTAAGCTGTGGCTCAAATGTCTTGTTCTCAATTAAGTCTACCTCACCGTTTTATTTAAAATTTTAAACACCTACCTAGGCACTCTTGATGACCCTTGTACTACCTTCTCCCCTCCACAGTATCTTATAAACTTATTAATTTTGTGTTTTCTGTCTCCCCTATTGAGAACAAACTCTCCGTAAGGGAAGGGATTTGTGTTTGTTGTTTTTTTCCCACTGATGTATCCCTATTCCAGATGCCTAGAACAGTGAATGTCACAGAGTAGGCAATCAATAAATATTTGTTCAATAAATAAACATTTAAATATGAATTACACTTTTTCTAAAAGAAAAATTTCAAAAATGCTTATATTTAATATTAATATATTTTGGACAATTTCTTCCAAGTTTTATGAAGTAAAGATGTGACTAAAAACAAAACTGTAAAACAACACATTAAACAATAAAAAAACACCCAGCACTAACCTGTAACATAGCAACAGGTGGAGGGAAAACCTCTGCCTGGGTTGTGACCACTGTCTCCTTTTCAACTGGAGGTGGGCTCTGAGTTGTCTGGACCGTCTCTTTAACGGGTTCTGAGCTTTTCACACTTTCCCACTCTAAACAAAATATTTGAAATTGATTTCCTCTGGATAGGTGCAATTTTTCATTTTATATGTACACATTTGTTTCGTATCTGAATAGTCCTTCATCTACCTTGGCACATCTTTAAGATGTGTCCACAGCTGTCAGTGCCAACCTATTTGGTTCTGCTGAGATAAATGTGATTAGGGTACTAGGAGTTCAAAGCAGCATGACATGAGGCACAAATCAAAGACACTAAAATATTCAGTCTAGAGAAAACACTTAAAAGGGATATAACAGATACGTATCTCAAAGGCTGTCTGATTTAAGACAAACCAACCTTATTCTATATTTTGTCATAAGGCATAAGGGAAAAACAACAAGTATTAACCCAGTACAGAAAGATCTTTCTGAAAATACAAAAAAACGCAAAAATAAAACAAAGAGGCTCCAATGGTTCCTCCAGAGGTTCGCCTCCCTTAAAGCTCAAAGTCATGAGAATGACTAGTAAGACCACGTGACTTCGCCCCTCGGCACCTCTCTGACTTCATCTCCTACTACTCACTCCTCTTATGCTCAAGCCATACTGGTCTCAAGACTTTCTAACAGACTTGGCGCTTGCTGTTCTCTCTGTATGAAACACTCTTTCCCAGATAGCTGCATGTCTCACGCCTCTGAATACCACCTTCTCCATTAGACCCTCTTCAACCACTTAAAACTCCAATAGCTCTACACCCATACTGCCTATCCCCTTTCCCTGTTTTTTCTTCTTAGAACTTAACCAACACTGAAATACTACCTAGTTTATCTATCTTATTTATTATCCATTTTTTTCCCACTAGAACATGGGTTGGCAAACTCTTCCTATTTGTAAGTATTTTAGATTGTGCGGGCCATGTGTTCTCTGTTACAATGACTCAACTGTTGCTGAATTTTAAAAAGTCATATACAATAGGTAAACACAACTGAGCATGGCTGCGTTTCAATAAAACTTTATTTACTGAACAGGCTGCCAGTAAGATTTGGCCCATGGGCTGTTGTCAACCCCTGTACTACAATGTGCACTCCAAGAGAGGAAGGATTTTTGTCTGTCTGTCTCACTGCTATAATCCCAGCTCCTAAAGTTATGCCTGGCACACAGTAGGAAGTGAAATATTTTTTGAATGAATAAATGTTCTGGAGGAACATCCATCCAAAAAAGAGAGAGAAAGACAGCGAGAGAGAATGACAAGAAGAAAACAACTGAAAAAGTGTTTGAAAATATGTACATTGGCCTGAGAACAAAAATACTATTCTGAAAATTAGCTAATTTTGGTAGAAGAGTAGAAGAGCTAAGATATCAAGAAATAAGTATAACATATTTCAATTCTTTCCCAAGCATCCATTATTCTGTGAATTTATAACTGAAAAATTTTAAAACAAAAAGACAGATTTTTCAAAAGAACGGGCCGGATTATCACTTGGTTATAAACTTTCTAAAGCAGCATGAATCTGAACTACAGCTCTCTGAGATTCTATTCCTGGCATCCTCAACATAGATACTAATCAAAATAGTCTAGGAAGTTTTTTAAAGAAATTTCCTAAATCCCCAGTTCTCATTTAAACTCAAGTAACTGAAAAAATTAGTCTTTACAAGCCTCCATATATACAACGCTCTCAAAGACTGAAACTTTTTAAAAGACATATATAAAAATGCTACATTTAGAGTTTTAGGACACTATCTATATACTCTGACATTTATGAAATAGATCCCATTAAGTATACACATTGAACAGGGTAATGTTTCACTTTTTCCCCTCTTTTGCAGGATGGGGAAGAATCCAGGAAATAAACACAGTTCACCCCAACATGTAAAACTCTTATCAATTACAACCCCTTAAGCATATTTTTAAACAATAAAACTACCCACAGGGCTCTTACCAGTATTTACAGTTTCCTGATCAATCATGCCTCCTTCTGCAAAACCTTCCAAGTCATCCAGTTTAACTTTTTCCCATGGTATATATGTTACTCCAAGATCCACATCCCAGAATTGCTTGTATTCTGTTTTTACACCTTTGTTTAAAGCCCAAGCAATCTATCAGGAATGAGGAGAGGAAAGAAGAAAGCTCATGTTTACTGTAAAAACAAGGTAAAACATACAAAATCATATGCTAACAATGCAAATATGAATAAAATTAGTTTTAAAAATCAGCTGGACAGGCAAAGCATCACTGCTGGAATAACAGTAGCCAACGAAATTTTTTCCATGTATTTTCTGATTTTGTTTGTAAAATAAAACCTGCATTAGATAGCAGTGGTGTTTATAATATGGGATTTATTTCCACGTCTTACTATGACCTTAAAACAACACATTTCCAGAAATAAACCAAATCTACTTTTCACCATAAAAATGTCAACCTACATTAGCGATAATCAGAATAGCTAAACAAAATCTTGGTACTCCAAGAGACCAGTGACACTTTAGCTTACCTAAACTCTCTGCCATAAAATGAGAAAGCACAGGCATATTAGCTCCCTTGAAAGTAATTTTAAAAATTTTAATTCAGTTGCTAAAACTATGGAATAAATTAACTCCAAATAGCAGAAATAAAATGTAAATTAGTTATAAGAAGTAAAAATGGAAAAATACACAATAAATACTCAAAGACTAAGAGGAAACAAATATACATAAATAAACCCTTCACAAGGGCCTGAGTTGTATAAGACAAGATGTTAAAAAGGAGACATTAATAATATAATTAAGGGGTAGGATTAGGAAGCACTGGGAAGGAGTGAATGAAAGACAAACTTGTTAAAAATGAAAAAGTTCTGCTCATAAAATGGTGGCCGGGTTGACTAAGAATACTGTGCATGTGTGATTTTGAAGAACTGCTTGAATAAAGTTTTGGTTATTGTTTTACCTATAGCCAAATTCTATAATTTAACAATACTAAAATAATAAATTTCTATCAAGGTTTGCCTATAACATTAAAGAAGAAGATGAATTAAATACAGGAAACATTCTAACAATCCAATAAAATAAGAGCACGTGCCCCCCAATCTCACCTTAATGACCTTGGACCCAATTTTATATGACCCGGAACTAAGTTTCTGAAGAGCCCGAAATGCATCTTGTCGATGAACCATGCAGACATAAGCACAGCCCCTGGGAGGAATCATCTATTAAAAAAATTATTTTCTTTAGAAAGGGTGTCATGAGGAGGGCAAGTCATTACTGGCATTTTATAGTTTCAATGGAACAGAACATTGATTATTAATACTGAATTGTTTCCCCTTTTCTTCTTCCAGCTATCCGTTTATTGGTAAAATTCAAGCACAATCAGTTGAAAAAAAAAAAAATTCAGAAGCTAGTTGGGTCTCATTCTAAGCCATGATATATGTGAAATCTTGAATATCACGTGTCAACTAAAGTTTTAACACACAATGAAGAGCTATTAAAACAATGTATAGACGTGTATATAATACCACCAGATAAAAGGAAAACAAGACTGTATGGCCAACATATTTGAAGGCATACAATTTATTTACAGTAGTATTTAAATTTTGCCAAATGTTATGTTGAGTAATGTGAGAAGGATTTTTGTTTTGGGGAAGTATCTTATCCTTAATATAAAGTCCAAAATCTACAACAAATAATAAAACTAAAGCTTTTCAATTTTATAAAACTTAACTTTGTCCAAGTACTTCTGGACAAAGATTTTAATATGAATAAGAAGATAGCCTCAGTGTAAGGATCTCAAGAGGTTTATTTACAAAGCATTTAACTACTCTATAAACTACCAGATCATAAAATTATCTTTAATGTATTAACTTAGAAAAATACACAGAGCATTTCAGTTTCTTTATGAAGAACTCAAAAGGTATTCTATCACTTTGTTAGTACTTAATACCTAATAAGCTCTCGCTGTCAAAGTAACGCTTCCCTCAGCCTTGCTAACAGCTGTCACTTTAATACCAAA
Organism: Delphinapterus leucas; assembly: GCF_059928025.1. Lineage (NCBI taxonomy): Eukaryota > Metazoa > Chordata > Mammalia > Artiodactyla > Monodontidae > Delphinapterus > Delphinapterus leucas. The sequence continues at coordinate 84,420,231 of NC_143140.1, read as the reverse complement.
TTTCTCGAAAGAGAAGTCTATCCAACCCCTTATATAATTCATCTCTTGCAATGTAGATCCAACCCCTTACCAACCCACCGAAAATATTTTCTTCGAGCTAATGAACTACTAAATGCTAAATCTAATGGACTTTTCTCAGTCTTCAAACTCCTCCAAAACGAAGTGAAAGGTTTATAAATCTTCCATTAATTTTTCAAATCCTGGATTTTATCACTAGCCATTCAGTACACTTCAGTTCACAAAATAACTTAGTGCCTATTACTTTTAAGTACTACACTCTTAAAAGGTAATACAGAAGAAGAGGGAGACAAGGCAAACTAATGTCCAAATGACTGTGGTATAAGAAAGACTACAAACGTCATAAGCAATGTGAAAATACAAAATGCTACTTGGATTCGGGATCTGTTCAGAGCAGTGATTCCTGGCTTTGCATCAAAATCACCTGCGTAATTATGGCACTTTGATAAGAATCTAAAGGTACTGATAATGGGCATCCCTATATGGGCATCCCTATTTTTTCAAATGTCAACCCATTTCTGATATGCAGCTAGAGCTGAGAACCACTAGTTTAAAGGCAGAGGAAAATCAGAAAAAATTTCAGAGGTTATATGATCACAGACTCAGAGATTACTTATGTTCTGACAGGTGAAATTTAAAAAGACGAAAAGAGAAGCCTACAACACTTTCATGGTGTAAAAAGAGGAATCTGAAATACCTAAGTTGAAACACTCAGCCAATTACCTATTAATTAACCAATCAATCAGCTATTTATTATCTGTGTAACTTAGACAAATCATTTAGATTCCTCACTGGTAAAATAACAATATTTGAATTACTTAACCAGCTTCTTGTGAGGCTCCAATGAGATCATACATAGTTGAAAGTAAAATACAAAATGGTCAAATTCAATTTAAATAAAGAGTGCTGTTATTAATACCAAAAAGTCAAGTTTGGCCATATAAGGAATGTTGAGAATATAAGGAATCTAAGACTAGAAAGGAAAACCAGCCAATTTCCTGGTAAATAATGATAAAAAGGTCCAATAGACATAAAAGTATAATAACAGTGAATAAAATCAGAGAGTTAAGGAATAAGACTCCTCAAATGACTATTCCATTATCTTTAGCCTCAAGGAAAAACAACAGCCCTGCAGGAGGAAGAAAATACTCAAAGGTGGAGACTGGGTACACTGAAAGAATCAAGCTGAGGAGTGATAGAGCTATGCTGTGGCCACACAGGTTTTCTTGCCTCAGGTTTGCTCTGAGAGGAAGAGAAGGGGAAGGGGTGGGAAGAGGCTGGCAAAAGACTGGGACCTCAAGTCCAGTTGTGTCTCCACCATTACCTATGTGCTCATGTGCAGGTGATTACAATTCTAACTCAGTTTCTTCACTTTCATTAAAAAAGAAATTAAACAATATCACACATACAGTTCCTGCTAACTCAAACATTCGATGTTTTTAGGAATCAAGTGCTATTACATTGCTATAAAACTCCTAAGAATATTTTGTTAGACTTCCATTTAAAAAAGGAAAACTAATTAAGCAAAGAGATAAACAACAGCAGAGTAAACATAAAAACGATTAGAGTCAAACAATCCTTTTAAAATTTGATTAAAGGCAGACACTGTTGGGCTAATGAGGAACCAAAGTGACTCTGAAAACTCCCTATTTTTTTTTTAACTTTAAATTATTTAAGAGCTGATACTTACATTAATGGATTCAATCTGTCCAAACTCTTCAAACAGGTTGGTTAAATCTTGCTGTGTTGCCTTCTTGTCTACCTGACCAACCCACAGAGTAGTACTACATACTGTCAAGATATAAGAGACAAATAACCCAAATCACATAGACAGTTACTTCTTTCAAGTAGCTGAGGAAAAAACACTAGTAACAATAATTAAAATTTCAGATAGTATATTTTAAATACTTGTTAACGGACATTTTTATGTTATGTTTAAAATCAACTAAAATACCAGGTACCCATTCACATCTATGCCAAGTCAACTTCTTGCATTATCACCTGTTCTCAAGCGTGGCAGCACACATCAATCACCTGTGGATATCTAGAACCCACTCTAAAAGATGATGGAAGGTATGGGGTATGACAGATCAGGAACTGGGAGTTTTAAAATTCTGTAGGTGATTCTAATGTGCAACAAAGTTTCAAAACCACTTCTCATTGCAATCATATCTGTGTACCTTTTAAGTATCTTTCTGTGCTGGAATGATTAAATGGATGTTTCTCCTAAATCAACAGTTAAATCTTACCCTTAAGGAAAGAATAATTATATACAAAAAATATATATACAAAAAGGAAAAGGCTAATTTAGAACTCATTATCACGAAAGACTTAGGGATACTTAAGGGCTGGAAGCCACTTCCCTTTAAGAAATAAATGCTACACATGAGACATCTTGCCTACTTTGAGCTGCACTGTTCATGTCTCCATGAACATCTCCTTTTCCTGAAAACACTGACTTTAAAAATATTTACAGCTGATATAGTTGCAGAGTTTTAATATATTTGGATTTATGTCAATATCATTAAAAAAAAGTCTCCAGCTTTTGGGTTATCTTTCATCTACAACACAGCCTAGAGCAGGTTTTACTCTAGAGCTAAGATGTGACCATTGCAATGTGGGTTTCACATTACATTCTACTGAATGTGGGTTTCAATCAGGTCTCCATCTCTCTACTCTGGCTGGTCAGAACTTGAACGTCTTCCAGGCCTGTGTGAGCTTTAGGAACCTGTTCAGCTAACAGATGCCTGGAAATTGCTCTTTCCCTGCTCTTTGCCTCATGCAGTCTTACCCTGTGCATAAATAACTTAATAGTCAACCAAAGTCTCGAAGGGCAACATATTAGTTTTCTTTTGCTGCTGTAACAAAACACCACAAACTTAGTGCCTTAAAACACAAAAAGGTATTCTCTTACAGCTCTGGTGGTCTAAAATGAGTCAACAAGGCTGCATTCCTTCTGGAGGCCCTAGGAGAGAATTTCTTTGCCTTTGCTAGCTTCTACAAGCTATCTGCATTCCTCAGCTCATGATCCCAACCCTCCATCTTCAAAGCCAACAGTGTAGCATTTACCAATCTCTTTCTCCTTTCCACGTTCACATCACCTTTTCTCTCTGACCCTCTCCTCTTGTTTCCCTCTTATTAGGACCCTTGGATTACACTGGGCCCTTCTGGATAATCCAAGTTAATCTCCCCATCTCAAGATCCTCATTAATCAGATATACAAATGTAAGGTAACATATTTACAAGCTCCAGTGATTTGGACATGGACATCTCTGGGTGACCACTATTCAACCTACCACCAACCCTTAACAAATTTCTGGACCTCTTTCACTGAACAGTTCCCATCTCTTCATTACTCTGTTCTACATATTATAGCTGCCTTAATCTCCCCAAAATCTGTTCCATGTTTCCCCTACTCTTTTGATATTGTCTCTCTACAAATTTTTCCCATGGACAACTCCATTTTCCCCCCCCAGAAAGTAATGAGTCTCCTCCATCCCATGAGAAGGGGACACTTGATTCTTAGAATGTTACTGTTTGTTGATGTTTCACAGCCCCTGGACTACTCATGAAAACTCATGTTCTAAGAACCAATGGGGAGAGAAACACTACCACATGTGTTTAAAATGTGTTGGGACCACATCAAATTGTTATTGCTTCTCAGTAGAGTTTTGAGGTAAAAGACAAGATATACTTCTCACTGTATTTTCTTATGTCCTTTCTAAATTTTTTAATTGTGTGTTTTACCCATGAAAATAAAACAGCAACAGAAAATAAATTCCACGGTCAATAACTATGTAAACGGTGGCAACGAAACATGACAAGTTAGGTAAGGAACTAAACGAGAGACTCCACGTAAAAGCCCATCATAAAAATCGTTATTCTAAATGTCCTAATAGTAATCATGGGAGGAGGCATAGTTGAGATTTTACGATCAGACTTTTGACATTATTTATCAGACAGCACGAAAATGTTTGAATTTTGTCCCTCACCCTAAGGGATAAATAGAAACTTTCAGAGTTAGGAATGTCAACATTACTAAATTAACAATGGCTCTCATAATCAGGTAAGATTCTGGAAAGATAGCCAAGGCTTGTTCAAATGGCTAGAATTTAGTAAGATGGCTGTCGCCTTTAATCCTAAGCCTCGATTTCTAGGATGCTTCAGCATTATAAATTATACCAGTTATTCATCTATCTCCATGGCAGAAGGAGTTTATTTGGATACATTCAGAAATTAGATAACCTGATCAGTGTTTCGCTCTTGGCGAAGAATGACAATTTACTTCGTTTTATGTACTTTATCCATCTGCAGTCTGTTGATTCACCTTAAAAGTCATAACCCGCTAAGAATCGTTTAGGCAGAATTTGGCACTAATTACAACTTATTTTCCTAGACCTCACATGCCTACCAAGTCAACTCTCCTGCAGCACTCTCCCAAAACAAACTCCCACTACTACCAAATGTGTTCTTATCATACATTATAGATTAACATATAAAGGAGGGAAAGTTTTTACGAGAGAAATCTCTTCTTCAGTACTGATCCAGTAAGTTTATAATTAGCTTTAAAATCTGCATGCTTTCTATAATAATTACTCCTACAGACCTAGTGTTCATAATTGGTTAGGACACTGTGCATAGAAGTCACGGTGTCCATGAAACAGACACGAGGCCTAGGACACTTTATAAATCATTAATCAAGTCATATTTTCTAACTAGCATTAAAAAAAAAAAACTCTCAATGACGTTAGTACTTGAGTAGAAACTGCTATTCCTTTTCCTTTTCTCCTCTATCACATTACAAAACCCAAAAATATAATTACTCATATACCAAACCAGTTATTTAACCTCTTAGTCTGAAAATAAGGTTGGGAGACGTTGTAACAGATACTGTTTTCTCAATGTTATTGAAACCAAAGCTTGTACGTCACTTACCACTTAATGTTTTAGATCTAATTGGAGGCAATCCCTTCTTCTGTCGTTCTTTCTCCCTTTCTCTAGCTCTTCTTTCACTTGAGTATGAACGTGATGATTTCCTTTTTCTTTCTCTAGAGCGAGAGCGTGATCGCTTTCTGTGTTTACGCTTTCGAGAACCAGATCGTGACCTAGACCTTCGTTTTCTTGGTGATCTACAAAAAAAATCTTATTTTACTTCTAATGACAAAGTTATTCTTCTATCGAATTTCTCACTTGTAGGTGGGGCGGGGGTGAGACTGTCTGGTATTTAGCTACCTTTTAAAAAACATTCAAGCATAATCAAGTATCAAACATGTATTTTCTCAAATCTCTATACTGCTTAGGTCCACACTAGTCACAGATGTTTGTTTGCAATGATTCTTACTGAATCACAACCACAAGGAAGAGTAAGAGAAAGAGATTCTAGCAAGGCCTCACTTTCTCTTAGGGTCTTCCAACTCTTTTTTCAAACAAGAGTCAAGAACAGGGATGAAAGATGGAAGAAAACAAAAAGATTCTTTAGGTGACAAAGATGTTACATTCTTAAAATTAAGAAACAAAGAATGTTTTCAACAGAACATTAGGCCACTATACAATTCTGTTTACAAGTTTTCAATTTCTAAAATCTCCTGTGCTTGACTTTACAATATAATGTGATACTGAAATACTGTTTCTTTTTTCCTGTCAGTCATATGCCATTGAACTCTCTTCAAAATACTTAGTAGGGAGGTGTTGCTAAGACAAATAAAGAAGTTGCTAAGACAAAGAAGTTTCAGCACTAACACTGTAATTCACTGTAGAGAGGTCAGCTTAGAGAAAGATGAACTGACAGGCTCTCATCTGCAAGAGGCAAATACAAGTAAGTTCTTGAAACACGTAAGAAATGACTGAAAAAGTCATCAAGGATACTGCCTCTCTTCCAGCATTCGCTGTTCAGATTTTCTGGGTATTTGTGTGTAGAAAATAGGGCATTAAAATGTTAAAGATTAATGACTTTAAGTTTTAAGACAGTTTATAGCAAAAACAATATACACATGCTACAAGAAAATTTACCAGGTTAAGAATAAGGCACCTCCAACTCAAACCTGAATGAGCATGCACATTAATGAGCCTCAGCCACGTTGAACAGCCCACAAAGAAAACCATTTCTAGGATATGTTTTGTAACAGTCTGATATGCCTAATGTTTATAAAAATAATTTTTGTAGTTTTATTTTTATAATCATTTTTGGTATTATGAGATGAAATGGAATGTGAGAAATACAATGGAGTTTCTAATACTGTTCCTCTACAGCTTGATTTGAGTGTTGTTCAGAGGCAATAATACCCTAAGCTGACTATCATGATGTTATTAACTAAAACCAGATATAACCCCAAATCCAAGTCTCATGATACTGCCATGACTCATGCAAATTATTCAAATGGCCACAGCCACACCCAATTAAAAACAGAACACATATTTTCTGTTTTTTGAAGTTCTGAATTACTTCTTCCTGAGAGAATGTCACTCTCAGAAAACATTTTCTTTAATTTTGATGCAAAGAAATAAAGGATGCAAAAAAGTAAAGCCAACAATTTAAATGTTCGCACACAGCTATTCTTAAATAGTATTGTAGAACCTTGAACGAGATCGTGAATGCGTTCTTGATCTTGAGCGAACAGCCACTTTCTTTGCTTCCTGTTCAAAGATCTCCTCTTCTACTCCATCTTGCCCTTCATCTATATCCATATCCTTGAAAGTCAAAAGAACAGCAGACAAAATGCCTGGTTGAGATTCAGTGTGTATTGGTAATTCTGCCTTACAAAATATTCACCATAGTAGCATTAATGACTAATAGTAAAATGGTAAGAATGTGGAGCTTAATGAGTAGGAAAAAACCATTCAGGTTTACATTATTTACATACAATAAAAATTATTACTATAAGATTTTTTTCTGTAATTAATTTTATAAATTTATGCCCCAGAAAAACATTTACTTTTTTACCTGCTGCTGAATATCTATGGAATCATCCAAATTTGCTTCAGGTTCAAGGAAATGCTGTTGACTGCTCCCTTGTGATGGTGACACGGAATGCTCTGACCCAAATGTTCCTTCTTGACTATCCTGAGGAGTTGCCTATTGAGAATGTACATAAACACACAAACATTGGGAAATAATGAATATTATGAATATTGTTACAAATGAAACATCACAATTACAATTTTAAAAAGGAGCCCAATACCTAAAGAAATCCCATTACATCTTTTATGATCAATCTAAAATGGCACTTTTGTATAAATCCAAGTTTACTTAAAAGCACAGAATACCTCCATAAAAGGGAGATATTATAACACTAGAAAGAATGGTAACATAAAGTAGGTCTCCAAACAAATTTTATATTGTGGAAAATACAAACTACCAAGAATAAAGGGACTGTATCATGAATGATATATAAAGAACTAAGTCACCCAACTGCACGTGTAGAAGCAAAACGAAGCTCAAACCCCAATATCAAAATCACTGATCTTGCAAAATCAGTTCTCAACTTGGGTCTTTTTCAACCTCCACCTCTAGAAATTGACAAAAGAGTATTAGGAAGTACTCAAATATGTAAAATATTTCAGAAAGACTAATAAAAGTTAGGCAATGCAGCCTAATTATAGGAAAAACTAAAATTTAAACCTTTTTGCCCCCCTAGGACTAGAATTACAGCAACTTGCTATAGGGATACTGCTTACATGGTACTAATCACTATGAACTTGACTAGCAATTACATACACTATGGTGTTAACTAAAACTGAGAAACTGATTATTATGAAGAAATGACTCCCTAGTTAAACATTCCTAACACATGATCTCACAGGTGTTGAGGATTAGTAAGAAGAGTTGGTACACAAGTTGGGAACTATTATAATAATTAACAGAAAAGAGCAACTCAAAACTACTGTTCCCTTGCTACAAACTCTGTGATTGTGAACCAAGTTACTCCAACTCTGAATTTGTCTCCCTACGTGTAAAAGGAATACCACCACAGTGATTATAAAAAAACAATATTGTATTATAAATTTCAAAGTTGCTAAGAAACTAAATCTTAATTGTTCCCACCACAAAAAAGAAATGATAATTATTTGACATGATAGAGGTGTTAGCTAACACTACAGAGGTAATCATATCCCAATATATAATCATATCAAATCAATATGTTGTACACCTTAAACTTACACAATGCTATATGTCAATTATATCTCAATAAAATTATTTTTTAAAACTTACTCTTACTCTAATTACATTTAAACTGAAAGAAAAGAAAGCAGCATAAAAATTAAGAGCCAAAAAGAGCATTAAAGAACTGTTCCAAAAAAAAAAAGGAACTGTTCCAAGTGTCTTAATTTATGAAGGAACAGGCTCCCCAAAGACAAGTGACATTTTCAAGGTTTAGAAATAAATTAAAGCTAAAATCAGAATTAAAGTTCTATTAGTCTTTATTCCACAAAATTGACCAAAGAGTTGGTAAATAAGTATATGTTTGAGAACAAATCAAAATGTTTTTAAAGCACAGTCCTGGCTTATGCCTTTAAAATGGTACAATAAAACTAAAATTCTTAACAACACAGCAAGATAATTTTCAACTTTATCCTGAGCTGTATTGTTTGCTCCTAATTCAGTACTCATACATCCTTCACATTATTTACTTCTTACCTCACCATTCACCTTGAGCATCCTACCTACCATCCACCCACTTGTTTTTCATCTTTGATTTTCTATTAATGGTCAACCCTTGGTGTAACCAGCAGAATCCACTGCAACCAATGCTAGTTCTTGAGGTTCTTTTTTGAGCAGTTTTACATATTTGAAAAGGTTGTGATTCATGACTTTTATTCTTTCTTAACAATCTTATGAAGAACAAAGAGAAAATCTACTTTTAATATTCTACCAAATTTTATCTTATGATCTTGCAGTTAGCATTAATTAGGTCCACTGGACCCTTAGCTATATCTAAGATATGTTACGGGATCTTAGAGGTCTTATTTTCCTATATACTGAAACATTTTGCCATTTCATCATCCTAAGAATTATTCCATTATTACTCATCAATTACTCCCAACTGTAGCCAAAAAGACTAAAATAATAACAAAAAAAATGGGATTGTTGAGAAGGGTGATTCAACAGTGAAACCATCATCATTCAGTTTTACTGCATCACCAAAACCACTGCATTATATTTCAAGAAGGTATAAATAAGACTGGAGACATATCTGTAGTCTGCTTTTAGCTTTCCTTGGACAATGGATATTTAGATGTTTCATTTTCTGTCCATAACGGCAAAGAGAAGAAAACTGACAAAGAAACGTATTTCACAAATTTTTTTTTTTTTTTTTTTTTGGGGCACAAAGCCTGCGGGATCTTAGCTCCCCGACCAGGGATTGAACCCACGCCCTTGCCAGTGTAAGCGCAGAGTCCAAACCACTGGACCACCAGGAATTCCCAGTATTTCACAACACTCAGACAAAGCAGATGATGAATGCAAAAAACAGACAGCAGCATTCTAGACTCTAAAGGTAATGGTGAAACTTAATGTTTAAGTGAAATATCAGACGGTGAGTTTTCAAATGACTGCATCCCAAACGTATTTCTCAAACTCAAGAACTGATGAGCGAAAAATGTATCTCTAAGGACAAAAATCTCTAAGGGTATTTTCATTCAATTAGTCATTCAACAGGAAGGACTTCATCTTATAGTATTTTGGAACAAGAAGCTGGACTGTCTGTTTTGTTTAAAGAACATGTGACATTTGAACTTAGTTGACATAAAAAGGTTTGCTATATTTCAACTATATCAGAATTCCTAATTATGTTTATTTTCCCCTACCCCTTTAGCTTCGCTTTTAAATTATTTGTAAGATGACTAAAAAATATTTTTAAAAAACCAAAAAGACTCCATAGGACCCAGGTGGCAAATGACTTTTTACCCTGATATACTGATATACGTCCTTAGAATACATCCTGGTATATTCATCTTTAGTTTCTTCAGCAATGTCTTCAGGCAAAGCATCAGTGATAATACTGAGGGACTTCCCTGGGGGTCCAGTGGTTAAGAATCCGCCTTCCAATGCAGGGGGCCCGGGTTCAATCCCCGGTCAGGGAACTAAGATCCCACATGCTGCGGGGCAACTAAGCCCACACCGCAACTACTGAGCCCATGTGCCACAACGAAAGATCCTGCATGTCGCAACGAAGATCCCACGTGCCACAACTGAGACCCGACGCAGCCAAATAAATAAATAAAGATAATATCAAAAAAAACAGAAGACAAGGATAACAGCAGTTAGCAGAGACTTTTTTCAAAGTTGGATTAACATTCACTAAGTATCACATTTTGATCCCTTATAAATCTACTTTCCTCTATTTTTTTCTGTATAAGTGGCAGGAAAGACTTTGTCAAAAACCTTACTGAAATCCACACATGCTATGCTACACCTACAGCATCTTCCTAATTTATGAGTCTAATAACCTTACAACATCAACCTCAGTACCCTGAAATGCAACTCACGTCTCTTAATGTATCACCCATCTTAGTTATCATGTTCAATTCTCCTCTTTCCATTATATTCTCCTCTATAAAAAACTACTGAAGCGAAGGAAGTTACATATTTCTGATATCCCACTGACAGCTCTTTATTAAGTAGCTGAATCTTCTATAATCTTTTTATTCCTAACATTCTTTTTAAAGCCCTTTTATTAGTCTTATCATTTTCATCATCAGCATTTCATTCTACGACATCTTTTGGATATCCTGATAAAACAATTATCAAAATCATAACTCCAACTTACTCAAGACCATAGAAATCATTCCTCTTATGATATGATTGTTAGTCCCTTCACAATTCAACCATTCTCAGAAAGTGCTCCCATTTTCCACTGGTTTTCCATCATTAGATAAAAGACCTCAACCCACACCCAAGTGTGGTCAAGGCTGCAAGGAACAGAGTGGCACTAGCAAACCTAATCTTTTCTCTGAGGCGCTCTAATAAATTTTAGGCAGCCACACGGAGCTTACTGGTAAACAAAAATACTTAATTTTTCTGCATGTTTCACCCCATCTTAAATACACTAAAGGCAACTGGTTTGATAGAGCCAATTACACAACTTATTAAATTTGTTACTCTGTTGATATTTACTTTTCAATTTTAAATTTGTGATAGGCTTTAAACACTATTCACCTTATGCATTAGAAAAGTTGCTTTTTTTCTTCACTACTCCCTTTTATTCACTGCTTATTTTTGAATAAGGAAGCTTTTAAGAACATCTACTCCTTTCAAAGAGATCTTATTACTATAGCTTCTAAAATTTTGGAGATGGTATAGAGTAATCAACTAAGACCAGAGTTCTTTTTTCTGTTTTTGGTTGGTGAGATTCTTAAAACAAAATCACTCTCAAGTTTTTAGTAACTTTCACTTCAGTAACTTGGTGTTAATTACAAGCTCAAGCTCAAGATCCAGGTCAAGAGTACTACACCTTTACTGTCTCTGCTAAACCTTCATTCTACTGCTTCTGCTAAAACTTCTGAAATGAAATTGGAACTAAGGCAATGCAAAAGTGTCACATCTATAGCTGAACAAATCTGTTGAGATAAACTCTTCCATTACTACTACCCCTTGCCTCTGTAACAGCTCTGACAACCTGTTTCTCTTCCTTGAGTCACAACTTATGTTTTTCTTTAAATAACATCCAGGTTGTTTTTTTTTTGGCCACACTGTGTGGCATGTGGGATCTTAGTTCCCTGACCAGGGATCGAACCTGGTCCCCTGCATTGGGAGTGTGGAGACTTAACCACTGGACTGCCAGGGGAGTCCCCAAATGTTCTTTATTGTGCTTTGTCTTCAAGTTTCTGAATTCTTAGGCAGATATATTTTATTTTCTTGACATAAAATAGTGCACCTACCCAACTACTTCTATCAGAATTATTTCTACAAAACAAGGTATGGAATTCCATTCTCATAATTCCAGGTACAAGTTCCAACATACAAACATCATCAAAATCCATTTTACAAGGACTTCCCTGGTGGCGCAGTGGTTGAAAGTCCGCCTGCCACGGCAGAGATCAAACACGGTTTCGATCCCCGGTCCCGGAGGATCCCACATGCTGCGGAGCGGCTGGGCCCGCGTGTCACAACTGTTGAGGCCCGCACCCCTGGAGCCCAGGCTCCGCAACAAGAGTGGCCCCTGCTCACTGCGGCTAGAGGGAGCCCACGTGCAGCGGCGAAGACACAACACCGCCAAAAATAAATATATTTATTTTTTTTTTAAAAATCCATTTTACATTTACTCTTTGCATTAAAAGGACAAGTTCGGGGACTATCCCTTCTAAAGTAATCCTCCCTCTTCCATATTTCCGTAGTCCTTCATATATATCTCTATTTCAGAAACCAGGATTCTGCCTTGTGTTCATATAGATATATGCACTTCATTAGAGAAGAGCTTACTTGAGGCCAGACACTTCTCTGTTCATCTCTGTATGTATTACCTAACAATGCTCATACTTTAAAAATATTTGTGGTATTGTATTAAATTCATTAGAGTCAAAAAGGTTTGATTAGGAAGAAGTGTGAGTGGGGGTAATTCCCAGAAACTCATATCCAAACAGTTTAACATCCATAAGTATTTCTCATATAGAGCAAAAAGAGGCTTTGTAATGGATTTAACCCTAGCTTCACAACAATTTGACATATTTTATCAATTCTAAGGTATGATTTTTCTTTACATTTTATCACCCTGAAATTTAGAAGATTCTTAAAACTCCAAGGGATGTTATATATACAAGTATCTAAAAATTCTTAGCTATACGTAAAATAATGGTGGGTCTTAAGACTGATGATATATGATACTGTGTACTTTAACAGTAGATGTTTCGATTTCACTAAGCTTCAATTTCCTACAATGTAAATGAGATTCAAAATACCTATCGCATAAGCATTAACTGTAATCATGCCTAATAAAGCTCTTGCCACATACTAATAACAGTCTAATTAAAGACAGCAATCTATTTTGTCATCATCACCACCAACAACAGCAAAATCATCACTATCTTGGCTTGACAGGGAATTGAGAGGAAAGGAAAGTTTTCAGCTGTAATACTGAAACACCATCTCTGTCTTCTGTTCTCTAATTCCAGTATACTGAAATTAATGTTCTCAATGGATACATAAGTTGCCAGTAAACATTTTGATTACCAAAAAACAAAATGAAACAAAAAAACACACAAAAACTGTAAAGGTCCTGAAAAGACTGATCTCCCTAGTAATAAACAGCTGAAGAAAAAAAAAATCACCAAATGACAGACTGTACAAAGCAGTAACTCTAAAGACCACAAGATGGGGATATAAACCTTTTGAGGCTGTTGCTGTTCTAGGAGTTGCTGTCTGAGATGTTCAAGATTTTGCTGCTGTAGCTGTTCTGCTATCTGATGAAAGATGGAATTGTTCACAGATTCTGAAACATGAGAACTAAAAGGAAAAACAAGTGGAAATGTATATTAAAATCCAATAAAGATGATAATAACTGAATATTCGAAAAGAACACCCCAAAATGCAATTAAATGGAACATACTCTACTATTATACTCTATGTTTACTTTTGAAATATTAACACAGAAAACAGAATACCTCAGAACATTAATACATTAAAATAGAAATATACTCTTCAATAGTGTTTCAATAGATGGATCACATGTTAGAGATACTCTGATGAAGATCTGATATTACTGCCTCACAGTATTAAAATACATATAAATTAGTACTTTTTACATTACAGCATTTTAAGAAAATCTCAATAAAACACTTATAAAAAGAGTTAAAAGTACTTAAGCATTGTCACTCTAACTCCTTCTAAACTATGAGACAGTGGGAAAAATGTTCCATCAATCACTATATGTGAAATCTACCATCATAATTGATTATACACTTCATAAAACTAATCTGCTTCCTTTAGAAAAGCATTCACATTATTAGGTATGTTAACGGAAACAGTGTTTAGATAAGAGGAATTAATAATTTAACTATACTCTGGGAAATTCACACCTGGAATACACCTGGAATTCTGGGTGCCACAAGGCAAGACATGAACAAAAAAGAGGGCATCCCAAAAGGGGCAATCAGGATGGTGAGAAGTCTTGAAACAGTTGGAAAAAAGTGTACTTCATCTGGAGCAAATAAACCTAAGGGGAAGAATGATACCTATCTTCAAATACTGGAATGGCTATGTCTCAAAAGAAAATGGAGCAAATTTGTTTCCTTGCTTCAGAAAGCAAAATGGATCAGTGTATAGAAAGCAAATCAAATAAGATTCAGTAACAAAAGATCATACAGTATTAAAAATTACCTTCTTGTCATAGAAGGCATTAAAACAATGGATAAATAACCTATACAGATGGTTAAAGGAGATTACTACATTGCTCAGGACACTAACCTACATAATCTCAAATGCTTCTTACAACTTTAGAATTCATAATCTAAAACATTAGTTTTTAATTTTTTCAAGTAGAATGTCTGTCATAAGCATATAATTGCAATTTTACATATAAGTATATTTTTAATATATTATCACAATATAGAAAACTAAATAACCACTGAAATAAGATTTCTAGAGGCTTTCCCCACTCATCATCCCTTTCTAATCCTCCCACCTTCCACCCCTGCTCTCCAACATCCTCCTTCCCTCTGGTCCTCTCATGAACCCTCACCGAACCTAAGGCTCTGCAGAACTGTATCACTGATTTAAAAGAAAAACATACAATCCATTTCTTTAACAAACAAAATCCCTACAACCCTATTCCTTACTTCTGATTAGTCTGATCTACTCCCAGAATTTAGTGTACTTCCTAGTAGTGCCCACTGGCACTAGAAGCAAACGTCTTTCCTATAAATATTCTTACAACGGAGTTAAATAACTTAAAGCCTAATATAGACAACAGAAAATAACACAACTAGATTTATCAACACATCAATTTTCCAGTAAAGAATCTTGATATATCCCAATTATTTACAAAGTTCTTAGGAAGAGTCAAAATAACACAGGGAAGCAACAAGCAGCAATTCTACCATCTTTCTGTAATGTGAGAGCTCAAGAGCCTGAAATAATAACTCAACTCACTCAAAGTACACTTAGTAGCTCAATGGCAACGTCCCATACAATGTTTATAAAGATAACAGAAAAAATTTATGGTTTATAAAGAAAAACATAATGACTCTTACAGTTGAGAAGCTGGAATTTCCTTTTTGGGTTCTTCACTATGCTCAGAATCTTCCCCAAAATCAAACCTATCCATCAACTTCTAAGTGGGGAAAAAAAAAAAAAGAGAAAGAGACAAATTTAAAAGTGCTTTGCACAAATAAAAGTTGCAGATGCTATTTTGAAGGTCACTGACATCCCATTAATTTATCTCTTATCATTTAAAATGTAAATGTTTCATATCATTTTATTGTTATACTCCAATAAAACATTTTATTTGAGTGGATCTTTACTTTTCTTCAGGGCATTTTGACAGACATTGCCTTATGAAGCAAAACAATCATGACATGCAGGATAAATACCAATACTCTTAACTTTATAAAAGAGAGGATTAGGATTAAAATAATTAAGTGGCTTGTCAATAGTAACAGAGCTTGATTAAAAAAAAATCTAGAACTATAATCAACAGATCTGTTACTAGCGCAGTTCTCTCAGAACGCTCCACTGTCTTCTAAATGGTCAATTTAAAGACTTTTTGGAAGCTGCAGGCTAAAAAAGTCTAAGTAATAATCTAATAAATCAATATTTATACTTCTATGAAAATAACAGTAGCAGAAATAAAAATAATACAGGTAACACTTCCAAAGTATTATAATATTCCCATAAATAGCAAGAATATTAAGCATATCACACAAGTTAAACAAAAAAGATTTTCAACTTTAAAAACACTATTCTTGGGGCTTCCCTGGTAGCGCAGTGGTTGAGAGTCCGCCTGCCAATGCAGGGGACACAGGTTTGTGCCCCCGTCTGGGAAGATCCCACATGCCGCGGAGCGGCTGGGCCCGTGAGCCATGGCCGCTGAGCCTGCGCTCCACAACGGGAGAGGCCACAACAGTGAGAGGCCCGCGTACAGCAAAAAAAACAACACTATTCTTTAGTTAGACCTCGATTTATCACAGCATAGTAACAACTTGTAAAGAAGCTTTCCTTTGAACTTTCACATACTTTACAATTTTAATTCTAGCAGATTAAAATTACAGGACGGACACCATAATTAATATATTTGTAACATCCACAAAATAAATTAGGAAGTATAAAAAATAATTATCTGCCTCAACAGTGAATACAGGGGGCTTCCCTGGTGGCGCAGTGGTTGAGATTCCACCTGCCAATGCAGGGGACACGGGTTCGAGCCCTGGTCCAGGAAGATCCCACATGCCACGGAGCAACTAAGCCTGTGCGCCACAACTACTGAGCCTGCCGCTCTAGAGCCTGCGAGCCACAACTACTGAAGCCCGTGGGCCTAGAGCCTGTGCTCCACAACAAGAGAAGCCACCGCAGTGAGAAGCCCATGCACCGCAACTAGAGAAAGCCCACACGCAGCAACGAAGACCCAACGCATCCAAAAATAAAATAAATTTATTTAAAAAAAAAGTGAATACACAATTTTACTGACCAGTTATTATTAGTCAAAAGAAAATATTCTAAATGTTGCCAGTGGAATTATAAAATTACTTAATTTCTTTCAGAAATTTGAACTTTTTCTAAAATTTATATCTTATAGAGTATGATGGATGTTAAAATATAAAATAGTGCTACGGTAAAATGTAATTTACAGAATTGGAATATACATGATAGTATAGAAAATTCAGTTCTTCATACAGAACAGATCTCTTATCTTAGTTTTTACCTTGTTAAAAGACACTCCCTGTTCTAGGGGATTAAGGGTGCTGGCTGCTGCAGCCGCTGCTGTGAGCTGTGCTGTAAGAGCCTGCAGCTGGACCACAAGGCCGGCATCCAGGGCTTGCAAGATGGAAGGCTGAGGCTTCTGCTGCTGTATCTGTAAAGTCTGTATTAACTGCTGAAGCTAAAGGGTGGGGAAAAAAAAAAAAAAGAAAATTACTACAAACAGGTGTTGGGTTTGTAATAAGAATACTCATCTAAAACTTTTGGTCAATAAAATTTACCATTCTACAGTCTAGAGACCAAGAAAAAATATATACTAACTTAAAACAATTTTTTTTAAAAAAAAGACTTTTTGTGTGTGCCATATATAACACAGTCCTTAATAAGTTTGTCTTGCTTCTGGAAAGTCAGGGAAGTTTAAACAAAATAAAATGATCGCACCATGACCAACGGATAAAAAAACTCATCACAAGCAGACTTTTTTTCACTAAGCTTTTTCATCCCTTCTTCAATTAACTCAATCTCTGTAAAAGGACAAGCACTTACAACTGCTTTTACTATCATTCAGATTTACCATCTGATAACACATTCCCGAAAGCAGCTAAGAAAATAAGAAATCTGTCCCTTGGAGCAGTCTGAAACTAAGGAAATTAAAGGTGAATAGTGTCAACAAGAGTTGAAAGCAACCCCTGTCCCCCCATTCACCCTCCCTCTTAAAAAACAGAAACAGTAGTAAGATGCTGAAGATAGTTCAGTTCAGTAAACCCTATATATATAACCTAGCAGTAATCAATACTTTCCTACTCAAGATGTAAACCCAAGTTAAATCTGAAAATTATCAGTTTAGAATAGAAAAAGAAAAATAGAAAAGCTATTGCTAAATAAGACATTTGCACTCTAAGTTCAGTTTACAGTGGGAGAAGGTAAAAACATGCACGATGACAGTAAGTAAAATAATTTCATCTGAAATAGCAACATTAAGAAACAAACTAGTGTCTTTACCTATCATACCAACATTTACTACAAACTACTAATGTGATAGGAAAGAAACTACAAAAACATATGATAGTTGAGATACTGCACTGAGGAAGCTCCAAAACAGGATGGATGAATAAGAGGGAGGGAGAGAGGGAGGAAAGAAGAAAGTAACGCAATTATCACATTTCTCCTTTACACATTTTAAATGCTCCTTTTGACATCTCCATTTCCCCCCACAGCACTGTTATTCTTTCAGGCACCCAGGCTCAAACACTGCAGCACCCTACTTTCTTTCCTCTGCTCTGACTTCATATCTTATAGATCACTGTGTCTTCCTGACTCCTTGTTCTATTCTTCCAGAAAATCCACACTCTGGCCAAAAGTATTTTTTTAATAGATGTCTTTTAAAATGACATTTGCTTTATGAATTACTTTCAAAATATCATTATCACAAAAGGTTAGTAATTCTATAATTTAATCTAATATCCAATTCAGTTTCCCAACTGTCCCAAAACTGTAGAAACTGGATCCAATCTAAGATGATAATTGAACGGTTTTTTTACATTTGTAAATCACTAAAATGGTTCCATATTTTTTTTTGAGATTGTCTTTTTAAAGAGTCCACAACTGCACCGTTTTTTACTTATTCATATCACAATTAATCTGGTTTTTAGAGGATAAGTTAAAAAAAAAAACCTAACAGATGCTAGACTATCCTCATATCTTTCCATGACTAGTTCCATTTAAAGTCTCAATTCAAATGTCACTTTGTCAAAGATGCCTTCTCCTGGCTACCCTAATTCTGACCCCTTCCCCCAAACTTAGTCACTGTAAAGACTTACCCTGTTTTAAGTCATATATCACTATCTAAATAATGTTTTATACTTCTTTATTGTTTGTCTCCCCTAAGATAGATAGGTATCTTCTTCAAGGTAGAAGACTTCCCTGCCTTGTTACTGGAATAACAATAGCACCTAATAACGTCTGGCACAAACTGTGCACTTAATTATTTTGGTGTGGAACGAATTATTTGTAAAATAATCTTTAATGACATAAAAGTGTTCATGATGCATTACTAAATGAAAAAAAAACCAAGTTACACAGTACTATATGTAGTGTGGTCATTTTTTAAAAATAAAACACATACTCCTTAGGTGGTACATAATGAAACAATGTGTTAGGAAAATAATGAGTCCTAAATCATTGACATAATTAAAAAGCTGCTCACCTGTTGGCCTTGAGGACTTTGTAAGATCTGAGCTACAGCTGCAAGTGTATCTGTATTTGTTATCTGAGACACCCACGGATCAGGTAAACCTTGGACCACATTGGCTGGAGTAACAGGTGTCACAGGAGTTCCTTTTAGAAAAGACATCAAACCCAACCCCAATAAATATGTAGGAACATAAATAAGACTTGGAAAAGTAGAGAGATTTGTTCTGTCACTTTTATAAAATATGTACAGATTTATATAAATGTAATTTTACTGTCTCCATTTTGAAAAACCATTACAGAATCAGGTATGTTAAAACAACAACAATTAAAAAAAGACCTAAAAGAGCTAGCCATACTTGTTCTCAATTAACTAAGTTACTATTTTAAAGGAACCTACAGGGATTTCCCTGGTGGTGCAGTGGTTAAGACTCCACGCTCCTAATGCAGGGGGCACAGGTTCAACCCCTGGTCAGGGAACTAAGATCCCACATGTCCCATGGCATGGCCAAAAATAAAAAATAACTTAAAAAAATAAACAAAATAAAGGAGGCTTTAATATTTGCAAGTCATTAAAAATCTTATTAAAGAAGAAAATTCAATGACATAAGGAAATATTCAAAATGCAATCTTTCATGAAAAAAATTATTATAAAATAGTGTGCATAACATAAAACTATTTTTGTTCCAAAATATGTGTGTGTGTGTATGTATACACACACACATCAAAAACGAAATATATACCAAAATGCTAACAAATGTAATTCTTGGACTATGATAAAAAATTTCAAATGTCATTTAAATACCTTAAAAAAAACCAAAACATGATTTTGAGATTATTACTAAACATTCTTCTCTCCATTAAATAAATTTTTCAGGGTTCTCTTTATATTAGTAGTCTTAGTTCACTGTGAATATCAAGATGATATATATGCAAGTTTAAAAGATTACAGTCTAAATCAGGAAAAACTTAACTGACACACCAATTTCCAAAGCTGATTATGTTTCTAGGGATTTTAAAAACTAAGCTTTTTAATTTTTAGAAAAGAATTACACACAAATATAACTTCTGATTTTATTTTTCACTTAAACTGCATTTCCTTTCATTTACCTAATGCTAGACAAATTCTCCTGCACTGTCAAATTATTATTTCATCTATGAATAATCACCTGAAAAGCATGAATAGAATACTCAGAAAATCTATCAAAGCAACATACCTGGGGTATTGCTCATAGCAGCAGTAGTACTGGCCAAAACAGGTGTGACAACTGGAGGAGGAATCCCTGCTGCCATATCCAAAAGAGGTTGAATAATCTCACTTTTAAATACATTATTCTTCTGCCATAAGTTTAATACTCTCACTATTTTACTCTACAGGAAAAAAGAAAAATGATATTTTGGTTTTTTTGCTTTCAAAACCTTAGCACAGTCATATCTTAGAGGCTACTTGGACAATAGACAGGAAGGATGGATTAAAATACTGCTATGATACTTTCCAGCCCTGATATTATGTTTCTATAATTTTGCATTTATTAACTCACTTGCAAAAATATTCATTCTGATGAATATACAAGTTAATGAAAGCAATATTTAGCAGAAAGAAGGAAGGAATGGTAACTAGGTTTCACCTTCTACATGAACACTAATGAGATGGTTACAGTTAGCTGGAGAACTGTGTTAAGGATTCTGAGGCTTAGCACTAAAGTTATATTTACTGTTGATTTTAATTTTATCTTTTAAAAAAGTAACTTCAAGAGAAAATCCCTATCTTATGTGACTTTAAAAAAATTTTTTCATTTTAAAACTATCTAAGAACAAGAAAGGGTATTTCCTCACATAAGAATTTAACCAAATTTACTTTCTGCCACCACTGTTCAGCATATAAATGTTCTGTAAACAGCAGTAAGTATTAGTTACTGACTACTGTAAGGCTACTTAACTCCAGTAGAATAAGTTAAATGACAGAGGCTGAAATTAGTACTAAAAAGAGCCTTTTGTTAAATAATCTATTTTGTAACAGTAAAATAAGGATTTTTTTTTTTTTTTTTTTGCGGTACACGGCCCTCTCACTGTTGTGGCCTCTCCCGTTGCGGAGCACAGGGTCCGGACGCTCAGGCTCAGCGGCCATGGCTCACGGGCCCATCTGCTCCGCGGCATGTGGGATCTTCCCAGACCGGGGCACGAACCCGTGTCCCCTGCATCGGCAGGCAGACTCTCAACCACTGCGCCACCAGGGAAGCCCCAGGAATTTTTAAGAATATCTGGTTCACCTTTAAATCACTCATAATATATCAACATATTTTCAAACTATGTCCAAGCTAAATTAGCATGCAAATTTTTGTATTTCAAATGAAGCATAAGAAAGTTACACAAAGAATGCTTCATATCTTCTGATTTAACTATTTTTCCTAAGATGTAAGCACTAAGAAAGTGTCTTATACTTTTTTTTGCTTTACATAAAAAAAAAAAAAATCTTCCAGTTCCCGAGATACTCATCAAGCACTAAAAGTAGTCCCCGTCTGGTAAGTATCATTCTATGTATCTACCTACACACAAATAATGCCTCTCCTTTATGGAGTTTATGCACTGAGATTACAGTAGCAATGTAATCTTTCCTACTATGGTTATTTTTAAAAAAATCCCTATATACTAAACTTTATTATAAATGAGAAACATTATTATTATGAAATCTACGAATTCAAGACTGACTTGTTCATTGTAATTGATAGAAATCCAAGTCCAAACCAGTGAAATTCCTAAATCAAAGTGTTTAAGTTACTTCAAAAATGTTTATATAAAATTTCAAATGAGTTATTTTAGGTGGGATTCTAAGGCATCTACTTTAAGTCTCGACTGTGATGGGTTACTTAAAAACTAGAAGCATTCTTTCTGCCTGCATAGAATTATCAACGTACCAAAGTTAATTAAAAGAAAAAAATCTGCTTCAAGAAGCATATCCAAGAACAGTTTACGAAGAATGATACGATAAATTTATCTCCATATCTATCTATTATAACAAGACTTCTTTTGTTTCAAAACTGTAAGTAGTTAAAATAAAATAAAATAAAATTGAAAAACTGATAAATTTGTCTCCATATCTATTATAACAAGACTTCTTTTGTTTTAAAACTGTACAATAGTTAAAATAAAATAAAATTAAATTAAATTAAAGATAAAAACTACCTAGGGCTTCCGTGGTGGCGCAGTGGTTGAGAGTCCGCCTGCCGATGCAGGGGACACGGGTTCGTGCCCCGGTCCGGGAAGATCCCACATGCCGCGGAGCGGCTGGGCCCGTGAGCCATGGCCGCTGAGCCTGCGCGTCCGGAGCCTGTGCTCCGCAATGGGAGAGGCCACAACAGTGAGAGGCCCACGTACCGCAAAAAATAAATAAAAAATAAAATAAAATAAAGACTACCTAATCTTGTACTTGAGGGAAGGTAAAAGATTTGTGGTGAGCTTTTAAGTTTTGTGGCTCTTCCTCAGAGTAACAGTTAGTCTTCACCTGTTCGTTCCTTTTCCTACAAAATCAATATTGCAATCAACTCTGTCAGAAAAAGGACACTAAATTTCCAAATCAGCATCCAAGATACGTAACCTTCTACTATCTTTGAGCACCTATGAGGATAAACGGCGCCTTTTTATTCTCCCTCAGGTCCCAAAGCTTTTGTTTAATGTGGGACAGAATATTTATTCATTCAGATCCAGCAGACCCAGTAGTGTGGTTTCTAGCACTAAGAAAACTCTACCATGACAAAGGAATTTTGATATGCAGTTATTTTCTATTAATTATTTGGTAAATCCATTTTTCACAGACACTAAATAGGTAAATATCAGCTCATGTCAAATAATCAAAATTCTGAATTGGTTGTGCATGTAAATAAGTAAGATTTTAGGATAATTCCAAATGCTTATTAGAGCTAGTTTCTTTAACACCAACTGCTTCAATAAATTAAAAAGTAGCAAAATCAACTATATCTTTCCACTCTGTTTAAGAAAAGTCTAATAACAAAAAGGAACATGGAGAGTGCGATAACTAAATATTCAAATTCGGAATAACAAAGAGTAAAACAGTAACATAAAATGATAAAATTAAGATAATGTAAAGAGTCTCATTAAGACAAAAAAGGTAATTACTGTAGTGACTTAAACAAAAAGAAAAAAGGCGGCATACCTTGTCGTCTCCAGGGCAACGATATAAATTCTGGAAAGTGCTAATGATGTTATTACTAAATCTGGGTGCGAACACATCCTTTTCTTGACCAAACTGATGTCGAGATTGTCGTACAATAGAGTCAATAACATAAAGTCCAGGTACCTTGTATTCTGGTTTACACTGAAGAAAAAAAGAAGAGTGGGAAGGGAAGCAAATGAGAAGGTTAAAATTCTTGATATACAAATGTCACCACAAATCCTGTACAAACACAAAAACACTGCTCATGCTGAGGTGATGAACATTCGAGGTTGACTATTCCATACCGTCTGTCTCTGGAATGGTATCTGAAAGAATCTACTTTGGCTACTCTACATATTCGGTTCAACTGCCAATCACCTAAGTTCTGAAATAGCGCTGAGTAACTGGCTTGAACAATAAAAAACAAAAGATAAGGTACTGTTATAATAAAAAAAAATGTTCAGATGATTCTGAAAAGCCAAATAAAAGGAAGCAGCAAATTCAGGAAAGAAAAGCACTGGTAAAAGCATTGCCAACATGCCTTAGACTTCGTCTGAAACATATAGGGAAAGGATTTCTGTACTAATGAAGGAACAAATCAAATGACAAATTGTAACACTCCAAACACAATGAACCCAAAGTTTCAAAACTTTTCTCAAATACCACACCTATACAAAAGACAAGACACTACCATTATGCTTCTAGGAATCTATCCTATGAAAACATTTTTTAGCTACTCCACTGATCAATGTTTCTCAACCTTATCCATTACCCAATCTGAAGAATATGAAAGTCTCCTACTTTCCTGAGCACAAGGAAGAATCCTTTCACTATCAAGCTCACTGCTTCGATTTCTTCCATATCCAGAAGCATAAGAACACCTGCCTCCCAAACATATACTGATTAAAATGAAATTATGGCTGCAAAAAGCAGGTTCAAATTCTGGGTGTAATTTGGTATTTCACCCAAAGTAATTTCATAGAAATCATATATGGACTAAATCAAAATTGCATTCTTGAAAAACTTCCTGGAAACCCAAGGACCATTGGGTAAAGGATCCTCAATCTACCTCCAACACAGACATACATGCTTCTAAACAGGATTTTCAGTCAAGACAATGAGTGATTTCATTCTGCAAAAAGACTAGATGATTCTTCATTTGTTCCTTCAAATCCCTTTTAAGAACCTTCTCTTTAAGGTCATTATTAAGAAAATGAAGAGACCTTTAGCACCAATTCACAAGTATCTACTGCAAGGTTCTGGCTGTTTAGTACTTGAAACATTTAATAAAAGGGCAGTAATGCTGGTGATTGGACATTAAAGTTTTAGGTTTAACCTACCAAAAAGTTTCAAAACTGTCTGCTCGGGCTTCCCTGGTGGCGAAGTGGTTGACAGTCCGCCTGCCGATGCAGGGGACACGGGACACAATGCCCAGGTCCGGGAGGATCCCACGTGCCGCAGAGCGGCTGGGCCCGTGAGCCATGGCCGCTGAGCCTGCGCGTCCAGAGCCTGTGCTCCGCAACGGGAGAGGCCACAACAGTAAGAGGCCCGCGTACCGCAAAACAAAACAAAACAAAACAAAAAAATCTGTCTGCTCTATTGAAAGTTACTGTTTTAAAAGTCTGAAATAGTTTTTTCCCTCACGTTCCCCCCAAATCTAGCATATCTGTCCCTCAGTTCATATATCTGGCCAAGGCTATTTTCCTTTGACTACCATACATTCAAAGAAATATTCACCTAGCCAGGCAAATAATACATCCAGTAAAGAAAAGAAATTTTTTTTAATTTAATGAAAAGCAAGACAACTCTGTTAAAAATCATCTATTTCCCAATGCCGAAAACACAGATAAAATAATCTGATATATAACTATTACTTTACAGAAATGATTATCTTGAGACTAAGGCTAAATAAAATTTATAAGTTGCTGGTAAGAGTTATTAAAATTAATACTGAATGGTAAGTAATAAAAGTGATTAATGCAGTGAGTTTTGTTTAAACAAATACACCTTCTTCTCTGATTTATAATAAAAACTCAATTATAAACTCACAACACATAAGAATCATGAGTACATAACACAATAAATGGGCCTTCCTCGCCTACTGTGAAGATTCCAAAGCTTCAAAAATGTTAGCAGTTTTAGTATTAAGCTATAAAGATAATTCTTCTTCCACAATATCTTTAGAAACACTATATTAACGTATTATGGTACAGAATTTCCTTCACTGACAGACTAGGCATTTTTATGTGTCTGCCACATAAAATGGCAAAAAAAAATTATGTACGCTTTAAATGCTGTAGAAGTTTTAAAATTACAATATTTGGTAAACTTGGCTAAGTCACCAACTAGAAACTTGAGAGGCGAATTAAGACCAAAAAATCTGAAATGTTTTCAATCTCTGTTTCAAGTTCTAGCAGTACTGAAAACACAAGAATTCCTAAGACTCCAATGTCATGAGGTATTTTCTACACTTTGAATAACAATTGTGGCTGTACTTACAAAGCACTAAATGATGCTGACAGGAGCATGTAAGAAAAGAGGGCTGGTCTCAGGAAACAGTTATACCTAATACCAAATGAATTCTCACAGTGAATAGAGCATGCTTCCAAAGGAAGGAGAGGAAAAGGAACCATTCTGAGACAGCCAGAGCATTCAGTTCTTCACAAGGTCTTCTCTCAGGAGAAACTTTTTAACCAGAGCCTAACTTGCCGAGGTTGTATCAGAGCCTAACTAACCCCACACTTAGGGAAACAGAACCTGCATTTCAACAAGATCTCTAGGTAATTCCTGTGCACAAAAGTAGTTTAAGAAGCACTGTTTATAGACACTGAACCTTTTGAAAAAGATTTTTAAAAGCTTTAGAACAATGAAATTTTCCAATCACCAACATTTGTATTTTCTAGTTGGATTTACCTAAAACACAGCATACGTATTATTTTACCTCATGCCTTAAGCTTCAACTCACGAGTTGTTCACCTCAAAATATGTTTTACCAATACTTTAAGTTTTGAGAGAACAAGACTTTAAAAGAAAAAAAGCTGAATCACATAAAGGTTAACTGATTTATTCAAGATTACCTAGCTAGTTTAGTGACACAGTAATATCACTTTGATTCATGCTCCAGTCAACTATTTTCGTTCAAGAAACACACTGCAACCTTGCCAAGTCCTTAATGCCATTTACCTCTGATCCTCAAACTGGTTCTGCTTACGTCTAGGCATGAACAATGGGCAGAATACAAAACCTAAATTCAATTACAGATATCCTACAGTACAATATTACAAGTTATAAAAGTTATGTACTCCTCCCCAAAAAATGTGGCACCAATAGGGCACTGATCACAAAGGGGCAAAGAAATATAATCTAGTCACCTCGGGCCCTGGTTACAAAAAAAAATTACTAAGTGTATGCCAAACAGCTGTTTTCAACTTCATCTCCCTCTGCTTACCCTGGAAAATGGAACTTCAGGTCTATATAATAAGATGTAGGATGTGTAATGCCCTAATGGATGAGACAAAATGAATCAGCAGAAGGAAAGTGGCTGGTATTTTTACTACATTTTACCACATCTTATCTAAAAGGAAGACTGCTCTCTAAGCATTCAGCTTCAAATAACAAGGGAGAATTTCTTTAAAGGCTATAAAAAATAATGAATCTATAATTTCATTAAAAATCAATCATATTGGGGGGTTTCCCTGGTGGCACAGTGATCAAGAATCCGCCTGCCAATGCAGGGGACACGGGTTCAAGCCCTGGCCCAGGAAGATCCCATATGCCGCGAAGCAACGAAGCCCGTGCGCCACAACTACTGAGCCTGCGCTCTACAGCCCACGAACCACAATTACTGAGCCCGCGTGCCTAGAGCCCTGCTCTGCAACAAGAGAAGCCACCGCAACAAAAAGCCTGCGCACCGCAACGAAGAGTAGCCCCCGCTCGCCGCAACTAGAGAAAGCCCGTGCACAGCAACAAAGACCCAACGCAGCCAAAAAATAAATAAATAAATAAATTTAAAAAAATCAATCATATTGAAACATTTTCTTCAAGGGACGGATGCTCACTACGGCAATGCAAATTAACAAAAACATCTATCTAAAAGCTTTTGTTTTTAGAATTATCCAAAAAGCACTTTCATTTTAACTCTTAATCAGACATTAAAACAGATGGAATCACTTTTGAACAGTCCATCAAAACAATTTAAATTTGGGTATTTGATTTAAAAGAGAAGAGTGCAGGCCATTAATCTATAGTTACAGAACATTTAGCATATATATAGAAAATTATATACTTACTTTCTGAATGAATTTCTCAACACTCTGTACCACATGTTTATAAAACTAAAAGAAAAAAAAGAAATGTGGTTTTAAATGTTTGATTAGAACTTTCCTGCTAAACATACGGTTTAACATAGCTTCAAAGGTCTATCAAAGCAATGAATTTTAATCATGAATTTTGATTAAATTCATATTAAACTAGCTATGATTAGTAAAGGGATTCTTCAAGTAGGTGTATGATCAGTATATCCAAAGTGTGTTACGTTAACACAGATACAAAAGAATTCTATTACAGTCTTTAAGAAAGCAAACTTTCACAAATAGTTAGGTTGACAGCAAAATACTGGTGGTAAGACACTGGTGGATGTACATTCTTCCTTCCTGGAAAAAAAGCAAAGCTCTCCTTTAGTATCGTTTTATTGGCTAAATTAGGTTAGTACTAGAAAAATCAAGTAACTGAAAATAAAGAGCATTAATAAATGTGTGCAAGGGAGATGTTTTCAACTTCATTATCTTCTTCTGCTTCTCCTGGAAAATGGAACTGCACGTATATATAACAAAACACAGAGATGTATAATGTTCTAAAGGATCAGCCAAAACGAATCAGCAGGAAGAGAAGTGAGCACACACATTAAATATTAGAAATGGGCTTCTATCAATTATGTGAAAACTTAGATTTAAGTTTTATGAAACAACACTATGAATAAACGTGAAAACAAATAAGATGAAAATTACAGGTTAAACAAAAATTATCTGGAATTTGTACCTAATTTAATTTTAATAGCTCAATGGCAACTGCACAATCAGCACATTTTTGTTTAAAAAAAACTATCCTGAATTGTACTTCTATTTATATTTCTGATCCCATGAATTATGCTCTTTAGGGACATCCCCTTAGACTGAAGAGACACAAGAACTTTCAACTGAACTGCAGCAAGAAATCCAACATTTATAAAGTCAAAAACCAAGGAAAACTGGGACTTCCTTGGTGGTGCAGTGGTAACACTCCACGCTCCCAATGCAGGGGGTCCAGGTTTGATGCCTGGTCAGGGAACTAGATCCCACGTGCATGCTGCAACTGAGAGTTCGCACGCTGCAACTAAGACCTGGCCCGACCAACCAACCAACCAACCAACCAACTAACTAAATGTATATAAAAAGGCGTATTTTAAAAAAATAAAGGAAAATCTCATTATTCATATTCACCAAATCAAAATCTACAATAAAAGTTTCCTTACTACAAAGTAACAGTTTATGCTACAGTTTAAGTTACTCAAGTAAAAAAAGCCAAACTACTTAAAAGTTATTAGGCACTTTATAAGTAACTAAACATTTAAAATCAATATATAAAATAGTAATTACACACTGAATGGTTTTTATTAAATATTAATTTTTCTGGAAGACATCTTGGCAGTGCTTCTTGCTTCTAGTTACTTCATGTACTATATGTAATTCAGAGTAAAACAACTTACTGTTAATTCAAAGATACTCAACTCACATAGGCCTTCTTCCACAATAGGTTATCAGAAGTTTTGTTGACAGTGTGCAATGTTAACAAGCACCCAGAAAAATAATCATGTCTCTAAACATTGATAGAAAGCCAATGACTTACCTTAATATGAAACACAATATCATCTAAATCTGATTTAAAAGGCAGTTCAAATATCAACTTACATATGTATCAAATGCAGTTTAAATTAATACAGTACTGCAAAACAGTTGGTCTGAACTCTTCAAAAATGTCTATGTAATGAAAAAGAAAACAAAAACAAAACAAAGCAAAAAGGCTGGGTGACAGGATAAATAAATGACAGGATCTCGACTGGATCCTGAAAATGCACAGGTGCAGGTGCTAAAGTTATTACTGAGACAACTGGTAAATGAAAGTGTAGATTATATATTAGATAATAATATAGCAAAGTGAAATTTCTTGCACGTGATGTGTATTTGGTTACCTAGGAAATCTCTTTGCTTTAGGACATTCAAATTCAAGTATTTAGGGACGACGTGCTATTCTGAATGAACACTGAAACGAACTCTCGGACGATGTGCTATTCTGAATGAACACTGAAACGAACTCTCAAATGATTCAGCCAAAACAACGTGAAAGTGTGTATGTACGTGCTTCAGTGTGTGTGTGTGTGTGTGTGTGTGTACGCGCCCACGCGTGTGTAGAAATAAACCAAATGTAGCAAGATATTAACACCTGGTGAATCTAAGAGGCTATGTGTTGCTCATTATATTATGCAACATGTTTGTGTTTTTTCAAAATTAAAAACATTAAGACAGTACCAATAAATCAAAATAGTACAGTATAACATGTTTAGACTCATTAATTGAGAGAAAATCAAAATCTAGCTGTTTTTATTCTGACTGTTGCAAATTACTTCTCTTAGACCCTTCCAACGTGTGAAAAATGGAAATAATGTTAATACCTATTCCTTAGAGTCTTCTAATTAAAAAGTATTCTGTTCAACAAAAGGTTATATTAATGCATCAGTTATTAATTTTCAGAATAAAAATGATAATAATATACACGTTCGCATACTCTCAGGATCATGACCATAAAAATCAGATCACAATGAAGAAGGGTATAAAGCAAGCAGAAGAGACTAACGTTCTATATTGAGTCTATCAGATAAACTGAAAAATCACTTCTTTGAAGAATTCTCTATCTTAAGTGTGTTTACTGGTCACTGTCCTTATCCCCTCTTTGATATTCTGCATATAAATACAGGGATTTGAACTATAATACTATCAGATATTAATTATAAGTTTGAAAACTAAGTTTGGGGCATTAGAACACTGCAAAATCAACTACCTAAATTTTCTCCTAGTAGTGATTCTCTGTAAAGAATTTGTTAAATCTAACAGATAAATGCTATTAGTCAAAGACAATTTATTCAGGGAATTCCCTGGCGGTCCAGTGGTTAGGACTCCGGCGCTTTCACTGCCGGGGCCTGGGTTTGATCCCTGATCGAGGAACTAAAATCCCGTAAGCAGCGAAGTGTGGCCAAAAACAAACAAAAAAACAAAAAAGACGACTTATTTAAATAATGGTGCTTCTGGTTATGAGCTAATGCTCAGAGCAGAAAAACGTATCACCAAATATCTATAGGTTAATACCTACTTAATTAAAAATAAGCACTCACTCATTCTCAATTTTAACAACCCTACTAGAGCAGGGAGTCTTAGCTTTGGGGACAAGAACATTTTGGAGAGATGTCTATGGTCGAGCTTCATAAGGTCCCTAAAACCAA
Source organism: Delphinapterus leucas (assembly GCF_059928025.1). NCBI lineage: Eukaryota > Metazoa > Chordata > Mammalia > Artiodactyla > Monodontidae > Delphinapterus > Delphinapterus leucas. The sequence continues at coordinate 84,389,475 of NC_143140.1, read as the reverse complement.
GAAATTTTATGCAAAATTCTGTACATATGTGTATTTCTCTAGAGATGATCCAACCTTTTCCTGAGATTTTCAGAAGTATCCATAAATCAAAACCACTGTTATCAGAACAATGGCTAAATACCTGTGGCCTCTTCCCACAGTTTAAATGTCCTATGTACAATGAAGCCCAATTATTTTCCATAATGGCCCATTTTTAAATCTATAATACAATCAATAAGAAAAACAATACATTAATTTTTTTAAAGAAATCTTTTCTTAACTTGTATTTCAAGATTCTGTAAAGTCAGTGTGACAAATAACAATGTTAAACATGTTCTCCACAATGTGGCTACATCTAAAATCTTACCTAAGAAAAATAAGGGAAAATGATTGCTTCCAAGTTTATGGAACAATATTTATCAAGATATTAAGTGTTTATCTCTAGGTGAGAGAGTTTGCAGGTGACAGATTTTCATTTTTTGCGCTTTTTCTCTTGAACATGTACTGACTCTGAAAAGAGGAAGACAGCATATAATCTATAAAAATCATCCCTCCTCCAAAATATTAGTGTAGTATTTCCTTTGAAAAACACAAGAATAAAAGGTGTTACTCACCTTAATAGCTTTGATGGCTGCTTTAGTAATTTGGGTCATTTTCGCTTTCGAAATGGGTGGCTTGTAGTCATTCAGGGAATACAACTGATGAAAAAGAAGAACAAATTTTAAACACAGCAAAACTGGTCTCTAAGAAATTACATGAAATTACCAACCATTTCTATTTTTATATCCTCAGTGAAATTAAAGTGCTGCTTTTCTTTTAAAAATCAAGTTCAACATTATTAGCCATCAAGCAAATACACATCAAAACCACAATGAGATTATCACTTTACACTTACTTGCTTATAATCAAAAAGACAAGTGTTAGCAAGGATGTAGAGAAACGAACCCTTATCCACATTACTAATGGGAATGTAAAATGGTGCAGCAGCTTTGGAAGACATTTTGGCAGTTTTTCAAAAAATGAAAAATAATATGTAATATGATCCAGCAATTCCACTCCCAGGTATATACCCAACAGAGGTGAAAATATACGTTCCCATAAAAACTTGTACACAAACGGTCACTGCAGCATTATTCATAAAAAATTCATTTAAAAAGTGGAAACCACCTAAATGTCCATCAACTGAGGAATGGATAAACAAAATTTCTTCTACCCCATTCAATGAAATATTAGCCATGAAAATGGAATGAAGTACTGATACATGCTACAACATGGATGAACCTTGAAAACATGCTCAGTTTAAAAAGCCATATTTAAAACATGTTACAGAATTGCATTTATATGAAATGTCCAGAAAAGGCAAATCTATTGGTGACTGTCTAGAGCTGGGGGAGCTGGGGAGAAATGAGGAGTGATAACTAATGAGTAAAGCATGTTTTTTAGGTGACAAAAATATTCTAAAATTGACTGTGGTGATGACTGCACAACCATACTAAACACCACTGAATTATACACTTTCAATTGGTTAATTGCGTGGTATGTGAATTACATCTCAATATAATTGTTTTTAGAAGTCAAGAGATCTAATATTTAGCAATAATCCCACCCCCCCACCCCAAATTTTTGTTTTAAGATTTCTCATATATGCAAAGGACAATAATACTGCTTAGAGAGAAAACGGATGAAGACAAGGTGGGGGAATTAGGCAAAAGACAAATAACTAAGCTTAAATAAATACTGATGAAAACTGGTATTAAATGATGCTGGGAATTTAACTACAATGCTATAAGATATTAACTAGAAGCCTGGAAACTAAGCTTTGGCCCTCAGAACATCGCAAAAACAACTTGAACAGACTTGCAAAGCAACTCAAAACAACACTGGTTGGTTAAACAACTAGGGAGTCCTCTAGAGCAGGGCTCCCCAACCCCCGGGGCGGGACAGCAGTGGCCCATGGCCTGTTACGAACCGGGCCACACAGCAGGAGGCAAGCGGGGGGCGAGTGAGCGAAGCTCCATCTGCTGCTCCGCATCACTCCTGTTCCCGCCTGAACCATCCATCCCGGCCCCCCAACCCCGTCCATGGAAAAACTGTCTTCCACGGAAACGGTCCCTGGTGCCAAAACGGTTGGGGATCGCTGCTCTATAGCCTTTGCTCCAGCAGCCCTTATAACCTATGCATCACTGAATTCTATTGATTTTTACCCAGTTTCCTCCATGTGTGCCTCTTCTTCCTCCAACCACCACCATGACCACAGTCCAAATTACCTTCATCTCGCACATTGTGATAGCATGTCTACCTTTTCAAAAACGAATCTGATCAGGTGACTGATACTCACCCACTTCCTCTACCACCCTAAAAGGTTCAATGACTTCCCACTCTTTGGAGAGACACAAAAATCTACACATACAAGGCCCTTGCCTGATCTAATTCCTGTCTACCTTTCCAGTCTCATCTCATACCATGCTCCTCTCCCCAGCTCTCTGCCCTAGGCACAATGGTCTTTTTTCAGTTCCCTGCCACAGAGCCTTTAAAAATGGGCTTGTTTCCTCTATTTGGAATAGAACTTGGACCTCGCTACTAGTTTACGCATAATCATTCATCTTAAAGCATCACCTAATGAGGAAAGCCTTCCCTACAACTCCCCAACCAGAGCTATACCACCTTTTTTTTTTTTTTTTTGCGGTACGCGGGCCTCTCACTGTTGTGGCCTCTCCCATTGCGGAGCACAGACTCTGGGTGCGCAGGCTCAGCAGCCATGGCCCACGGGCCCAGCCGCTCCATGGCATGTGGGATCTTCCCAGACCGGGGCACGAACCCGTGTCCCCTGCGTTGGCAGGCGGACTCTCAACCACTGCGCCACAAGGGAAGCCCCTATACCACCTTTTATACCCTCATTGTACTGTCACTCACCTTTGAAGCATTCATCACAGAATTTGACACTTACTTGCATGATTATTTAACTAATATTTGACTTTTAAAAGGACTGTCCCAAAGGGTGACAAAGACTGACATCCTTGAGACAAAGGATATAAGTTCCTTTAATGCAGTTTAAGCAATAAGACACTAACTGAACACCAAGAGCTGTCCAAACTGAAATCAACCTTGGGAGAAGTATAAACGTCTTTCCCTTTAAGTTCCCACAGAGGTGTCCACTTGTTGATGATACTGCCCAACCGGGGTTAGGATCCCACCAGATCATTTAAGAAGCTACCTCTGTCAAACTCACAGGGAATTTTAATATACTCATGGCCTCAATTCCTACCTGTCTGTTTTAGAAAATCTAACTGTATGCCAATCACCTCACTAGGTGCAAAATAACATCAACACGGTGTTTTCAGCAAGCTGTGTAAAGCAAAGGTCAATTTCCCAGAAGTTCTTAGCAGGCCCAGACTGCAGCCCATCTGAGATCCAGACCTGCCCTCTCCTACTAAAGAATAAGCTCTAAGAAGAGAAACTCTGCCTTTTACGCTTAGATTTTTTTTTCCCCCTCTGTCCAAACTGTATCCTCGGTGTCTGGCAGAGAATAAGAATTCGTTGAGAATAAGAATTTGTTAAGAATAAATTAAAATGAACAAGTACATATAAGACACAGCATTGTACAAGCTTTGCACAGAAAGACCTGGATTTTAATTCCAACTATGTTACCTTAATACAAAGTTGCTAAACCTCTGAACCTTAGTTTTCTCATTTAGAAAACAGAAGCAATACTCATTTTACAGAAACATTGCATATAAAGCTTTTAGAACACACTTAAGTCACTCAACAGGGTTAGCCATTATTAAATTAAAATCCTTCTCTTTGGAGGCATTCTCCATTTAAATGAGTAATATTAAAGTATGCATCAAACATTTATTCACTCAGGTACCTGAAGGTACATTCCATAGTAATTTATATGACTGGGGCAATGAAGAGGCACCAGGGTCTTCCTATAGTTGACAATACATTACTTCTTTCATTTTGTGTGGTAAAGCCCTAAAGTTTCAATCAAGCACTGGTCCATGTTCTAGCAGATCAAAAACTTTGCTCTCTTTCTTCCTTCCTTTTTTTATCGGGCAGGGGGGAGGTTGGGAGAATGAGGTAGGGAAAATATAACTTAGACTTGTAAAACATTTCAACAGCATGAAAAGTCAGCTCTTATCAGAGACCCTCTTTATTTTTTTAAATTTATTTATTTACTTTTATTTATTTGGCTGTGTCAGGTCTTAGTTGCGGCACTTGGGGTCTTCGCTGCAGCATGCAGGATCTTTCGTTATGGCGTGCAGGCTCCAGATCGCGGGGGCTCAGCAGCTGCAGTGCACAGATTTAGCTGCCCCTCGGCATGTGGAATCTTAGTTCCCTGATCAGGGCTTGAACCCGTGTCCCCTGCATCGGAAGGTGGATTCTTATCCACTGCACTACCAGGGATGTCTGAGAGACCCTCTTTTTAATACTGCAGAAACTTAAGGTATTACTTAGAAAAATACTAAGCAATTAAGTACTTTTCAAAGGCCCACTGAATACATGTGCTTCCAACTAACCATTTATTTAGATTCTCTAAAATCTCATTTCTTTATTAAATCTGACAGCCAGAAAAGAGGCATAGATCACTTCGTCTAATTCTTCACAGAATGCCCTTACTAAAATTTAATGAAGTCCCAGTCCTGACGTGTCCTTCCTTTGGCTACTCAAGACTTATGGATTCAAAGGAAAGATACTAAACAACAGCCTGGGCTTTCAGTCTAACTCATTCATTCTTTTGTTTTTCAACTCCTTTCAGTTACACTGCAGAGTGCTCTTTCAATCAGTTAACATTTAAATTTTCTATTCTATCACGTGTATGTACCACATGAAATGTACATTTTTAGATCTGAAAACAACTTCTTCAAATCAAATCAGTTTCTAATGACTTCAATCAAGGTTTGAGAAATCTTTAACCTAAACGGAGATTTCTCAGTGGCTGCTGGCTACTCCCCCAAAAAACTCATTTCTAATAAAGAGTTTTTAAGTTGTCCATTATTGATTAGGCCAGGGGTCAGCACAGTAAATATTATTGGCTTTGGAGGCTACACAGTTACTATCGCACAACAGGCACATTTCATTTCACCGTGCTTTGCAACCCTGTGTCAGCGAAGAAGGCAGGGTGATAGACCTCTTGCACCAAACAGTCAAGTTGTGAATACAAAGGAAAAGGTCTTGAAGGAAATTAAAAGTGCTATTCCAGTGAATATGTGAATGATGAGCCAGCAAAGCAGCCTTACTGCTGATATGGAGAAAGTTTCAGTGGTCTGGAAAAAAGATTAAACCAGACACCACATTCCCTTAAGCCAAAGCCAATCATTAAACCAGACACCACATTCCCTTAAGCCAAAGCCAAATCCAGAGCCAGTCCCTAACTCTCTTCAATTCTCTGAAGGCCGAGAGAGGAGAGGAAGCTGCAGAAGAAAAGTGTGAAGCTAGCAGAGGTGATTCATGAGATTTAAGGAAAGATGCCATCTCCATAACATCAAAGTGCAAGGAGAAGCAGCACGTGCTGATGGAGAAGCTGCAGCAAGTTATCCAGAAGATCTAGCTCAGACCATTAATGAAAGTGGCTAAATTAAACAACAGATTTTCAATGTAGACAAAATAACCTTATGTTGGAAGAAGATGCCATGTAGGACTTTCTAGCTAGAGAGGAGAAGTCAATGCCTGGTTTCAAAGTTTCAAAGGACAGGTCGACTCTCCTGTTAGGGGCTAATGCAGCTGGTGACTAGCTGAAGCCAATGCTCATTTACCATTGTGGAAATCCTACCGCCTTGAAGAATTATGCTCAGTCTACTATGCCTGTGCTCTCTAAATGGAATAACAAAACCCGGAGGACAGCACATCTATTTACAAGATGGCATACTGAATATTTTAAGCTCACTGTTGAGACCTGCTGCCCAGAAAAAGAAAAATTCCTTTCAAAATATTACTGCTCACTGACAATGCACCTGGTCACTGCAGAGCTCTGATGGAGATGTACAATGAGATTAATGTTCTCATGCCTGCTAACACAACATCCATTCTGCAGCCCATGGATTGAGGTGTCAGTTCAGCTTTCAAGTCTTATTAAGAAATATATTTCGTAAGGTTATAGCTGCAATAGAGACTGATTCTTCTGATGAATCCAGGCAAAGTAAAGTGAAGACCTTCTGGAAAGGTTTCACCATTCCTGATGCCATTGAGAATATTCATGATTCATGGGAAAGGGTCAAAACATCAACGTTAACAGGAGTTTGGAAGAAGCTGATTCCAACCCTCATGGTTGACTTCGAGGGGTTCAAGACTTCATTGAGGAAGTAACTGCAGATGTGGTAGAAATAGCAAGAGAAGTAGAATTAGAAGTGGAGCCTGAAGATGTGACTGAATTGCTGCAATCTCATGATAAAATTTTAAAGGATGCGGAGTTGCTTCTTATGGATGAGCAAAGAGGTTTCTTGAGACAGAATTCTATCCTGGTGAATATGCTGTGAAGACTGCTGAAATGACCACAAAGGATACAGAATATTACATAAACGTGGTTGATTAGGCAGGATTTCGGAGGACTGACTCCAATTTGAAAGTTCTACTATGGAAAAATGCTTTAAAAAAGCACTGCATTCTACAGAAAAACTGTTTGTAAAAGGAAGAATCAATCCATGCAGCAAAAACGTCACTGTTGTTTTAAGGAATTACCATGGCCATCCCAAACTTCAGCACCACCACCCTGATCAGTCAGCAGCCATCAACAGTGAGGCAAGACCCTCCACCAGCAAAAAGATGACAAGTCGCCAAAGGCTGAGATGATGGTATTTTTTAGCAGTAAGTTTTAAAAACAAAGTATGTACATTTTTTAGACTGAATGCTACTGCACACTAGTATAGTGTAAACATAACTTTAATATGTACTGGGAAAGCAAAAATTCATGTGACTTGCTTTATTGCAAAATTTGCTTTATTGTGGTGGTCTAGAACCAAACCCGAAACATCTGACGTATGCCTGTACTCAGCACTACCCCTGGGTAAAGAAAGCAGCCGCAAACAACTCATATATGAACGGGCAGGGTGTGTTCCAACATAACCTTGTTACAAAACCAGGTCAACCCGATACTGGGCAATTTTATTTCTCAATCCTACAAACACTCCACTTTGTCTGTTTTTGGATAAACACGACACTCTCACATCCTGCAAAGTGTATTGAGGCCTTTCCTCATCTATGCACTGAGTAAGGCTCATTACCCAAAATTTAACAAAATGTTGTACTTCATGCTTGTTATTTCGAGCAAACTCTTCACTTCAAAAATTTTAGTGCCTTTCCCAATTTGAGCAATATTAAATGAATTCTACCATGACCCTGGAAGAATGCAACAAAAAAACATGTGACCTGACAAACCCAAGAGAACCATTAAATTGGGGTAAAATCTTGCTTATTTACAGATTAATCTTATGCCTTCAAGGTTGATTCTATGTCCAATATGAATTAACCTTAAGTGTGAACCTAAAATATTAATCAATCCAATTCATTTTTCTCTACAATGGTCCTTCAGGGCCTTGAGAGTACTAGAGTTAGGATCCTTCAAATCTCCTAAGAAATCAGACAATCACAAAAGTTCCTGGATCCAACACAATCTTGGTACTTTCAATTCAAGATAGCATGCTGACCACCTTTTCCTTTTCTTCTTCTTACTGGCAGGACAAAAAAGGAATAATTTTTTAAAGGTATTTAAAACTCACAATAAAAAGTAGAATGGGAATGGGAACAGAATAAGCAGACAAGAAAATTTCCAGAAAATGGAAATGTGATAAGAGGACTGGTTAACTGATGAAACAAAGAGAAAACCGCAAGCCCCAAAACACACAGATACAGCCAAAGAGGGAAATAATTTGCCCTGCAAAAATCCAGTCTCACCATTCAAAATCAAGGTATTCAGGGCTTCCCTGGTGGCGCAGTGGTTGAGAGTCCACCTGCCGATGCAGGGGACACGGGTTCGTGCCCCGGTCCGGGAAGATCCCACATGCCGCGGAGCGGCTGGGCCCGTGAGCCATGGCCGCTGAGCCTGCGCGTCCGGAGCCTGTGCTCCGCAACGGGAGAAGCCACAACAGGGAGAGGCCCGCGTACCGCAAAAAAAAAAAAAAAAAAAAAATCAAGGTATTCAGAGGGCAAGACCAGCACAAGTGAACTAATGCCTCACCTACCGTTGCAAAATGTCACTGTCTAAAATTGACCATTAAAGAAACACATATAAAATTACTGCTTAGTGATATGAAGGTTATCATCAGAAGTGTTATGAATTAAAACACTGTTCTTTTTGGAGATCCAGCATAGGGTGAGAAGAAAGAGCTTCCAATAAAATCTCTTTTGTACTTAAAAAGAAACTACATGCATACGTTATTCTGAAAAATGTAACAATTACATTTTAATACAATCTTGTTTTAACTCCACTTGCCAACCCTGGCCTTCTACAGTATCTCTCCCCCAAATTTCATATGTTGAAGTCCCAATGCCTAACGTGACTATGCAGTGACCACTGAACAATGCAAGAGTTAGGGGTGATGACCCTCCACATAGTCAAAAACCCACATGTAACTTATAGCCAGCCCTCCATATCTATGGTTCTGTATCCGTGGATTCAACCAACCACGGGTTGTTTAGTACTGTAGCATTTACCACTGAAAAAATTCCACATATAAGTGAACCCTCACAGTTCAAACCCGTGTTGTTCAAGGGTCAACTGTATTTGAAAATAGGGCCTTTATGGAGGTATTGTATTTAAGGTTAAATGAGGTCATAAGAGTGAAGGCCTTATCCAATAAAATTACTGTCCTTCTAAGAAGAGACACCAGAGAACTAGCTCCCTCTCACAGCCATGTGAAGACACACATAAGAAGGCTACAAGGCAACTAGGACCTGAGGGTGGCTGCTAGGAACTCCGAAAGACACCCAGCCCATAGCCAGCAAATAAAATGGAGACCTCAGTCCTACAATGGCAAGGAACTGTATTAAGCCAACAATCTGAATGAGCTGGGCAGAGGACCACAAATTTCAGCCTGCCTGGCTGACGCCCTGACTTCGGCCTAGTGAGCCCATCAGCAGAGGACCCAGCTAACCAGTGCCTGATCCTGACCCACAGAAACTGTGAAATAAATGCATGGTGCTTAAGCCGCAAGCTAAGTTTGTGGCAATGTGTTACACAGCAACAGAAAATGAATAAAGTAGAAGAAAGCTGTGAACGATTTATCTTAATTTTCTAACTTGACTGTATAGATTTTTTTACTTTTCATAAGTATTTTTGCAAAAACCATTTTTATAATTCAAAGTATTCAACAGAAATTAAAATTTCAAAATAAAACAGTTCTCTGTCTTTTCCTAACTTTAAAAATAGAAATTCAGTATTTTGCATATAGGAATAAAAAGTAAATAAGAGGGCTTCCCTGGTGGTGCAGTGGTTAACAATCCGCCTGCCAATGCAGGGGACACAGGTTTGAGCCCTGGTCCAGGAAGATCCCACATGCCGCAGAGCAACTAAGCCCGTGTGCCACAACTGCTGAGCCTGTGCTCTAGAGCCTGTGAGCCACAGCAGCTGAGCCCGCGTGCCATAACAAGAGAAGCCACTGCAACAAGAAGCCTGCGCACCGCAACAGAGTAGCCCCCGCTGGCCACAACTAGAGAAAGCCCTCGTGCAACAACAAAAACCCAACACAGCCAAAAAAGAAATAAACTTTTATATATATAAAAAAAGTGAATAAGAGACTTGTTTCACTGACAGTCATTTTAAAGAGCATAATATTCACCAATTTTAATACCTGAGAACCAATACACCTCATTACAAATTTTACCTCAACAAGTCAAAAACTAGGTATTCTCCATATCCAAAACTTCTCACTCCCTAACATATGAGTTCTCCTTTCTTTACATAGCACAATCTTCCATATTACTTTTGGTTTGGAATACAATATAAACTATCTGATAATACAAGCATGTAACAAAGTGACGTATAAAATCAGACTCACAGGACATGACAAAATGTGACGAGAACATTAACATTAGACTAACAGTAGTAGATCCAACATTAAGAAAAGCACATTCTAAAACAATAATGTGACCAATATCGACATTTTCCTAAGGTTTTTTAAAGTAAATTTCTTTGTAAAAAGTATTTGAAACAAAGCTCTTTATAAACTTGGGTTAACTTCTACTGAAGTAGCAATATTCTTGAGCAATCACAATGTTTAAAGAACAAAGGCTAAATAAAAGATACATCACAGATATCCCGTGAGGACCACCAGATCAGGCTTTTAACAAAGGCAGAACTCCCAATTTTACACTAAATATTGTGCCAGCATGAAAACTTCAGAACAAAGTTTCAAATGCATCTTTGGGGCAGGGGGGGCATAAATAACTGCAAACACCAAAGCACAAAACCTGAAATGTTACATAATACCTAAAAACCAGTGAGAGAACATAAAAAATAATCACCTTAAAAAAAAATCTTATAACTTCTTTCTGATTATAAAAATATTTTACTATGGAAAAACTGGAAATGCAAAAAAAGCATGAAGACAGCAGAAAATGCAAATCATCTATATATAATCCAAGAATTCATCACTCATTCCAAATATACTCAATTAGTACCAGGCACTATGGATCCAATAGAACAGGTAGACAGTCTCTGTTCTCATGAAACTAATGGGCTGCTTTTGGCGATGGACAACATTCTAACAAACAAACAGAAACACTCTGCAGAGTACAGTTAAGCACGTAATGAAGGTAACAATGTGATACGGTGAAGAGCATGCAAAACTGTACATCTTTTTCAGAATCTCAAATCTAGAATCCCTTTTTCTGTTTTTTCAAAAGGATGGCAGCTTCTCTAATTTTTCTGTTTTTAATTTATTCATTTTATTTTTGGCTGTGTTGGGGTGGGTCTTCACTGCTGCCCATGGGATTTCTCTAGTGGAGGCAAGCAGGGGCTACTGTCCTTGTGGTGCATGGGCTTCTCATTGCGGTGGCTTCTCCTGTTGCAGAGCACGGGCTCTAGGCGTGCGGGCTTCAGTAGTTGTGGCACGTGGGCTCAGTAGTTGTGGCTCCTGGGCTTAGTTACTGCGCGGCATGTGGGATCTTCCCAGGCCAAGGCTCAAACCCATGTCCCCTGCATTGGCAGGCAGATTCTTAACCACTGTGCCACCAGAGAAGCCCCAGAATCCCTTCTTTAAAAATGTAAGATATTATAAAAGGAAATGATGCCTATTTTTTTTAATTATAAATCTGAATTATGCAAACATCTGTCCAGTAAGATCAAATCTATATACCAAACTTTGGCGGGGGGTGGGTTAGAGATCCTCTAATTAAAAAAAAAAAAGAAAATGAAAAACAAAAAGCGAGAATTTGATATATAAAGGTGCTAACCAGATTATTATGACAAATACAAATGTTTATATCCTTCATAAATTATCTTTTGCTATCGGCTATAAGCAGTTTCACATAAATAATTAACCTTTTATATTATTAAGCAGAATATCCCATTTCTCAAGCATGGCAGACATCTAAGGTTAATATTACAGTTTTAAATACTGTCAAAAAGGAAGCTATTTTAGAATCTAAGTTATAGCTTAAAACTGTGTTAGTAACAAAGAAAAACTATCATCTCTCCCCCCCAAAATATTACCATTTAAAGAATTAAACTTAGGCCACAAGAACTTATTTTCATGGTCCTTTAATCCAACATCCAAATTTATACAACCCTCCCAAGTCCCTGGAAAAGGGGGGGTTAAAAAATACTCTTAAAAAAGGTACATAAGAGTTACAGTCAGCCAAGATAGAGTAAGCAACTGTAGCCTCTCTCTCTCTCACTGATTACAAGTAAACCCTACTGACTACATATAAAAAACAACTACCTGAGGATGCTGTAAAAGGGAACACCAAGCCACTGGAATCAAACTTGAATAATGACCAGTTACAGCGGGGCGGGGAGCTGTGTGTGGATGTTAAGGTAAAAAATTTCGCAGTGTTTTGTGTTCCTCTGTTATTTCCGGACTTTTATCCCAGAGCCGGCATTATTAAATGGTGCAGCCAATACCAGGATTAAAAACACAATACTAGGGGAAACCCCCTTCATCTAGCCAGAAGACTAGGTAAAAGGAATCGTCCACACTACTGGGGAAGCAGGGGTGAGGGAAAAAACAACTCCTCCCCCTTTTCTTCCCAGGCCCTGCTAAAGGTTAAAGGACAGCCACTGTTGCCACCCCAGCACCAAAAACGCCAAGAGAAAAGCCATCTCCAGACAGGAAAAGGGCCCCTACTATCCAAAAATACCATTTTCTTCTCTCTCTTGCCACTTCACTCTGAAGGCTAAACCTGGAGAGAAACCTGACTTTTTGGCCAGAGAACAAGGAAAAGGATGCCCTGGGATCTGGAGAGAGTATGGGAACCCCAGAGAGAGATAGAGAGGAGCCCAGCGTAAGTCCTGGGCTTGTCCTAAAATTGTGCCTGTGTGAAACAGACCCAAAGAAGCCCAGCAGAGGCTTTGAGAACTAATATCTATGTAAACCATTACCCAATACCTAGACAAGTGAGTGGAACATATGCTGGGCACACCTAAACAGCAAAAGAAATGCTTTGAAAACTGAACTGACACTGGAACCACCCAAAAAGGCAAGACAGAACTTGCATCCTGAACCAAACCAAGTTGAATACCTGCTAAACAAAAAGCAACATTATTCAGAGGATTTTAATAAAATACTACAATACAATATTGAAAATGTCTAGCATACAAGCCAAACTTACTTGACATACCAAAACACACACACACACACACACACACACACACACACACACACTTACTCTCTCTCTCTCTCACTGTCCTGGAAAATCTGTCCACACTGATCAGGGAAAAAATAATCAACAGATGCCAACCCCAAAATGACACTGATGTTGGAATTACCAGTCAAGGACTTTAAAGAAGTTATAATCATTCTGAATAAGGTAAAGGAGAAAACTCCCGAAATAAATGCAAAGATAGAAGTTTTCAGCACAGAATGAGAAACTACAAAAAAGAACCAAATGGAAATTTTAGAACTGAAAACTACAGTATCTGGAAGAAAAAGACAGTATGGCACTGTATATAAGAGCTATAAAATTTCACCAGTGACTTTACACATTTTAAGAAGCAAAAGGCCATAATCATGATTATTTTTACATCAACATTTTATATGGCAGTTAAAAAAAAATGTCCAGGAAGAGAGATTTAGTAAGGTATACTAAGAGATAGAAACCTGATATACACATTATTAATGCAGAAATATGGAAATGTCTAATGTTACATGACAAATAGAAAATATTTGCAATAACTGCAACTTCATAAATATAAGAATTAAATGCAAAAACTTCCTTGCACATATTAGTTATTCAAATATAAGCTGATTTAACTTTGATAAATTAGCTTACTAGGTTCCAAAGATAATCAGGTAACCAAATACAGCTAGAAAAATAAATCTATCCAGCTTCTTCATATCTAAATTCACCTGAATGCAACAGATCTATTGTGCTCAAAGGAGCAGAATGCCAAAGCCAGAGTTATGACATACATTTCTTTACTCCCATCCCCCCCAAACTTTACTTTTAACAATCTCTGCAACCCTGTATCTATAATCCTATGCCAATATTCATGGAAATAAAGAACTATTTCAAAGGAGTGGAATGTCTCACTCTGAAATAATCTCAATGTAACTTGTAATTGACGTACAACAATCACCCTTGTGTACTTACTTTCAAATTTACTTTGAGAGTTAATCACAAGCACTCACGCAATAATCTTACTGAGATCAATCAAGTTTTATTTTCAAGGTAAAACCAACTAAAAACAAAACAAAATCAACTAAAAACAAATAGAACAAAAAGAACTGGGAAATACAAAGCCAAACTGAACTGATTAACAGGTCAAAGCTAATCGGTGACTTAAATCAAACCAACATCCACTGATTAGCCACTGCAGATATGCACAATATATTAAGCCCTTCAGGGGATAAAAGATAACATAAAGCCTTTCACCTCAACTATCTAACAATCTACTGAAGTGGAAGGGGAGGGTCACAGACACATCATTACTCTAACATAGCAGATTCTTCATATTCCGAGATTTACCACTGTCAGCTTTGACAATTCACTAACGATTCCAAAGGTCTCTAAAATGTAATCACAGGTAATTTTTTGGATACTAATCCAAAGTGTGTATATTAAAAAGCTGGTGTATGGGGAAACAATTTACTTAACCATTAGTGACTGAGCATCTTTTTCTTCCCACACGTTCCCATGCGCATTTAACAAAGGAATAACATACCAAACTAGTATTTAAAAATGGGGGATCCATGAGGACCTTAAGACTTTGCCTCATGAAAACAAGAACACGGGGCATAATTTAGTGCCAAAATAAAAAATGCTACTGGGGAAGGTATTCAGACAAATGAAATGTAATTAGAAACAATAAAAGGTTTAATAAAGAAAGTGGAAGTGAAATGGACTGATTGGAAAAAGAGAGCATTCCTGTCACAGCTGTGATTCTGCTTCTACACTATTTACATATATAGCATACTCATCAATAAATCTCTTGACAAGCAGTAATTTTCACAAAGGATTGGAGAAGTGGCTATTTCCTAATGGGAATGCATTAATATCTCAACAGACTGCTGTGCTTTCCTACTGGAGTATCACTAAGTACCAAAAACAAGACACAAAGATGGGAATACATAGTGTATAGCTTTGCATACAGTAAATCGTCCTATTTCATAGCATTTTCAAATATGCAATGCTTATGACAAACATATTGATAATATTTATTTATAAATATTTATAAATAACTTATTTATAAAATAGTCTTATAAAAAGCATTAAATCCACAGTTAAGAAATCTGCACAGGGCTTCCCTGGTGGCGCAGTGGTTGAGAGTCCGCCTGCCGATGCAGGGGACATGGGTTCATGCCCTGATCTGGGAAGATCCCACATACTGCAGAGCAGCTGGGCCTGTGAGCCATGGCCGCTGAGCCTGCGGGTCCGGAGCCTGTGCTCCGCAGCGGGAGAGGCCACAACAGTGAGAGGCCCGCATACCGCAAAAAAAAAAAAAAAGAAAAAGAGATCTGCACAGCTAAAGGTAAAGGAATCTTAATGGTTTTTCAAAATACAAAGTGATTCAAACAGAACAGTTGTTCAAAGAGATTAACCTAGTAAAAATTAATCTAGTAATCTTAAAAAATGTAGTTCTACTGTATGAACAAGAGAGAACAGAGAATAATAAATTAAAAGTCAATTAAAAACTGACTATAACAAACCAAGTGGGGAGTTATGAAAATATGGACCAAAGTATTCGTACTAAGAATAAAAGGGGAGGGAGACGCAAGAGGGAAGAGATATGGGAACACATGTATATGTATAACTGATTCACTGTTATAAAGCAGAAACTAACACACCATTGTAAAGCAATTATACCCCAATAAAGATGTTAAAAAAAAAAAGAAATATATTTTGGAAGTGAAATGCAAAAAAAAAGAATAAAAGGGAAGGGAAGGATGAAAAGCATATTTTTAAAAATAATTCATTGGATTTCATGACTGAAAAGATACAAATAAAAGAGAGACACTTATGAAAATTCCAAGTTTTCAGGTCTGAGTGTTTGGGAACACACTTTTACTACCGACATAAAGAGGAAGTCTAAAAGTAAGTTTGTAGAAGAAAGACAAATTTAGATTGGGGTGATAACAATGTCATTTTATGTACACATAATACCTAGAAGATATGGGACTGAATCCCGGAAGAGAAAAGCAAAATTACAGTCTTTCCTGAAGAGCTAAGAGTTGAAGAGATGAAGAATAAAATACTGAAGACTAAATATCAGAGAGAGAATAAGTAGACCAAAAGACTAGCAGGCCTTACAGTAAAATCATTTCAGAAATATAAGCAACAAATGCAAAAACTAAAAAAAAGAGATAGGCAATAGCATAATAAAGAAGAAAGATAAAAATAAATATTACAGGCTTCCCTGGTGGCACAGTGGTTAAGAATCCACCTGCCAATGCAGGGGACATGGATTCGAGCCCTCGTCCACGAAGATCTCACACACCACAGAGCAACTAAGCCTGTGCACCGCAACTACTGAGCCTGCACTCTAGAGCCTGCTCGCCACAACTACTGAGCCCGTGTGCCACAACTACTGAAGCCTGTGTGCCTAGAGCCTGTGCTCTGCAGCAAGAGAAGCCACTGCAATGAGAAGCCTGTGCACTGCAACGAAGAGTAGCCCCCGCTCGCCTCAACTAGAGAAAGCCCGCGCGCAGCAATGAAGACCCAATGAAGCCAAAAATAAATAAATAAATGTATGTGTGTATATATATATAAAATCTTTAAAAATAAATATTACTTTTCATCTCTATGGCACTGTCAACTATTAAGCACTATCATATTATACATGCTATATCACTTTTACCTTCAGAATGGCCCAGTAAGATTAGTATTTATTATTCTCATTTTACAGATATATAAACTTAGGGTAAATGACCTAACTAAATTCAAACTGGTATTAAGCTACAGAGCCATGTCTCAAACCCAGTTCTTCTGGCTACCCCAACACTCAGTTTCCAAAAACAAAGCAAAGTCCTCCAAGTAGCATCCAACTAAACATATACAACTGAGTCACTGAGTAAGATGGTAGATGACCGTGGAGACAACCATGTAATAGCATCAACCTAACCAATAATAATAACCAAGAAGATTTGAAGACAACAGATTATGAAGCTTATATGCCTACTGATCAAGTTTTAAGAGTCTTCCAACCCTTAACAAGGAAGCTCACTTTCTCTAAAGGATTTAATTCAAATAACATTAAAACAGACCAACTCCATCTTTCTCCCCAAAGCTAAGACACATAATATTTTGGGTTTGAGGGAAATATTACAAAACTGATATGGTAATAGATGCTGAATGGAAAATTCCAAACACTGAAAACTCTCATTCACTACAGCCTATCGACCTACTTCTCTCTTAAGAAACAACCACCGCTAAAAGGCTGGTAGGCTAGTTTTCAGAATTTTCTATATACATCTATATGTGTGTTTGTATATATAAACATAAATGTGTACACATATTTATATATGTGACATACATACTTTAAATACAATCTGGTGCAAAATTATACTCGTAGTAACTATTTAAAATTGATTATCTTAAAAGCCTTGCTGGATTAATAGAACATTGAAATTCTTATAAATGATGACCAAAAATAATACTGGTCCAAAATACATCATGGTCTGTATTTTGTTGCTGTCTGATATTCAAAAGTTTTGTTCAACTTATAAATATTTCTCCAACTTGGAAAATATGTTGAATATAATACAGCACTTTCTTTATAGCTCATACTCTCCAAAACTTTTATCCATTATTAAAAGGTTACAATATGAAAATACTTTCCAGGGCAAAAGAGACATCCACAATGACAGTAAATGTTCCCAGTAGCAGCTTTAAAAAAAAAAACACTACTTTTCAGTTTTCTCTAGAAACTAAGAATATTAGAACTAGTATTCTTTAGCTTTCCAAGTACTTTATAAAATTATTTTACAATTTTATATATTAAACCACCTTCTCTGAATATTTAAAATTTTATATACACCAACTTTTTTGAATATTTCAAACCAGCCAATATTTTAAATATTTAAACCAATTCTGAGAGGTAGTCAGGGAAGGTATCACTATCCCTATTTTTAAAATGAGTAAACTGAAGCTAAGAAAAATTAATTAGAAAACTTATTCATTAGGGCTAATATTTAAGAGATCCTAAAATTTATCTTGTCTAATCACATTTTATGAACGGTAAAACAACTACCTCCTTCCTTGCCAACTGTAATCTATCACATCTTACTTTGAAAGCAACCACATTAATTTTGTAGCATTGTTGTGCCTTAAAATACCTGTACCAGGAGCTTTCTAAACAGTAGTCTATGAAAATTTAAAGAAAGCAGTTACAGAGTAGCCACCATTATTAAAATGAAAATTAGAAACATGCTAATGATGTAGGCTTACAGAGTAACTGTATCCCTCTTCTACGAAGAAGGTACAAGATAAGTAAAAAAGGCTTTTTTTACTCTACTGCAGAGGGCTGGGTTGCTAGAAAACTGCTGGCTAAGTGGGTGTTATTGTACAATGCCGCTTTGCCAAGGAATGCGTGTTTTCCTATGGCACCCTATTTTATGAGCAGGGAAGCAGCAGCCTAGTAGTTTGTTCCTCATTCTGGTCCAGGGTTAGCATAAAGTGATATTAATTTACTAAGAATCACCAATTCCCACTCCTCTTCCACCTACAACACACATGAACACTACCAAAATCTCACTCAAAAAATTATACTGAAAAAGTGAAAACAATGAACTGAGATGCAGAGAACAGAAATTTCTTCTAATTTGGCTGCTAACTAAATGCCTCTCATAAACTGTGACTCTTAACAAGTTTCATCACCTTTGGGTCTTGATTCTTCATCTGTCTATTAAATGATATACTATCACAAGTGTTTCAGGTCTAAAATTTGTAATTTCTGGAAATCAAGTTTAAGCATTAACAAGGAAGTAAACAAGAAACCCAATCATAGAACCTGTAACTACAAATGCTTACCATGAGTGTAATGGTCTTTAGCTACCCCATTCTAAAATCAAAGAGAATAGAAATGATTCTCCATGAGAGAAAACAAAATGTATAAATATAAACAAACATGTACATATATAAAAATAAGTCTTCAGTTTAAATTTTCCCAGGAATCCAAACAACCACCTGTCTTTGATTTCAGTTCTTTCCTATGTTTTTTGTAACATTAAAATAAAAAGATGTGAATTTTACCTCCTCTTAATTTTAGAGGTACTAAATAACTGATAAGTAATCTATTAACAGTGAAATGGCCAAAATGAGAACAAGAGAAAGAATAATTCATTTGTCAATCCTCTTCATTACAAACCGTATTAGCTGGAATTTCTCAAATAAATATGGGTTCTATTTCTAATAATACAGTATTTAAATTCACCACAATTCCATGTTCACAATAAATTGGTTATTGCAGACAGAGTTATGATAAAAAAAACCACGTGACCAAGAGGAGCTAAGAAAACACTCAATGATACAAGTCGGCTCAATGTTACGGAATTCTAATAAAGTTTCATTAAACAAAATTTAAATCTTTAATTTTATTCACAGACCATGCAATTTACTACTTAACTTTTAATTGCATATAAGAACATCTGGTTGTATAAACAGAATTTAAAATCAGGCAAATTCCAAGCAGAGTTGCTTTAAAATGTCCTTACATTCACAAATACAATATGACAGAAAGGGTCAATCCTTATCTAAAACAACAAAGAAAAAAAAAAAAACTGAGTAAGATAAAAGATTCTAAAAGATTTTGCCCCAAGCCTTTTTCTCTTCTTTTTCTACATCACCTCCCCCTAATCTCCATCTCTAGCCTATTCTCTAAGTGCTCGACCTATATCCAGCTGGTCATCTCCACCTTGATGTCCCATAGACACCAAATCTTCAAGATGCTCAAAACTACAACTGTATTCAACAAACTAGTTACACTGTCTTTGGGTGGTTGAGATATGGGTGATTTCAATCCTCCTTCCATACTCTTTTATTCTAGGTGGGAAA
The DNA here is from genome assembly GCF_059928025.1 of Delphinapterus leucas. NCBI lineage: Eukaryota > Metazoa > Chordata > Mammalia > Artiodactyla > Monodontidae > Delphinapterus > Delphinapterus leucas. The sequence goes on along the minus strand of NC_143140.1, from coordinate 84,369,852 downwards.
AATGATCCCTCATCCAACCCACCAAATTATCTTCCTCCTCTAGTGTTTTGCTCCTCCTGATTTGCCCTATTAATGGTTGGTACCATATCATTTTATCTATATCGTCACTCAGCCAAAGCCCTGTGGCACCACCCTCTTCCTTATATCCAGCTCCCTATTATTACTAAATTTATTTTGCATTCATCTAGTCATCTCTTCCCCATTATTACTGTAGTTGAGCTCATCTTCTCTATAGTAATTTAACCTTCCTTCCCTCAATCTCACCCCTCATTGACCTGCCCTGTTCTGCAAAGATATTAATCATCATTCTAAAATACAAATTTAAAACTTGTGCTTTTATTAAAAACCCTTCAGAATCTCCATTCCCTTCTGATTAAAAATGAGGTCTTGTGCATAGTACACAAAGACCCTTCATCAGAAGACCCTTGCCTAACCCTCCAGCAGTCCTCCCAACCACCTCCCCTACCCAAAGCTGCCGTTTCCTTGAAAATGATCTCTAGCCTTTGCCTTACACAATGTCTCCTCCATCATACTGTGTACAACATGATATACACAGAAGAGTATACACATACTGTTTATAAACTGTCTACACCACTACTCTGTATCATAGTAGTCATGTCACGTTACCTTCTCACCCTTTGTGGTAGTCCATTCCCAACCCCACCCCTATTAAAATATGAGCTGAGAAAAAGGACACAGGTATCTGATTAACCTGGTAACCACTCTGCAGGATACAATGCCTGATAGATGGCAAATACACATAAATAACAAGGCTCAAAGGACCAGCCACTACTTTCCAGCATTCCTTCCAACCACTAGTTGCTATTACATTAGAACCTTTGCGGGTTATTATTGCATTCTAGCAATTTGAAAACTGTAACATAGTTAAAATAGAATGAAAAAATTGTCTGACAATTTTGAGGGACTAGCAAAATAAAGGAAGCACTCACACAATTATTTGGAACCACTCTCTGTTAACAGCTCTAAGATGACTGAGATACCTAATCCTTTGATTTTGCAAATGAATCAAAGTACTGACTGGGAAATTTTGTACTAGGAATGATGTGGCAGCCTCTGGCCTACTCCTTTGGGATATCAATCCTCTTCAGCTAAGTTGGTCACAACCCTTGTTCTTGTAATTGCCACCAAAGCAGAGAGGGCCTCTAAAAGAGGTTCTGAGTTCTCTGACAAAATGGGAACAAGAATTTGGAAAATTCTGCCCAATAAGAGGAACTGCTATAAAAATAAAAACCACTTTTCTTGGTGTAGAAAAAACAAAGCCAAACATGTTAATAATCCTTACAAAAGCAGTCACTCGTATTTCAATAAAGCATTAAGGGGGAGGGCACTAACTGGTTTATTAAATGCTTACAGAAAAACTACCCAAAGCTATAAGTCATTTCAGCAACTAACATACAACATGGTAAAAGCTCATTTTGATGATTTTTATTCGTGTTGGTATTTAGCCAGGCAAAAGATAGATAACCTGCACATAGTTTTTAAGCTTTTATTAGATAAATGCGTATTAGCATTATCAGGAGACTTTCTCCCTATTTCAAGAAAACTACACAGGCAACTACTTTCACAGTGGTCCTTAACTTTGGGCAATACTTTAAAAAAACATTCTCGGACTTCCCTGGTGGCGCAGTGGTTAAGCATCCGCCTGCCGACGCAGGGAACACAGGTTCGATTCCTGGTCCAGGAAGATTCCACATGTCGCAGAGCAACTAAGCCCGTGCGACAGAACTACTGAAGCCTGCACGCCTAGAGCCCATGCTCTGCAACGAGAAGCCACCGCAAATGAGAAGCGTGCGCATCGCAATCAACAAAGAGTAGCCCCCGCTCGCCACAACTAGAGAAAGCCCAAGCACAGCAACAAAGAACCAACGCAGCCAAAAATAATTAATAAACAAATAAATTAATTAAAAATTTTTTTCATTCATTCATTAAAGCAGTAAAGGAAGATTAGCTGATTTACTGTTATGTACACTGTTGAACAGCTTTTTAAGGATCTGTAATACATGTGTACTCGTCACTAAATTAGGTCTGGGTTCTGTGCCCAATAAATGAGGTTTCTCTTCTCTTCCTTTAGTGAGTTAGTGTAGCTACACAATGAAAGCATCATGACTGGGAGAAAGGAAGAAATGAACAAAGCTTTTAAAAGTTTGCTCCCTTTGCTGCATTTTTTATCAAGTTTTCAAGAAAGAATGCTCGCTCTGCAATTAATACGAAAAAAACTTTTAGTCCATCAGAAGTCACTAAATGTGGAAAAACAAGAAACGTTCATTTCCAGTACACACCCACACAAAAAAACTGAATGTAAACTCCAAGAGGACAGAGGTATTTTTTGTGTGTGTGTTTTGTACACTTACATCTCTAGAGCCTAGAATAGTGTCTGCACATCTGCACATGGTGGTAGGTGCTCAAAAAACATGTTGAATAAATATTTTCACTAAGGCAGCTTTTAAAGTTATTTTGTTTCTGTTTTTGATGTTAAAAAGGCTTATAAAGCCTATAAAAGAATATATCTTCCTGCTCAATTATAATTCTGATTTGCAAGTAGCATGCTATTAACCAAGTTCTTAGGTTTCAGAGTGCAGTAAGGTCATAAGTGTGTGGCCCATGGCCTATTTTTGTAGGCCCTCAAGCCAAGAATGGTCTTACATTTTAAAAGAACTGTGAGAAACCAACAAGATTATGCAAAAGAGACATAAGCGGCCCACAAAACCTAATATTTACCATCTGGCCCTCTACAGAAACCGTGAATGGAGATTCCATTCAAAAGAGAATGAAAGTTTTTTGAATATATACTTTCACCTATGAATTGAATCTCTGCTACTAGAAACATATTTTTCACCTAAGACCTTCTCCATATCTAAACCTCTAAATTTTGGTTTATTTGATTTGAATACTAAGGAAATGGTTTTTTGTTTCATTTCTCTTTTTTTTCACCAGAGCATAAGTGGTTATAATGCTGAGACTAATAAGAAGTAAAGGAGGATTAAAGTTAATTTATGTTTAATATTTTACATACTAAAACATCACAAAAACGGATGGAGGAAAAAACAAAGGAATACAAACAGAGGGGGAAAAAAAGCCAAATTATATTTCAAAAGAATAGCAAGACTACATTAAGGGAGAAAAAACTAACAAAGCAATCTTTGAACACTGCATTTTGACTATATATCCTCAGGCTAAAACAGATGAACTATAAACAAATACTAAATTCCAGTTAATAGGTTTGTTTTCAGACCTATGGTTTAGAATTCTGCAACTACTTTCTGCATATTTTAGGATTGATAAAACAGTAAGTAAATATATTGTGGATAATGGGAACTAGTTTTCTCACTGTCAGAGAAAGGAACTACAGATTTGCAAAAGGGAAAGGCCAGAATGAACCCTACAGCGCTGGACTGTTATTGGAGATAGGATGAACTCATGGCTTTTTAGATAGGCAGATGGATAAACAACAAAAATTTGTGTGTGTGTGTGTGTGTACGTATGTATGTATATATATATATATACATACACACACACACACACACACACACACATACAAGCATGTTCAGACACATACCCAATTTCTAGCTCAATCTGTTAACAGATAACCACCAGAAGAAACTAGGGTTCCTCAGAGAAATGGCTGATTCCAGAGCTGGGGTGGGAATATCTTATTATACAAGAAAGTAAGTACTCAAAAAATGATAAGCACATGTCAAAATGACACAGGTGCCAGCCTGAAGGAGCCCTGACATCAAAACACCCCAATGAATAAGAAAAGAATCCTTGAGTTCATACCGATATGCATAAATACATAAATGGGGAGAAGGAAAAGCTCTTATGCACTGCCAATAATAAACAAACAATAGACTTAGAAAATCTGACAACCATCTTAGTCCTGATTCAGGCAAGAACTAACTGGATGCTAAAAAAAGAAGAGTGAAGTTTGATGTTAGGACTCTGTGCTTCCACTGCAGGGGGCACAGGTTCGATCCCTGGTTGGGGAATTAAGACTCTGCAAGCCGCATGGAGTGGCCAAAAATAAATTAATTAATTTTTAGAAAAGATATCTGCCACAAGGGAAAAACAGTAATTTTACAATGGAGAAACCTTGCAGAAAAAAGTTAACCTCCCTACTAATGGGATAAATAGACATCATGTGCTTCCTGAGGACAAAATATTACTTCTGGATTTTTCCTGCTAAAGGAGCATAACCTTAAACTAATCATAAAGCAACAGCAGACAAATCCATATTGAGGGAATTCTAAAAATAACTGGCCTATTCTCATCAATCATCAAAGGTCACAAAAGACAAAGTAATAACCAACTGCTCCAGATTAAAGGACAGTAGACAGACATGACAAGTGAATGCAAGGTGTGATGTAGGATTTAGATTTACTCTTTTTATTCAGGACGTTACTGGTACAGACAGTGAAATCTGAAGGTCTGCAGACAACTGCATTATATCAATATTAATTTCCTGATTTTGATAACTGTACTATGGTTACATAAGAGAATGTCCTTGTTTTCAGAAAAGACAGTTATATTTAGAAGTAAAAGGCATTAATTGCAGTTTACTCTCCAAATGTTCAGAAAAAAAGTTTACATGTGTCATTCATGTGTATGTCAAGACAGAAAGAGAATAAGAAAGCAAATATGATTAAATTAACTAGATAGAGGAATCAGGATGAAGTGTACATAAAAATTATCACTCTTGCAACTTTTCTGTAAACCTGAAGTCGTAAAAATAAAGTATAAAAAGTGGGAAAAATAGTTAATTTATATTTGGACATTATACCAGCAAAAAGAATTGTGAAAAATCGAGTGATGGTTCTCCTTTACATCTCAACCAGGAGTTGAGAGCCGGCCCTTCTAGTCTCAGCTCTAACACAAAGCTGCTTTTCCTCGGTAAAATCACAATGGTAGGCCTCAGTTCCCTTGTTTGTAAAATGAAGATAGCACCTATCCTACTTTTCTCACAAATTAACCCTAAAGATCCACAGAAACATAATAATGGTTGGGGAAAAGAGGTGCATAAAACACTATATATTATAAAGTGGCTCACTTTTAACAATGTTTGGTAAATAAAAAGTACTTCAAAATTACACAAGCCAGACATTTTTTTCACCATAGCAAGCGGCTGTTTTAGAAACTAGACATTTGCTATGTGTTTTGGTTTGCAAAAAATTTAACTTATTCAATATTCTTCTTACCATTTCAATAAATTCAAATACCTGTATCATTTTTTTTAATCATAAAACTTTACAGTATCAAAAACATTACTAAAGAAAATCATTAACCAGGACTCTCAACCTTTTTAAAAAAATTAAGATACAGCTGACATACAACTTGTATTAGTTTCAGGGCTACTGGTCAATCTTTTAGATACTGTGACCCAGATTAAAAAGATTATATCATTTCCCAAGTTCCCAAGATCATAAAATACGTGATCCAAGCTTTTCATCCTTCACTCACAAGCCCCAAGGAATTAAATCAAATTCAGAAAATTAGTGTTTATAGAAGAGAGAAAAAGAGAGACACCAAATTTTTTTCATGCACTCAAATCAAGGGAAAGTTTGTTTCAAAAATAAAAATATTCCTTAATTTATCCTTCCAAACTCATAAGGGTTTGGTCACCACTTAAAAGTATTTTTTAATTGTTTACACATGGAGACTAATTAATATCTCACTCACAAAATAAAACATCCTTAAAACTGTGTTCTCTAAGACAGTTATGATTCCAAAATGCCAAATGGAGATTTAATACGACAATTTAGTTTAAAATAAAATAGGGTAGCTTGTCTTATTTCCCCATTGTTGAAAATATAAGATCACATTCTTGTTTAAGAAGTCTACTTGCTCAATCTCACGCAGTTCCTGGCAAAGAAGCAAGCCCAGAGTCAGTAACGCCTGCCCAGCCTCACTAGCTCTGCAGCAAGGTCATTGCACACAAAGCTGATGAGGTGAAAGAAAAAGGATTACAAGAACATAAGCTCAAAGAGGGTATGCTTTTCACTTGTCTTCTTTACAACTGTATCCCAGCAGACAGAAAAATGGCTGGTGTATGGTAAGCATTCATTAAGTACTGGTTAAATGAATAAACGAATGAAATCCTAAGTCTTTATAAAGTATACTAGTCAGCCTTTATAAAGTATACTAAGTTGCAGAATTATTTTAAAAACAAATTTGGCATACATTAAATTAATAGCCACAAATGTCTTTTAAAAACATGAACAAATAATCTATATTCCCCATTCTGACTAAATAGTGTCAAAGTTCCTAACGTATTTCCTGACCTACAGTAGATACCATAACATATTTACATACCCTTCCTTGACTTTAAAATATGGTGTATCAGAAACTGGCAAAGCAGAATTACGAAGACGAAATAAATGCATAAAATCAGAATCAGAAAGATCAAATGCATCGTGTTTACCATCAAACTTAAGATAGAACTAACTCAGACAAGGAATCAGAAGCTACAGAAACATTTCTCACCAGCATTTATTTCTCATAATAGTACCGCTAACAAAATCTGCTCCTCTATAATTAGAAAATCAAAAATTTGATTTAGTCTTGTTTTTCCATTACTACACAACATCTGTCAATGATGTGTTGTCATCTTATAGTTTGAAGAACTTCCTCAAAATATAAGATGTATTTTACTTCCTACCACCAAATTCAGAGATTTGCAATTTACTCACATTATATATATAAGTAATATTTCTTATACAAAAAACTATACGGAGCAGAATGCAAGTAAATGCACAAGAGTTTAGATATGATTTATACTCACTACTAAGCACAGTAACTTTTTTTTCACTTAACCTATTTTTTGTGAAAAATTCAACTTATTCCCCCTACATGTTCTCTTTCAGATTACCAACGTACTCGAAGTGACAAACTTTATTCTGCTTCCCAAGTACTTCCCATATAATCAAGACATCATTTCACTACCAATTTAACCCTAAGTATTTTCCAAAGGGCCTGCCTTATGTGGGTCATAATCATCTTACTATGCTTCTTGTGTCCATGCTGCTGGAAAAGCAGTCTGTACAAGCAGGAGTAGAGAGGCACAATCCTGAGAGAGAGGAGTAGAGAAAGATGTTGAGAAAACAAAACCAGATAAAATGAGCTCACTTAAGAGCTCAGGAGCTCAGCCACTGTTCAAGGTCAAGATTGATTACATTCTCTCAAACCATTATGAGTTAGTTGTTGTCCAATAACAGGAAAACTGGCCCAGAAGAAATACCTAAAATTCCATGTACAAGCAGCAATACCAGCACTAATTCTAAGCCAACTATACTTCTAAAAAATGGAGCAAGTGATCATAAAATATGACTATTTAGAAGACTGGGGAATACAGATGTCCCCTAAATGCCAATCAAAATTACTGTAACAAACTCAATGCTAGCCTAAAGTAGAACGGCTGAACTATATATATCTTATGAATTTCAATGTTGCCAAAAAATTTTTATATTTAATCCTGAATGACTGAAACACTCTCAGAGTCCCCAAAATCATTAGTATCAGTCTCAATTATCCTTGTATTCTAAATTTTTTTAATTAGTTAAAAACACAACTTTTACCACATGCTGTTTTAAAATGAAAAACAAAGCAAAAAGGATTTGAAATAGCATAATTACACAATATAAAACTTAGGATGGATTAAATCTAACTGGAACTTTCAATGGAATAGTCCCCTTCCCACTATTCCCTCTTAGTAAGAAGTGAAAACCATAAACAAATCAGAGTTTTGATTTTAAATTTCCCATCTAAACTCCTATACGCCTACAATGCCATAAAATGACCTTCAAAATAATGCTTACACATACTAAGTCCTCCAAAACATTAATTTCATATTTAGTCAAAGAATCTTCCAACTAATAGGGAACCTAAAAATCTCAAATCAATCATTTATTTCACAGAGGAGAAAACCAAATGTCCAGAAATGTTAACTGCCTTGGTCCAGGCCATTCAGCTACCTACTATACCATCAAGCTATCCATTCAAGAAATCTTTATTTAGCATATACTATGTACTAAGGCACTATGCTATGTACCAAGGATATGAAGCAATAAAGATACGTGGTCACTGTCCTCATGGAATTTATAATATGGTGGGAAAGATTACTGCTAACTACTTAAAATTGTAGTTATCACTAGAAGGAAAAGCACAGAGTGTTTTAAGACAGTTTAACAGGGGACCTAAATCAGTGATTCTCAACCATGGTCGATTTTGCCCCTCAAGGGACATTTGGTAGTATCTGGAGATATTCCTGGTTGTCACAATGGGGGAGCTAGTGGGTAGAGGCCAGGGTTGCTGCTAAACATCCTGTAATGCACAGGACAGCTCCTCACAACATATAATTATCCAGCCCAAAATATCAATAGGGCCAAGGCTGAGAAACCTTGATCTAAACCACTGGGGGCACAGAGGGGTTAGTGAAGGCTTCCTTCCTTTATAACACCAAGACTGCTATGTCTTTAAGGGATTTTCACAAGGTAGAAACAAAAAAAGATAGACTAATTGTTACAATTAAAACTCCCACTGGGGCTTCCCTGGTGGCGCAGTGGTTGAGAGTCCGCCTGCCAATGCAGGGGACACGGGTTCGCGCCCCGGTCCGGGAAGATCCCACATGCCGCAGAGCGGCTAGGCCTGTGAGCCATGGCCGCTGAGCCTGCGCGTCTGGAGCCTGTGCTCCGCAAGGGGAGAGGCCACAACAGTGAGAGGCCCGCGTACCGCAAAAAAAAAAAAAAGACTAATTAAAACTCCCACTGGAAAATCAAAACAGGAGAGAGAGACTTCCCCCATACATGAAAAAGAAAAGAAAAAGGCAACGTTTTATAGCTACTTCACATAAATTCCCTTTCCTGAACCACAAGGGGAAAATACAAAAACAAATTTCACATGCTTTTATTATTCCCGTTACCTTTCCCACTGTTCTCTACCAAACCATGCCTACTACTAGATATTGGTGGAAAGACTGTATTAAAAGTCCTGTAGTTAACCAAATGAACACTCTGGATACAAACTTGGAAATGGAATAAAATGAAGATGGGATTTCACTATTGATGTGAAAGACAAGGCACAGAAGAGGAAAATGTACTGGGTGTTAAAGTGACTCTGGAAAGGGCTACATCCTGAAACAAAGAGTAAGCTATCGGACTAACCAAAGGATCCTAAGAACAAAAGACACTAAGAATTTAGATATCCTAAAGATGAGTAAAGAATTTAAGAACCAAGGTAAATTCAAAAATTAAACTGCAATAATTTTCCTGATACATGCATAACAGATTCTTATAATGCATAAGAGATTCTTATATTTTCCACATATTATTTTAAGAGTTCCTATATTACTAAAATGCCCTCTCCAATTAAGTTATAATTTTCTAAGGAAAGGGTCCTGTATTGCTATTCTCTTTTCCCTCTTTTCAAAAACAAAAACCCTACCACAATAACCTCCATACAGGAGGAGTCTTACGGACAGAGTACAAATATGTAGCTCACATAAAATTGCTGCATTCCAGTAATCAACTGTGGTCCTAACGTAATCCACAGATTTAAACAGATAAAGATGAGACCATTTCCACTGAGGTGAGAACTCTAAACCATCATAACAAATAAATGCCACCATCTTTGAGCAGCAGTAACTACAATATCTTGTAATGATGATAATTCTTCTGGAATTAACCGCTCAGGTCAAGCACTGACCGTTAGGGAATCTTATATTCCATCCTGGACAAATTTTCTTTCATCATTTCAGAACTGACATTCGTGGTCACGGGATAAACTTTTTTTTTTTTTTTTTTTGCGGTACGCGGGCCTCTCACCGTTGTGGCCTCTCCCGCTGCGGAGCACAGGCTCCGGACACGCAGGCCCAGCGGCCACGGCTCATGGGCCCAGCCGCTCCGCGGCATGTGGGATCCTCCCGGACCGGGGCACGAACCCGCGTTCCCCGCATCAGCAGGCGGACTCTCAACCACTGCGCCACCAGGGAAGCCCACGGGATAAACTTTTATCACAAGGATGATGCTTAACTGGAAATTAAAGTTTTCCCACAAAACTAGCACAATGGGCACTTAAATATCAGTTCTTGAGCCTCAATCTCATTTAACTCATGATACGTACGAGGGATTTACCACGTAAAGGATCTTCTGACAGTGCATTTGAAAACGGGGTAGGGAGGCACAAAGCCCCTTTGAGAAAAGGGTTGGGGGGGGGTGGAGGGAGGCGGGCAGGCAGACACGCCATCATGACTCGGACATATCCTGCAGAAGACCCCACACGTTCAGACTGAGACTTAGCCACAATCTGCAGATTAAAAGCCTATATTCTGAACTTTAAAATCTCTGGCACGTTCCTGTTTTCAAGCCAAGATCTGCTTGCTTGTCTTTTTTTTTAATCTTGAAAAACCTGATAATTAGCAAGTTATAAAAGCTAAGCATTTCTTATTTTAAACATTATACATATAGAGCTAAATTGTGGTGCCTTATAAAGCAAATGGCACTTCTTGACAATTCAATGCTTCAGAGATACCTTTAAACTTGCCAGAGAAGGTTCTGTTGGGCTCAGCCCAAGGATAGATGCCTTTAAAAGCCAAATTCACTGCAAGTAAACATTCTAAAACATCCTTTTCTCCTAATCCTGTAACTCAGATTCCTTTTTTATTTTTGCACTTTGCAACACATGATTTAATGGAAAAACGTCATTACTGAACTATTTCCCACTATATACTTCCTTGCAACAACAAATTTTTACTACATCAGCAAGTGTTATAGATATTCACAGAAACTACATTCAGAAATCAGAAAAAAACAGGATTATGTACTTTGAGCTTAAAGCAAAAAAAGAGTATATTCTTCCGAATCTCCTTCAAAATCTATTGCCCTTCCTCAATTCTGTGACTGTTAACTGCTACAATTTTTAAGCCAACCCCATTTTCAAATATGGTGAATTCAGTGCGAGCGCATTAGTAAATAGGAAGTTAAAAGATGGTTTAAGGTCTCTGAAATACGTAAGGGGAAAAGAGAGAGTGCTACATAAACTAAAATGGGAATACTACCACAAATCTCAAGTTCTTATGAAGATTAGCTGAGAGAAGAGCTGAAGCATAAAGCCAGCCATTTAAATGTTAGGCTCCTTACCCTTAACATCAATGCTAAAATGAAAAACCAACTGTTAAGACCTGTAATCCACCACGCTTTACAGTGACCAACCACCGTGTACTAACCACTTGTTTGTATCTAGCACATGGCAGGGAGGGCTGGGAATGGAGCAGGGTACATATTAGGAACCCCCAAGATAAACAGGAGAGGCACCCAACAAAAAGGCGTAGGGTAAACAAATAATTGCAAGGAAATAAGAGAAAGGATATTTTTTATAATTAAAAAAAAACACTGTAACATTCTCTTAGTGCTATAGCACCACATGTAGCAAATAAAAAGGCTACAGACCTGTTGTTTTTCCCCCATGCAGAGCCATGAAACTATTAGCAATAAATTGGAACATACAGTATCCTTACTTTTTATTCCAGATTTTAAGGACAAGAGTATTGTGGGGTGGAACCAAATTTTATAATCTGATCCAAATTATCAGCTATAAATTCATTAAAAAATGGAAAAGATTCCCAAGTCTACTGCTCTAATTTGTATCAAGAAGCAGTAATAAAAAAAAAAAGAAAATCCAGTATTGAAAAAGAAAATCCTTTCCAAAAAAAATGCTTGCTTTCATGTAACTGTGTCACTGCTATCTAGTCTAATATGGAGAATTTAATTCACATATTGTCTAACTTTCAGCCTCTTTGCTAAGTTTCCAAAACGTCAATTCTAGGGAGGAAGGGAGGGAGGGAGAAAAGAGGGATGGTGGGAGGGAGGAGGGAACGAGTTTTCTCCTTTTGGAAAACAAAATTGTAAAACAGCTTTTTAAAGTATTGCCCTGTTCAGAATATCACTATTATACTACTGAATGGAGTATTAGCACTTTCACATGAAAAGTTCATAAAATTTATATAAATTTAGTTAACATCACATTAAAATATTGTTAAATAAGTCATACAGGTAAGGATAACTCTGGTTGTGTAGATATGTACTTGTTAAATGCTTGTTTAATGTTAGCATTAAGGTCTATTCCTACCGGAGTTTTAAAAGATTTTAAAATATTTTATCAAAACTTGTCTCCCTTCAGACTAGTGAACTCAACTACACAGTGAAAACTGGACACCTGCTTGTTAAAAATCTAGCCCTATATATGACACGTGAAGGAGCCCGTGGGAAATGCTTCTCCAGCATCTTCCCTCTGCATGCACCACTCACCCTGCCTGTCTTTATGTCGGATGATGAGAACGGGGGGGAGTAAGAATAGGAGAAACTGCAGAATAATCTCGCCTCCCGATCAACCATGCCCTTAGCTTAAGTCCCTAGTTGGCAGGTTACCTAGCCAACAATATCTCAATTATAAACAAACACTACTTGCAAGGTGACCACAGGTTATCACCCCTGTCGGTGCTCTGCCTGCACTACCCCCGATCACGGCCTGCCTCATTAAGGACCCGGGAAAGGTCTGGGCGGTGATGCCCGGCCTCCAGTTAAAATCCCGCAGGCCCAGGAAAGAGATGGGCGGGCCAGGCATCGGCGGAACTGACCCGGAGAGACCTGCCGTAAGCCTCCGGGGGAGGGCCCAAGCGGGCCTTCCCTCCAGCCCCGCATCCACTCAGTACTCTGCTGGAGACACCGGAACCTCCCTCCGCCCCGGGGCGGCCCTCTTCCAGCCCTCCGCCCACGGAATCGGGGGAGGGGCGCCGGGGCAAAGAAACACCCCTCCCCCACGGCCACAGCTAGGCCGCCACTCGCCCCACCCTGAAAAGCACTGCGGGCCAGTGCCCACCCTCCCGCAGTGGCCTCGTCCCGGGTTGGGGGGAGCGTGGGTAGGAGGGGAGGCTAAAGTACAATACCAACCTCGCTATTGAAGGTTTTCACAGCCTCCATGTTGTCGGTGCGGAGGCTCGGAGCCCGGCGGCGGAAGAGGCGGCGGCCACTGCACTGGGTGGGGAGAGCGAGACGGGGGCGGCAACGCGGCTGCGAGGAGGGGGCGCCGGCGGGAGGCCGGGCCGCTGCGACCCCGGGCAGGTGGGGAAGGGCAAGCACCGGCGGGGAAAGGTTCCCTTAGGGGCAGCGAGGCCCCGGCATGGCCGCTAGGGCGGGCGGAGCGCCGGTCCGGGAAACAGAGGCGCTGCCGGGGCTGGTTGGCAGCGGGCGGGGGAGGGGCTGGGCGCCTTCTCTTCTCCGCCCCGCTCGGTCTCGGGCTTCCACCCCCTAGCCCGGTCCCCTACACTCTCCACCCCCTTCTTCCTCTTCCTCCGACAGGCTCCTGTTTCACCTCCCCGCCGCTCGGGCCGTAGGAACCAGCAGCGCACGGCGAAGACGGAGGAGGAAGCGCTGGCAGCAGCGGCTGCGGCATCCAATATGGCGGACACGAGTCGGGCCGCGCAGCTCGGAGATCCGCGGCGCCTGCCAGCGCGCCCCCTGGCGACGGGACCGCGCAGGCCCGGGCCGCCGCGCGGAACCATCGAGCGCGCGCGGGCCAGAGCGTCGCCGCCAGGAGGCCCCGCTCATCTCGGCTCCCGGGGTCCCTGCCCCTCACCCGCACCCCACCTCCTCGCCGCTGCGGGAGCGAGTGCTGCTGCCTCTTGGAGCGCCGTTGGGGCCACTACAAAGCATTGCTCTAAGAAAATCCCAAATGTCCCTCCGGCAAGTTTAGGCAATATACACGTTTCCGTTGTTTCCATGTGGCTTGGCCCCTTTACACGAGGTTTAGTTGCTTTTCAGAACTTTACTGGACGTTGGCCTAAAGGTTAACAGCCGGAAAAGGTCCTAGTCAGCCACTTATTTGGTAACGATGTGCCCAAGCATTTTAATAGCGTCGGGAGAAAACGTTAGAAACAAAAGCTTTGGATCCGGGCGGGGGCAGGGGGACGAGGGAAGCACGCCTGCAGCGAGCAAGCAGCTCAGTGCAGGAAATGCATGCTGCATAAAATCCGGGGGGGACCGGCGTGGTCTAGACAATGAGTGCATTTGTCTGTACAGCGGGAAGCCGTTCCCAGAACGCACAAGATTTCCATAGGCGAAAGAACCCATCTTTTATGAAAGATGAATTATTCTAAAGGAATTTTGCCCTAGGTTTAGAGGCAGAGGGTGAATACCGTTTTCCTAGCTGAAATAGATGCTGCTAGCAAAACGCCTTCTCTCTCACTTCGTGCAATGTAAGATAACCGATACCAAATTCAAAGCGAGCATTTAAATTAAAAGGGGTGTATCACTGAACCCCAAACACCACTGTCGTCTTACTGGGAGTCATTTTTCAGCAATCACTTCTCCGAAGTTCACTCAAAGGAAAGGGGGGAAAGATGACGGCAGAATTTTTCTCTAGAGGATTGTTGGAATCAAGGTACTAATGTAAGAGCTGAGCCCAGAGCTGTGTGAAACTGGGGAAGGCAGGCGCCTCTTGACATTTTAGGGTCTGCTTTTTAGAGCCTACTTCATTGACAGCTTTAATACGGTGGCTGGCTACTTAGAAGGTAAAATGGATAACTTTTTCGTAAGAGCTCATATGTCCACTTTCAAAATCTCGAATGTGTCACAAAGTTCATAGGCCAAGCCATTATGATCTCTTGCCAACAACTGCAGTAGCCTCCTAACTAACTGGTCCCTGTCATTCATCCTCCAGACTCTAGCCAGAGGGGAATTTTTTAATACACAAATCAGATCAGGTCACTCACTTGTTTAAATCTTTTTAAGACTTTCCCACTGCAACTTCAGATATTATCTTAACCTCTTATTATGGCCCGAAGGTCCTACCTATCTCAGCTCACACTACTTCCCCTGTCCTCTTTACTCTGGCCACAGTCGTCTCCTTTGTTCCTTGACAACACTGAGTGCTTTCCTACCTAGGACACTTGTGTGCCTCTGCCTTCTGGGGTGCTGTTGCTCTCGTTCTTTCCTCCTGCCAGAGGTTTCTCCTAATCAGTTCATCTACAGTAGCATGCTGTGACTTGCGGAAGTACCCACTCAGTTCTGCTCATGCCAGATTTTTACCACTCAACATTTGCTGCTCTGGCCTATGAGGGATTATTTATTCAGTCATTTATGAATGAATGTTGACCGAATTACTTAGGCCTGAGAGATTAAGATGCAATACAAGCTAAAGAATTATATTTTAAAAAAAAGAATTAAATCCATTGTTAACATATTACAGGACTTGATTTCATATAGCTTCCATAGCCAGAAGGATTGCAGAAGGCGTATTTTGACCAAGGGACGGAAAAGAAAAATGAAATAGGCAGAGGACAACCTAAGCACACTCTTTTAGTGAGAAGGAAGTAAAGCAAGAGGAAAAGTAGAGAAACGTTAGAGGAGGGTAAAGGGGAGTCTGGAGGCCCAGTGCGAAGAGTAAATGCAAAGTTTGTGCACAACTACACACACCTCTACGTTGTGAACATGTCAATGCCCATGTCTGTAGTTTATGTATGTATGTATATTAGGATTCTGATTCCCAGGTAACAAACCAATTCGAGCTAGCTTAAGCATTAAAGAATTCACCATTAGGATGCAGATTTTTCTCCAAAGTCAGGAATGCAGATGGGCCTAAGGAAGGCACCCAAACCAGAATTTAGAAAGCCTAAAGCAGCCTTATCTGCTTACCAGCTTGAGTTTTCCTTCTGTTGCTTTATCCACTCTCTGTTTTACTTAGTAGGATATGACTGTCGCTCCTGGTTTTATAGTTCTAAACATCTAGAGGACCTGACTGATAGCCTCTCCTTCCCAGTTCCAAATTCCTTAAGAGGAAAGTAAGGAACTGGATTGACCCAGCTTGGATTAGGTGATCATCACCGAGAAACTTAAGACCAATAATTCATTTTCTGAGACGATTAATGTGGGAAATAGCGGGCAGGAGTAGCCCAGCCACTGGAAGCAATATTCCCAATTGTGAATTATGAAACTCACATTCCAGAGTTTATGGCATTCTCTTCCAAGTGCAGTTATCATTGGCCTTTCCCCTAGGACTCAATCATTTTGGGAAGTAACTCATAGGCTCTAATTCAGCCGTAACCAAGTGGTCAGAGTCAAAAACAGTCTGAAGCAGCACTCGCCATAGAGCTTTCTGAGATGGTGGACATGTTCTATATCCGTGACGCCCAATTCAGTGGCGCTAGCTCCGTGCGACTATCATGCATGTGAAATATGGCATGCGCAACTGAGAAAATAAGTTTTTAATTTTATTTCACTCTAATTGGCTCAAGTTTAAATATATGCTAGTGGCCACCACATTGGAAAGCAGAAGTCTAGCTAGAGACGACTTAGTCCCATCGATAGGGCATGTCCTGGATAAGGGGAGTCATTGTGAGGTGGCAGTTAAGCAAAAAACAATTATCAGCCATCAGAAGTAGCTGTGTATGTATATGAGTTATTTTTAAACAAGGGCAAAAAACCTGGAGCACTATCTAAACCAGAACTAATTTCCATCCAATGAAAAAAATGAAAACTTGAGATTCCTCAGGAAACACTTCAGGAATGGTTTAGTAAATTAGGGCACAGAAACAAAATGGAATATTATATAGCCAATTAAAATGATTAGACTGTGGGAAACAATACAATGGTTCTTCAAAAATCAAATAGAATTAGCATATGATTCAGCTATTCCTTCTCTGGATTCACCCAAAAGAAAGGAAAATGGACTTGAGCAGATATCTGTGTACCCATGTTCATAGTGGCACTTTCACAATAACTAAAAAGTGGCAGCAGGGCTTCCCTGGTGGCGCAGTGGTTGAGAGTCCGCCTGCCAATGCAGGGGACACGGGTTCGTGCCCTGGTCTGGGAGGATCCCACATGCCACGGAGCGGCTGGTCCCGTGAGCCATGGCCGCTGAGCCTGCGTGTCCGGAGCCTGTGCTCTGCAACGGGAGAGGCCACGACAGTGAGGGGCCCGAGTATCGCAAAAAAAAAAAAAGAAAAGTGGCAGCAACCCAAGTGTCCATTGACAGATAAATGGACAAACAAAACAGAATGGGGTATACGCATACAATGGAATATTATTCAGCCTTAAAATGGAAGGAAATTCTGACATCTGCTACAACATGGATGAAACTTGAAGATATTATACTACGTGAAATAAGCCAGTCACAAAAAGACAAATATTGTATGATTCCACTTATATGGGGGACCTAGAATAGTCAAGTTCATAAAGACAGAAAGTAGAATGGGGGTTGCCAGGGGAGAGTGGAAATGGAGAGTTAGTGTTTAATGGGCATAGAGTTCATTTTGGGAAGATGAAAAAGTTCTGGAAATGAATGGGGATGATGGTTGCACAAGAGTATGAAAGTACTTAGTGTCACAGAACTGTACACTTAAAAATAGTTAAATGGTAAATATTATGTTATGTTTGCTTAACCACAATTTAAAAAATATTTTTAATGGTTAGAATAAGACTAGAAATACAGGAAAGGGAAAATGCATGTTAGCCTATTAAATACAAAAAAACACAAAACAAACTTAATGTATTGATATTTTAGTTTTAAGAGTATATATGCAAAGATTGAAAATGATATAAAAAATAAAGATAATTTTATTAGGGTGCTGGGATTGCGAGGGTTTTTAAAAAAATATTTTTGCCCCATTTCAATAATTTGGTAATTTTGTATCTTATTATTTTATTTTATTTTATTCTTTTTGACCCCACCATGTGGCTTGTGGGATCTTAGTTCCCCAACCAGGGATTGAACCCAGGCCCATGGCAGTGAAAGCACCAAGTCATAACCACTGGAGTGCCAGGGAATTCCCAATCTTATTATTTTAAATGAGCACAGTATAACTCACCAAACTTGATAGTGAAACCAGGTATATTTCCTGAGAGAATCATAAGATGTTAAAGGTACAAAGTAAATATTTTACTTCCACCGGTTTCACTTAAATTAAGTAGGAATTTTGAGTTTGGCAGATGTGTTTTGTTTTCTGTTAAAGAAGTGGTTCTTCAAATAGCTAAAGGTAAAACAGCACATGTTATCAGTAGTAGTGGTCAAAGATTTAAAAAAAAAAATCTCTAAATTTCCAGGCTTTGTAGTTTGAATATTGATTTAAGCTTAACCTTTGCCCCTCAATGAGTAAACCAACAGATTCGTGTCTTTTTCCTTCACAATGAATCTTTCCTTACTACTTACACACACACACACACACACACACACACACACTCCTGACCCAAAGTATATGCCCAACCCACAGACACAACCTTCAGTTGTTCCCCAGACTTTCCAAATGGACATGACTTCAAGCTGCTGGTGAGAAGGAGCTGTTTCGCCTGCCTTAAAGTTTTATGCAGCTATTATGAAATGACAGAAGAACTTTCTGAATATAGGAATTTTCATTCATTTCAGATCATTGAAAAGGAGACCAAATTATTTTGTTGCAGTACAATGAGAGAAGACTCAGGGTAT
This sequence comes from Delphinapterus leucas, assembly GCF_059928025.1. Taxonomy (NCBI): domain Eukaryota; kingdom Metazoa; phylum Chordata; class Mammalia; order Artiodactyla; family Monodontidae; genus Delphinapterus; species Delphinapterus leucas. The sequence goes on along the minus strand of NC_143140.1, from coordinate 84,351,369 downwards.
GATGAAAGAGGTCATATCACCCAAAAGGCATTTTCTTATATCCCTAAACTCTGTCTACCTTTCTGCTACAAACAGCTGTTATAAATTGAGGGCACTGTGCTAAGTGGCATCAACGAGGCTGTCCAAATAAGGCCTCACATTTTGACAACACATTGTGACCACTGTATTCCTCATATGTTGATGGATTAGTAACTCAATTTAATTCATCCAGAGTAGATCAGAGCCTCATGGACAAACCAATAATAACCAAACACAAGATACTGACATATGCCCCCCAGAATCCAAGTTTATTAATTTACTATATAATATATCTCATTCAAGTGACTGGAATTCGCATGTCTACTATTCAAGGCAAAGTCTTCTACACCAAGGTAGCTGGGAAACTAATAATCTGACAGTTGCTTTGAATTATTAAATTGTAAAAAGAAACTTTTAGTGACTAGAACTTTTATATCCTTCCCCCTGACGTATACCCAAGCTTCAGTGCTCCTTTTTCCTACACCATATTGAAGAAACACTGCAAATATCTCTCTGATACCTATTTTGTTTTTATGCTAATATCTTTTGGCTCAATCTGAAGCCTATAATAAGACTACCAAAATCATGGCTTTCTGAAGATTTGAGTTTATTCCTTATATGTTAATTTGTATAGATTTTAATCTAAGTCAGAAAGTTTCAAGGCACTTTTTAAAAATCAGTTTTGGGTGTTTTTACAGTCTGAATTGTGTCTCCCAAAATTCATATGTGGAAGTCCTAACCCTCAGTACTTCAGAATGTGACTGTATTTGGAGATAGGGTCTTCCCTGCATCCCAGCTTGAGATACGATTGAAAAATAAAAATTATATACATTTAAGGTGTACAAGGTGATGTTTAGATGTATATTGTGAAAAGCATACCACAATCAAGCTAATTAATATATTCATCCCTTTCCATAGTTACCACCTTTTTTGGGGAAATGAAAACACTTGAGATCTACTCTCTTAGCAAATTTCAAGTATATATTACATTATTATTAACCATAGTCATCACGCTGTCTCTAGAACTTATTCATCTTATAACTAAAAGTTCGTACCCTTTGATCAATATCTCCCCTCTCCCCTGACCCCCAGCTTCTGGTAACAAAGATTCTACTCTCTGTTACTATGAGTTTAACCTTTTTCAGAAAAAAATTCCACAGATAAGTGAGATTATGCAATATTTGTCTTTCTGTGTCTGGCTTATTTAACTTATAATAGTGTCCCCCAAGTTCATCCATGTTGTTGCAAATGGCAGGATTTCCCTCTTTTTATTTTATTTTTTGAGCATTCTTTTTTTATATATTTTTAAAATTGAGGTATAGTTGATGTACAATATTATATAAGTTTTAGGCATACAACATAGTGACCCATTGGTTGTTCAGTAGCATGTTGTTTAATCTCCACATACTTGTGAATTTTCTGGTTTTCTTTGTATAATTAATTTCTGGTTTCACACCACTGTGGTTGGAAAAGATGCCTGAGATGATTTCAATCCTCTTAAATTTATTAAGACTTGTCTTGTGGCCTAACATAAGATCTATCCTGGAAAATGTCCCACGTGCACTCCAGAAGAACGTGTATTCTGTTGCTTTTGGAGGGGATATTCTGTATATATCTGTTAAGTCCATCTGGTACAACATGTCATTTAAGGCTGATGTTTCCTTATTGATTTTCTGTCTGGATGATCTATCCACTGATGTAAGTGAAGTATTAAAATGCCCTACTATTATTGTACTACTGCCTATTTCTCCCTTAAGTCTGTTAATTTTTGCCTTATATATTTAGCTGCTCCTATGTTGGGTGCATAAATATTTACAAATGTTGTATTCTCTTGTTGGATTGACCCTTTTATTACTATGTAATGCCCATCTTTGTCTGAGAAGCCCTGGGTTAAGATTTTGTTTTATTGTTTTGTTCTGCTTCTGATAAGAAGAGATAAGAGAGCTATGTAAAGTTCAAAAAGTTCTTAACGATCATATGCCTGTCATGTTATTTTGACTTACTTCACATAAACTGTTTGTAGAGAGGAATGGGTTAGTAATCAAGAAGAGTTATAAAAGAGAATTGAGTACGAAGGCAGAAAGAATTCGCATTCAAGGCATAAAATGGTGGTGAAATGGAATCTAATCTTATCCTCCGGGTCAGGGAGGACTTCTGGAGGTCAGGACACCATGGTGCCTACTTTAGGAACTATAGCCTTAGTCCCTTAAATTCCAGCAGACTGTTGACACTTTAAAATGATGAATTTCTGACAGAATGACAGAGCAGATTCCTAAACACCTCCATTGCACAGCAACTACCAATACTCATTAAAATAGTTAAATTTTCTTTTTAAATGTATTGCTAGGTTGATAAAGAGTAAAAGCAGTCTTAGAAGCCAAAAAAAGTAGAGGCAGAAATCTAGAGAAATAAGGAAGCACTGTAATGGCAGAACACTGCCAATCCCTGGTGTCACTAAGCTTTGATTTTGATATGTACATAGGACATGAGATGGCCAAGTTATGGAGTCTTTTTAATTTAAATAATTAAACAAATAACACTATATTAGTTTTAGGTGTACAAGATGATGATTCGATATTTGTATATATTGCAAAATGAGCACCACCATAAGTCTAGTTAACACCTATCACCATACATAGTTACAAAATTTTGTTTTTTCTTGTGATGGGAGCTTTTAAGATCTACTCTCTTAGTCTTATAAAAGAACCTTGTACAAAGCTAAGTGTCAAAAGGGAACCATCAGCAAAGTGGTTAAAGTGTAAAGGGAAGAATAAGACAAAAACAAAAGGTGTTGGCGGATGAGGGAGGAGGGAGCGGCACAGAAATTCCTGTATCAACATCAGAACTGAGTAAAGAGAGGGAAGAAATTCCCGCAAGAATGTGTAACCACAAGTCAGACCTCATGCATGTTTGTGGTCTACTTCATAATACCTGGGTGATGTAGAAAACCTCAAGCAAAGGAATTATTTTTAATTGGTACTGGGTTGGCATGCTTCCAGGCAACTGAAAATACAACTGCAATATTTTTCTGGGGGAAAGTGACTTCAACCTAACCTTCAAAGAAGTTTGACAAATAAAGGTCTATTGAAAATGAGATTATAATTAACCAAACAAATAAATGAACAGGAAAACAAAGCATCGTGAGTGGGAGCCAGCAGAAACACAAGACAGCAAAATCAGATCATCCAAAAGTTTAGATGGTAGAACTGACAGATTCAGAGGACAAAATTTTTAATAGGTGCCTGGGAATATGTTGGGCTAGGTTATTCAGATCAGTCCCATTACTGAAAACCACAATAAATGCTGGCTAAAAGAAAGAAAAATATGAAAAGCGTTGAAAGCACTGAAAACAGGGCAAAACTTAAAGAAAGTGAGAACCAGAGAGACCCCGAAATTGCTTCTGCCTTGGGTGCATTTTCCATCCCAGACAAACTTGAACTTTGGGTTTTGACAGCCTTCTGGGGTAAAAGGGGCAGAAATCAAAGCCTGGGAGCCCCCAAGTTGGAAAGTCTAACAGGAGGGTCTCTTTACACTGGGCTAGACCTGCAAAGGGTTACAACCCAGGATTAGGGTGAAACAGAAGTAAACTCACATCTCTCTCCACCCAGGAGACTCTGAGAAAATTTTCCTTGTCTAACAGAACAAGGAGAGAGGGGAACAGCGAAAAGTATAACACAGCCTAGACTTTACACAAATTTGCAGCTCAAAATCATGTTACCTCTAGCCCTTAATGTAGTTCAAAGTGTTCCCGGGCTAGTAGTGCCCCTAGATCAGCGGTCCCCAACCTTTTTGGCATCAGGGACTGGTTTTGTGAAAGACAATTTTCCACAGATGGAGCGGGGGTGGGGTGCTGAGAGGGTGCAGGGCTCGCTCAGGCAGTGATGCGAGCGAGGGGGAGCGGCAGATGAAGCTTCGCTGGCCTGCCCACCGCTGCTCCCCTCCTGCTGTGAGGCCCTGTTCCTAACAGGCCTCGGGACAGCTACTGGTCCATGGCCCCGGGGTTAGGGACCCCTGCCCTAGACAACTAGGAGAAGGAAATACACGTCCTCTCTGAAATATTGGTCCTTCCTTTAAGGCCTTAAGGAAATCCTGCAAATGAATCCTTAAGGGAAATGAGTGTATTTGTTTCCCATTGCTGCTGTGACAAGTTACCACAAACTTGGTGGCTTAAAACAACACAAATTTATTGTCTTACAGTTCTGGAGGTCAGGAGTTCACAGTGGGTCTCACTGTGCTAAAATCAAAGTGTCAGCAGGGCTGCATTTCTTCTAGCTGGAGGCTCTAGAGACAACATTTGAAGATTATATACCATAAATGAGAATCAGCAGAAAAGACAGATGAAACATACATTCATACATATATACATCATAAACCAGTTAGATTTATCACAGGAATATAGGGTTGGTTTAACATTAGAAAAATTCTTTAACGTAATTCACATTTTAAGAGATTAAAAGAGGGACTTCCCTGGCGGCACAGTGGTTAAGAATCCGCCTGCCAATGCAGGGGACACGGGCTCCATCCCTGGTCCAGGAAGATCCCACATGCCACAAAGCAACTAAGCCCATGCGCCACAACTACTGAGCCCACACGCTGCAACTACTGAAGCCCACGCTCCTAGAGCCAGTGCTCCGCAACAAAAGAAGCCACCACAATGAGAAGCCCGTGCACTACAACGAAAAGAAAAAGAGAGAGATTAAAAGAGAAAAACTATATGACTGTTCCAGTGGATGCAAAACAAATGCATTTGATGTGATTCAATATCACAACTAAATAAAAACAATATTAGATTCCAATGGCTGCCATAACAAATTATCATGAATTTGGTGGCTTAAAGCAATAATTCTCTCACAGTTCTGAAGGCTAGAAATAAGAAATATAAATGTGAGCAGGGTCAGGCTCCCCTCAGAGGCTCTAGGGGAGAGTCAGTTCTTATCTCTCACAGATTCTCCTAATGTTTTTTTGTGTTTTTTTAACATCTTTATTGGAGTATAATTGCCTTACAATGGTGTGTTAGTTTCCGCTTTATAACAAAGTGAATCAGCTATACCTATACGTATATCCCCATATCTCCTCCCTCTTGCGCCTCCCTCCCTCCCACCCTCCCTATCCCACCCCTCTAGGTGGTCACAAAGCACCGAGCTGATCTCCCTGTGCTATGCGGCTGCTTCCCACTAGCTATCGGTTTTACATTTGGTAGTGTCTATATGTCCATGCTACTCTCTCACTTGTCCCAGCTCACCCTTCTCCCTCCCCGTGTCCTCAAGTCCATTCTCTAGTAGGTCTACATCTTTATTCCCATCCTGCCCCTAAGCACTTCATGACCATTTTTTCTTTTTTGAGATTCCCTATATATGCATTAGCATACGGTATTTGTTTTTCTCTTTCTGCCTTAATTCACTCTGTATGATGTTTTCTGACCGATGGTGGCATCACTCCGATCTCTGCCTCTACCCACGCCTGGACCTCTCCTCTGTGTCTGTCTGTATAAAATCTCTCTCCGCCTCTCTCTTCTAAGGGTACATATGATTGCATTTAGGGCCAGCCCTGATAATTCAAGATAAAGTCCTCTCAAGATCCTTAACTTAACCACATCATTTGCCATATAAATTAATTTTCACTCTTGCTGTGTAATGTGATATTCACAGGGTCCAGAGATTAGGAAGTAAATATAACTTGGGGGGAGGGGACATTCTTCCAGCATACCGCAAAACAAACCACAAAGGAATTGTAAAAGACAGCTTCCTTAACTTGTATTTTAATCAGGATCTTAAAAAAATAGCTACAGCTAATATCAAACATTCCTTTTAAAACCAGGAATAAGAATGGATGTCCATTATTACCAGTTGTATTCTACATTATCCCAGAAACGCAAACCAATGCAGCAAGACAAAGAAATGAAAATTCTAAGAACTGAAAAGAAAAACACACAAAATATTAATTTAACACAACTATCTGAATATAAAGCTTTAAAAACATCTACAGACAAGTTATAGAATTATTAATAGTTTAAGAAAATTGCATTTCTTTTTTTTATTTTGGCCTCCCCGCACAGCTGGTGGGATTTTTGTTCCCTGATCAGGGACTGAATCCAGGCCTTCAGCGGTGAGAGTGAAGAGTCCTAACCACTGGGCCGCCAGGGAATCCCTGACAATTGCATTTCTATATGCCCATACATGGAAGTTATATTAGTAACTGTAATCGACTACAGAAATATTTACCAAGTAAAATAGCAACCAAAATATTGGGCTGGCCAAAAATTTCGTTTGGGTTTTCTGTACGATCTTATGGACAAACCTGAGCGAACATTTTGGCCAACCCTAGTAGAGGGCGTTGTGCTTCCTCCTATGATGGAATACTGGTACTGCACTTGGCCTTTTATAGTAACAACTAGAGAATGTACAAAACATAAGCAACAATTGTTTTCAGACATTGGGCACTAGACAGAGAAGGATAATAAAAACGGTATCCCAGCAACACGTCTACTTTCTTCCTGGTGGCTCTTTCTGGACCACAGGTGGGGAGGAGGAACCCAAACAGAGCATGAGAGTCTTACTGAGTTGAGGAGACAGAGATCAGATTTTGGACAGGTGGCTGGAATTTGGAGGACAGGATGCTAGAGCGGAGAGAGCTATGTGGAGAAAGGGCTCCAGGGACTTCCCTGGTGGTCCAGTGACTAAGACTCCAAGCTCCCAGTGCAGGGGGTCTGGGTTCGATTCCTGGTCAGGTAACTAGATCCTGCATGCTGCAATGAAGATCCTGCATGCTGCAATGAAGATCCTGCACGTGGCAACTAAGACCCGGCGCAGCTAAATAAATAATTTTTAGAAAATCTATCCTAAAGAAAGGGCTCCAGAAATCATCATAGAGGTCACCTTGAGTTTTTGGCTGACTACAAAGCAGCACATGCCTACAGAAAATTCTACGAGGTCAGGCAAAGAAAAGCACTTGGGAGCCCAAAGCTGAACAATTCCCAGAACTAGGAGATACTGAGTTCTCATCAGCCAGAGTGGAGAAATCCTCACTGAACACCTGGGAAGAACTATAGGCACACACACACAATGATGGTGTGTATCAAAGCAACACAGGAACCAACTGAAAGAGCTCCCAGTGCCAAAGCAGAAACAATTTGAACAAAATAAAATATTACTGAATTATAATCCAAGCAAGAATGATAACCTCATTCATGGCGTGAAGGAAATATTGTTAAGATGTCAGTTTTTCTCAAAATGTTTTAAATGTTCAGTGCAATTTTTTAAAAAGCAGGGTTTCCCCCCCCTTAGAAATAGACAAGCTGATTCCAAATATATGAGGATGAAAAGGATTTAGAATACCTAAGACAATTTTAAGGAAAATTGGGAGGACTTCTACTATGTGATCTAAAATACTATTATAAAGCTACAGCTTCAAGACAATGTTGTGTGGTAGTGGAGTATGAATCAACCTATGTATCGATAGAGAAGACTAGAAAATCCAGAAATATACACATATGTGTATATATTCCCACACATATATAGTTTGTTCATTTTCAAAAACGTACCAAGATAATTCATAGTCTTTCTAATAAATGGCAATGGAAAAAAGGGGATGCTAATGGGAAAAAAAGGTGTCTCAATGTTTGCATCACACCATAGATGAAAATTAGGAGGAGAAGGGGCAGTACATGGAGGGAAGATGGGGTCGGCAGGAACTGGGAAGACTTTTTCATGGAGATCATAGCCACGGCTACTTCTGATTACTTCTCCAGTTTTACCATTTCCTCTGATTCCTCTGTTCATAATTTCAGTTCCTTGAATGAGATATTCTGTGGTTTGAGTCTAGACTTTGCCATGCTATTTCATTTTACTGGAACGCTTTCTACACAATTACATCTCATCTTTACTTGGGTAACTCCTATTCATTTCACCTTTTATTTTCCTTTTGATTAATCGGTAAATACATGCAATATTTATAATATATGAAAGATATAAAAATTTTTGAAAGAACACCTGTATAGCCCTCACTGAAAGGGATTTCTAAAACCAACACTAGCTTTGATATTAGCTAGGAGGACTCATAGTCTCAGAATCAGGTCATATTCACAGTATGATTTATTACAGTGAATGGATACAAAACAAAATCAGCATAGGGAAAAGGCACAAGGAAATCAGGTGCAAGCTTCTAAGAGTCCTCTCCCAGGGGAGTCAAGTAGGATGGGTTTAACTCTTCCAGCCATGAGTCGTGACAACATGTGTAAAGTGTTGCCTATTAGAGAAGCTCATTAGGGGCTCAGTGCCAAGGGTTTTCGCTGGGAACTGGACATGCAGCTCCCTCTGCCTGGCATGTACCAAAATTCAAGACTTCCCGATGGAAAGCAGGTGTTTGGCATAAACCATATTGCTTAGGCACTGTGAGCCACTCTTATCAGGCAATGGTGGGAACCCTCCCAAGATGAAATCTAAGCTCCCAGACGCTAGCCAAGGTCTAAACTTACAAGCAGGTCTTTCTAAGGATAGCATCTCAGGCCTGCTACTTATTCTGGTACCCACTTCCTGTTCATGCCCATCCCAAATCCCAAACACTTCCCCTCCACCCATCAAGTAACCACCATATTAATGAATATTTACTGTGACCTTGCTTTTCTTCCTACAGATTTATTTTATATGTATGTATGCCTATACAATTTACTTTTGGTTTTGCAATGTTTTGAACTTCATCTAAGTAGAATAATGTACCTTTCAATTTTTCATTTATATAATGCTTGTGATGTTCATCCATGTTAATATCTGCATTTCCTAGTGTGTATGTATACACACATACTTTATTGTTTAAACTTAATTATATATATGTATGTGTTGTGTGTGTACATATACATATACACATTTGTTGGAGACAAAATATAATCTTTAACTCAATAAAGCATTATCTTTAAATTTGCTCATTGATACATTATTTATTTTAATAACTTTACTGGTTTCTTTTTTTTAATTTTAATTAACTAATTAGTTTATTTTTGGCTACGTTGGGTCTTTGTTGCTGCACGCGGCCTTTCTCTGTTTCTGGTGAGCGGGGCTACTCTTCGATGCAGTGTGTGGGCTTCTCATTGCAGTGGCTCATCTTTGTTTTGGAGCACGGGCTCTAGCACGTGGGCTTCAGTAGTTGTGGCTCGCAGGCTCTAGAGGGCAGGCTCAGTAGCTGTGGCACACGGGTTTAGTTGCTCCATGGCATGTGGGATCTTCCCGGACCAGGACTTGAATCTGTGTCCCCTGCATTGGCAGGCGGATTCTTAACCACTGCGCCACCAGGGAAGTCCTGATACATTATTTATATTAGTGAAAACAACTCAAATTTCAATAGAATAATGAATAATTAAGTTATACGGCAGGAGATAATTTAAAGATAATACCGTACTGAGTTGAGGATTATATTCTATCTTCAACAAACTTGTATAGAGAATCCATTATGTTCTAGGAAGGCATGAGCACGGATGTAGATGTAGATGTCTGTTCATGTGTCAAGTCCATAGTTTTTTATTACCATAGGTTTATATTATTTTAATATCTGATAATATCAGTTTTCTTAATTGTCTTATTTTTCCAAATTTCTTGACAATTCCAATTCATCTAATTTCTTATTTGGAATTTAGAAGCATAGTACATAGTCCAAAAACCAACAAAATTATCTTCTGGGATTCTCATTAAATTTACATTTTGCTCTGGATTTGACTCTTATTTTTTCCCAAATGGTTACTGAATTTTCTCCAACTCATTTATTGAAAAGTTTATATTTTTCTCAAAGGTTTGCGATACAACCTTTCTTGCATGTTAAATTCCCACATGTTGTTCTACTCTATCGGTTTTGTCTATTAATATTTCTCTATAACACTATTCTGATATTCTAGGCTTTTATGATATATTTTATTATATGGTATGGTTGGTTCCATCTTATTGCTCTTCTATTTAAAAGATTTCTTATCTTATTTCTTTTTTTTTTTTTCTTTTTGCAATACGCAGGTCTCTCACTGTTGTGGCCTCTCCCGTTGCGGAGCACAGGCTCCGGACGCGCAGGCTCAGCGGCCGTGGCTCATGGGCCTAGCCGCTCCGTGGCATGTGGGATCCTCCCGGACCGGGGCACGAACCCACGTCCCCTGCATCAGCAGGCAGACTCTCAACCACTGCGCCACCAGTGAAGCCCTCTTATCTTATTTCTTGATTCTTTTTGTATATGAAGCTAAAATCCATTCACCTATTCTCATACACAGCCTTAGATATTTTTACTGGAATCCTACTAAATTTACGAATAAATTAGAAAGAGCTGACATCTTTTTGAAATTGAGTCTTCTGTGGAGAGATAGACAATAATCAAAATAAGCAAGCTAAATATAGGAAATATTTTTTGATGATAAGTGCTAAATAAAGCAGGGAAGGAGACTGGAAGGTGGGGCTGGAGGTTGCTATTTTAAATAGGAGAGACTCACCAATATTTTAGTATAGACTCTAATGAAGTGAGGGAGACTGTTCATGTTCTAGACCTAGGGAATGGCAAGTTCAAAGGCCCTCAAGAATTGGCTTTGGCTAAGAGCACAAACAGCTCATCCATAGTAACGGGAGGCCAGGCAGAGTGTCCCACCGAGATGCAGTTCAGGGGGTAGATGAGGTGGTAGGCTGGGGTAGACAGTCTCCTGTTTTCTTAGTGAAACAGGAAGTTGCACAGAATGAGGATCTGGAAGGCAGTGTTAAGAGGAGAAGGGGATGGTGGTGTTAATAGCAGGCAGCACTAAGGGCCTATTCAAGAATAGTGACTGTGAATTCACAGTGAGTACTGTCAACATGGCTGTGCATGGTTCTCTAGCCACAGTCAGCCACGTGGGTAAAGGCTTGGAGGACGCAAGAGCTGGAGTTACTCAGGGTTGTGATTTAACCAAGCAGGAATCACAAGGCAAGAGAAGGGCAAGGAAGCTGAGGATGAAGTGTTTGAGGATAATAACAGTGGCTGTGGAATTGCCACTGGATAAGGGGAGAAGTGAGGGCAGGAGGGGGCAAGGGACTGTGACCTTTCTTGGGTCTCTTAAACTAGCACATCAAAATTACTTTGTAAAATTTATTGTAAAACTAGCTTTTTAGAGATTATTCTTCAAACTATAAATCTGTGAAGAGATCACCTCATTATTTTAATTAAAGAACGTACTTATTAGTATTCTTACAAACCTGAACATTTTTCTATCCCCAAAGGTTATCATATAACCAAGAATGTAACAATAGTTAAAGACTCTGTTATTAAACTTCAACATCAATCATAAAAGAAATTTCACCCTTGTAGCATTCAAATAATTATCCATAATCTATGGTATCAAATACAGGCATGGAATGAATAATTAAAATTCACAGAAAATGGGAAAGCTTTGGATAACAGTTAAGTGTTCCATTGGATGCTTAAGCCTTTTCAATTTTTGATACAACAAAATAGCAAATCTGATTAACCACCATTTTATATTTTCTTTCTTCCCTTGCAAGGGATCTGAGAAGTAAAATGGTAGGCTATAGGACAAATCCTAGGCCTTGCTGAAAACAAGGCCATGATTTGTAAAGTACTGATTAACTGTCCAGAAACAGCTAAGTTGGCTTTTTTCATTTCTAACTCAATAAAGCATCAAACCTATATTTCCTTCCCCCTCACTCATCTTTCACTAAATCTCAGAGGGGAAAAGAATGCAAGCATACATCGGTGCTTAGCTCCTATGTGGGTTTTTGACAAGGGGTCATACAGTTTCTGCTGTTGTGGTGCCAGGGATGGGGAAGTCCAATTTATTATCCAATTAACTTCAGCTCTGTTTGCTATAAAGTTCTACCTCAAACTGAGCCTAAATATGTTGCCACAGTACTTTCACCCACTTGTCTCGGGCCTGTACCCAAAGTCACACTACGTAGATTTGATTCTTGTCCCACAATATAATCTTTCAAAGAACATTTTAAAAAACTGTAATTTTTTTTTTTTTTTTTTTTGGCGGTACGCGGGCCTCTCACTATTGTGGCCTCTCCCGTTGCGGAGCACAGGCTCCAGATGCGCAGGCTCAGCGGCCATGGCTCACGGGCCCAGCCGCTCCGTGACATGTGGGATCCTTCCAGACCGGGGCACGAACCCGTGTCCCCTGCAGCGGCAGGCGGACTCTTAACCACTGCGCCACCAGGGAAGCCCAAAAAAACTGTCATGTTTTTTACTCAACATAAACAGCTATACTTTTTCCCCACTTCTTTTAGTCATTCTTCATATGATCTTCTACCAGCCAAACCCTTGCCTTCAGATCAGTTCCAGAGTATTGTTTTACAATTCAAATACTACAAATAAGGACAGCCCAACTCAGAGAGGATCTGATCTATGAAGGCTTCTATTATACTTCTCTTTGGATAACTTAAAATTCCATTTGCTATTTTTAGAATCTATATCACATCGCATTTGTTGCTCTTAAGCTGTACTCCTGTGTGGTCGGTTTCCTGGGCCAAGTTCCAGCCATTACATTTGTCTATATTAATCTTTATTCTCCTAGATTAAGCCCATCAACCTACTACCTTTTCAACCTACTACCTTTTTGATTGTGATTCTGTCAAATCAAGTAGCCTTCTAGTTTTACCTCATCTAAAGATTTAATCAGTATACTCTCAATGTCATTATATCTATAGCCATATAAAAAAAAGTCTAATAACTAAGGAGTCTGTTCTTCAGTTTTTTTGTTTGTTTTTTTACATCTTTATTGGAGTATAATTGCTTTACAATGGTGTGTTAGTTTCTGCTTTATAACTAAGTGAATCAGTTATACATATACATATGTTCCCATATCTCTTCCCTCTTGTGTCTCCCTCCCTCCCACCCTCCCTATCCCACCCCTCCAGGTGGTCACAAAGCACCGAGCTGATTTCCCTGTGCTATGCGGCTGCTTCCCACTAGCTAACTACCTTACGTTTGGTAGTGTATATATGTCCATGCCTCTCTCTCGCTTTGTCACAGCTTACCTTTCCCCCTCCCCATATCCTCAAGTCCATTCTCTAGTAGGTCTGTGTCTTTATTCCTGTCTTACCCCTAGGTTCTTCATGACATTTTTTTCCCTTAAATTCCATATATATGTGTTAGCATACGGTATTTGTCTTTCTCTTTCTGACTTACTTCACTCTGTATGACAGACTCTAGGTCTATCCACCTCATTACAAATAGCTCAATTTCGTTTCTTTTTATGACTGAGTAATATTCCATTGTATATATGTGCCACATCTTCTTTATCCATTCATCTGATGATGGACACTTAGGTTGTTTCCATCTCCGGGCTATTGTAAATAGAGCTGCAATGAACATTTTGGTACATGACTCTTTTGAATTATGGTTTTCTCAGGGTATATGCCCAGTAGTGGGATTGCTGGGTCATATGGTAGTTCTATTTGTAGTTTTTTAAGGAACCTCCATACTGTTCTCCACAGTGGCTGTATCAATTTACATTCCCACCAACAGTGCAGGAGGGTACCCTTTTCTCCACATCCTCTCCAGCATTTATTGTTTCTAGACTTTTTGATGATGGCCATTCTGACTGGTGTGAGATGATATCTCATTGTAGTTTTGATTTGCATTTCTCTAATGATTAATGAAGTTGAGCATTCTTTCATGTGTTTGTTGGCAGTCTGTATATCTTCTTTGGAGAAATGTCTATTTAGGTCTTCTGCCCATTTTTGGATTGGGTTGTTTGTTTTTTTGTTATTGAGCTGCATGAACTGCTTATAAATTTTGGAGATTAAGTTCCTTTAGCAGTTGTCGTAAAGCTGGTTTGGTGGTGCTGAACTCTCTCAGCTTTTGCTTGTCTGTAAAGGTTTTAATTTCTCCATCAAATCTGAATGAGATCCTTGCTGGGTAGAGTAATCTTGGTTGCAGGTTTTTCTCCTTCATCACTTTAAATATGTCCTGCCAGTCTCTTCTGGCTTGCAGAGTTGCTGCTGAAGGATCAGCTGTTAACCTTATGGGGATTCCCTTGTGTGTTATTTATTGTTTTTCTCTTGCTGCTTTTAATATGTTTTCTTTGTATTTAATTTTTGACAGTTTGATTAATATGTGTCTTGGCATATTTCTCCTTGGATTTATCCTGTATGGGACTCTCTGTGCTTCCTGGACTTGGTTAATTATTTCCTTTCCCATATTAGGGAAGTTTTCAACTATAACCTCTTCAAATATTTTCTCAGTCCCTTTCTTTTTCTCTTCTTCTTCTGGAACCCCTATAATTCGAATGTTGGTTGTCCCAGAGGTCTCTGAGACTGTCTTCAGTTCTTTTCATTCTTTTTTCTTTATTCTGCTCTGCAGTAGTTATTTCCGCTATTTTATCTTCCAGGTCACTTATCCATTCTCCTGCCTCAGTTATTCTGCTATTGATCCCATCTAGAGTATTTTTAATTTCATTTATTGTGTTGTTCATCGTTATTTGTTTCATCTTTAGTTCTTCTAGGTCCTTGTTAAATGTTTCTTGCATTTTGTCCATTCTATTTCCAAGATTTTGGATCATCTTTACTATCATTATTCTGAGTTCTTTTTCAGGTAGACTGCCTATTTCCTCTTCATTCGTTAGGTCTGGTGGGTTTTTACCTTGCTCCTTCATCTGCTGTGGGTTTTTTGTCTTCTCATTTTGCTTATCTTACTGTGTTTGGGGTCTCCTTTTTGCAGGCTGCAAGTACGTAGTTCCTGTTGTTTTTGGTGTCTGTCCCCAGTGGCTAAGGTTGGTTCAGTGAGTTGTGTAGGCTTCCTGGTGGAGGGGACTAGGGACTGTGTTCTGGTGGATGAGGCTAGATCTTGTGTCTCTGGTGGGTAGGTCCACGTCTGGTGGTGTGTTTTGGGGTGTCTGTGGACTTATTATGATTTTAGGCGGCCTCTCTGCTAATGGGTGGGGTTGTGTTCCTGTCTTGCTAGTTGTTTGGCATAGGATGTCCAGCACTGTAGCTTGCTGGTCGTTGAGTGAAGCTGGGTGCTGGTGTTGAGATGGAGGTCTCTGGGAGATTTTCGCTGTTTGATATTATGTGGAGCTGGGAGGTCTCTTGTGGACCAGTGTCCTGAAGTTGGCTCTCCCACCTCAGAGGCACAGCACTGACTCCTGACTGCAGCACCAAGAGCCTTTCATCCACATGGCTCAGAATAAAAGGCAGAAAAAGTAGAAAGAAAGAATTAGTAGAAGTAGAAAGAAAGGAAGGAGGGAGGGAGGGAGGAAGGAAGGAAGGAGGGAAGGAAGAAAAAAAGAAAGAAAGAAAGAAGATAAAGTAAAATAAAGTAAGATAAAATATAATAAAGTTATTAAAATAAAAAACAATTATTAAGAAAACAAAACAAAACAAAACAAAAAAAACGGACGGACAGAACCCTAGGACAAATAGTGGAAGCAAAGCTATACAGACAAAATCTCACACAGAAGCATACACATACACACTCACAAAAAGAGGAAAAGGGGAAAAAATCATAAATCTTGCTCTCAAAGTCCACCTCCTCAATTTGGGATGATTCGTTGTCTATTCATGTATTCCACAGATGCAGGGTTCATCAAGTTGATTGTGGAGATTTAATCCGCTGCTTCTGAGGCTGCTGGGAGAGATTTCCCTTTCTCTTCTTTGTTCTCACAGCTCCCGGGGCTCAGCTTTGGATTTGGCCCCGCCTCTGCGTGTAGGTCGCCGGAGGGCGTCTGTTCTTCGCTCAGACAGGACGGGGTTAAAGGAGCCGCTGCTTCGGGGGCTCTGGCTCACTCAGGCCGGGGGTGGGGTGGGGGGAAGGAGGGGCACGGAGTGCGGGGCGGGCCTGCGGTGGCAGCGGCCAGCGTGACGTTGCAGCAGCCTGCGGCGCGCCTGAGTTCTCGCGGGGGAGTTGTCCTGGATCCCGGGACCCTGGCGGTGGTGGGCTGCACAGGCTCTCAGGAGGGGGGGTGTGGACAGTGACCTGTGCTCGCACACAGGCTTCTTGGTGGCCGCAGCAGCAGCCTTAGCGTCTCCCGCCCGTCCCTGGGATCCGCGCTTTTAGCCGCGGCTCGCGCCCGTCTCTGGAGCTCCTTCAAGCAGCGCCCTTAATCCCCTCTCCTCGCGCACCAAGAAACAAAGAGGGAAGAAAAAGTCTCTTGCCTTTTCGGCAGGTCCTGACTTTTCCCCGGACTCCCTCCCGGCTAGCCGTGGTGCACCAACCCCCTGCAGGCTGTGTTCACGCCGCCAACCCCAGTCCTCTCCCTGCGCTCCGACCGAAGACTGAGCCTCAGCTCCAGGCCCCTCCCGCCCCGGCCGGTGAGCAGACAAGCGTCTCGAGCAGGTGAGTGCCAGTCGGCCCTGACCCTCTGTGCGGGAATCTCCCCGCTTTGCCCTCCGCACCCCTGTTACTGTGCTCTCCTCCACGGCACGAAGCTCACCCCTCCGCTACCCGCAGCCTCCGCCCGCGAAGGGGCTTCTAGTGTGTGGAAACCGTTCCTCCTTCACAGCTCCCTCCCACTGGTGCAGGTCCCGTCCCTATTCTTTTGTCTCTGTTCTTTTTTCTTTTGCCCTGCCCAGGTACGTGGGGGGTTTCTTGCCTTTTGGGAGCTCTGAGGTCTTCTGCCAGCGTTCAGTAGGTGTTCTGTAGGCATTGTTCCACGTGTAGATGTATTTCTGGTGTATCTGGGGGGGAGGAAGGTGATATCCGCGTCTTTCTGTTCCGCCATCTTCCCGGAAGCTCTGTTTTTCAGTTTTAAAGCACTTTCACAGCTTGACATCAAAGAGCACTGTTTCAGTCTTCTCTGATTACTTCATTGAGTACAAATCCACCCATGTTACGTCATCTTGTCTACAAAAGCATTGTGCAATTCTTGACATTCCCTCTAAATTCTGTAGTATTTATTTCACAAATCATCTATAAGTACAACTCCATAGTGGGTATCATAGCTTTAAGCCTGCAGTTAAAGACCACACTTTTATGATTTAAATACAGCATCACAAAAATGTTTTAGAGGTCTCTGGCTCAAGATAATGGACTGAACACAAATATTTGTCTTGTGTTCCTTCTGAAACTCCACTAATATTATGCTCTGTAATTATAGAAAGTTATGTAAACACTGGAAGAGGGAAGTTAATGAGGGGATTTATCCACAGGTAAGAAATTTCAAACAAATCTGGAAGACAAAGTGGGACAGAAGTGTGTTTAATAGGTGAGATGGAGCTCAAACTGCAGTTCAGTGAGATAGCAGCGTAGTTAGGAGACCAGCCAGAATCTGGAGATCAGAGAGTAGGAATGCAGACTCGGGCTGAGTATATGGAGGAGCTGTGCTAATCTAATCCCAATTTTACTGCCTCACCCACCAGAGGCTGCATCACAGAAGAGAAAAAGTTCTGATTTCTAAGGAAATTAAACAGTTTGAAGGCCTATGTTTTCCAAGGCGAGTACTGGGTTTGACTCCCTAATGATGAAACACTGCATCTGCACTAAATGTCCCTCCAACATATAACAACTTCCCATCTGGGGAAAGAGGTTTATCAGGAGGCAGTAAAAGTAGAAACTCATACCAACTACATGAAATAATCCATCACATCTTTTATTCTCAAATATAAAGGAACTAACAAGGTTCAACAGATATATCAGGGAAGAAGAACAATGTGAAAGAGCTAGACCAAGATACACAAGAAAAAAATAATCCCAGAAGAAATAGATAATTCAAGAAACAAAAGAGGGCTTGAAATAAAATAATTAGCCTCAAGAAAATATTATACACATAAAACAAAATAAAATCCTTTGAAAAAGTAACAGTATAAAAAACGGCTACAATAATAATGCAAATGTGATAATAAAAATATTTCAATAGAACTAGAAGATAAAGTTGAAAAATATCCCATGTTACCTTTCAAGGTTTAATGTGCATAAGAATCGCCTGGGGATCTTATTAGTAGAGCCTTGTTCAGTAGTTTTGAGGTGAGGCCTGAAGTTCTATATTTCTAACAAGCTCCCAGGTGAGGCCAGCGCTGCTGGGCCGTGGACACACTATGAGTAGAAAGCCCATAGATATAGAAGTTAAAAACAAGAGAGTTCAAAATTACAAAACAAGAAAGAGGAGTGAAAGACAATCTAGGAGAGCCAACATATGCAACTAATTAGAGTCGCAAGAAGAGAAAATGGATAAAATATGTCAAAGAAACCACAGAAGAAAACTTCTGGAATTGGAAAGTGATTCAAGTCTTCAGATTAAAGGGGCTCATTGAGTAGGGTTGAGTAGGATGAATTTTAAGAAGACCCACTTCTAGACACATTCATATGCAATTTCAGAACACATGAAAATAAATAAGTATAAATATCCTAAGAACTTCCAGAGGGTAAAAAGTTAGGACAACTACAGAGGAGTTTGGAAGAGACAGATATAGAACTTCTCTTAGATGGATTGGATGCTGGCAGGCAGCGCCTTCGAAATTCTGAGTGTAAAACTGGGGACGTGAATTTTTAGATCCTGTTGCTCTTGATCACTCAAGTTAGGGCAAAACATTAATGTAACCAAGATGTGATAGACACCAAAGGTTGACTGACCTGTTTCCATTCTCAACATCCTTCTCCCCTGCCTGCCTTTCCAACAGAGGCTGGTAAATCCCAGTGCTTGTTATTGCTATAAATGCTTGTTATTGCTATAAATCTTTTAAGGCATTAGAAATTGTTTCTTGGGCCCTTTTGGCTCTCTCAGTAGCACCGTAGCAGTCGGCAAGAACAAGCACCTTATGAAAGGTGACAAAAGAAAGCCAAGAAGAAAGTGGTTGACTCATATTCTAAGGAAGATTGGTATGATCTGAAAGCACCAGCTATGTTCAATGTAAGAAATACTGGGAAAACACTAGTCATGAGAACTCAGGGAACCAAAATCTCATCTGATGGCCTCAAGGTCGTGTTTTTGAAGTGAGCCTTGCTGATCTGCAGAATGATAAAGGTGCATTTAGAAAATTCAGGCTAATTACTGAGGATGTTCAGGGAAAAAAACTGCCTAACTAATTTCCATGGCAGGTTTGAATGGGAAAACTCATGGATCTACATGGTGAAGGTAGTAGTTCTGGAAAAGCTACTGGGGATGAGACAGGTGCTAAAGTTGGACAGGCTGAGGGATATGAGCCACCAGTCCAAGGATCTGTTTAAAATTCAGGCTTTTAATGGTGACAGATAAAAGATCTTACTTGTGATAAAAAAAAAAAAAAAAAAAGAAATTGTTTCTTGGAATTTCCCTTAGGAATTCCCAGAGGTTAGGACTCAGCGCTTTCACTGCTTGGGGGCCAGGTTCGATCCTTGGTGGGGGAACTAAGATCCCGCAAGCCGTGGGGTGCTACCAAAAAGAAAAGAATTGTATGTTGATTATATTGTTAGTCTTAATGCTCCATCTTCCTTTAGAGCTGAGCTTGCAGCTTGAGTTGTTTGCTATCACTTCTGGAACTGGGAGGTTGGCCTATACCATGAGAGTCTCTTTATGGCCTAAGAGAGAACATTTTATAAATATTCCAAAGATACTTAAAATTTGCTGATGTAGGGTACTTGCTCTTTTAAATTCATCTATAATACTTTTTTCAGGTCTCTGACCATTGATCACTAATTTTTTTCAAAAGTAGTCGTTAATCAATACTTCTGTAATGGTCAAGGTCAATAGTGAGACAAAATCTTTTGAAATCTTTTTATTTTTGGCAAGCAGTTTTAGAGTAAGTTGTTCAATCTTCACCCCCCTCTTCCTCCTTTTCTTCTTGTTCTAATATAATCTTAAATTAATTCATATACATTTAATAATAAAATAATTAATAACAATAATAAAATAAAAAAGTACTTTTAATATCCGCTAATCTCATTTTGAGAGTAATCTTTAATATTTGTTTTGTTTTATAATAAACTTAAGGTCTCTATTTTTGCATATTTTAACTTGTTTCAGTTCTCACCACTCATTATTGCACCCTGAGGTCTGCTTTGTCTGGGCACGAAGCAAAAAAGAACTTTAAATCTTACTAAAATATGAGGAAAGGTAGTGACTACAGGCTAAGATCAAAGGGATTTGGCATAGCTTTGTGTGTTTCATATGTATTCTGCTTTGACCCCAATTAACGAAGAACAAAATTAGGAGCTTCCGGGCTTCCCTGGTGGTGCAGTGGTTGAGAGTCTGCCTGCCGATGCAGGGGACACGGGTTCGTGCCCCGGTCCCGGAAGATCCCACATGCTGCAGAGCGGCTGGGCCCGTGAGCCATGGCCGCTGAGCCTGCGCATCCGGAGCCTGTGCTCTGCAACGGGAGAGGCCACAACAGTGAGAGGCCCGCGTACCACAGAAAAAAAAAAAAGAAAAAAAATTAGGAGCTTCCCCTCACCAACCCTTGGGTATTTTTATACCCTTACCACCGAAGATGAGAGTTCACTGGCTACAGTGCTAATTGTATTTGTGATCTCTGGCAAAGTATTCCAAGTGATTTGAACTGTAGAGGCTATAATTTCTGATTCAACATAGCTGAAAATCTTGGGGGGAGGAAAGTTCTTGAATCCCAAATTAGGGTCCATGTCATGATTTTTATTGTCTTGGTGCTGAAAAACCATTGACGTGCCCCCTTTCCATTTAATTAAAAATTTAAAAATCCTAAACTGTAAAATAGATATTGGAAAACCCAGTACAATCCTGGCATTTCTCATGCTGACTTCAGTGTTTTAACAACATAAAGATTTCAAAAACAATTCTCATGTAATGGGATCCTGTTTTCAGAGCACCTTAACCACAAACATAGTGGGCTTATTGGGTTAATGAACTCAGGTTACATTTCCCCAGAAAAACTCACTGGGCCAGAGTGGCAAAAATCAAATGCCTGTGGGGGCCAAGAGGTAAAACAAAATGACAAGCGTTGTGTGTAAACTCATAAAGAAGATTGTGTTTATGGCAAGTACGAGAAAATACCCCTTCTAAGAGGGATGGGGCTTTCCAACTCCAGGCAGTTGTGGGCCAAGAATTGTTGCCAAATATTGCCAGATCTTCCCAAATACAAATTTTACGACAATACTTCCTGTATTAATTCTGGTGACTACTTAGAAACTTTTTAGTAGTTACACATTTTATTTATTTATAATATATATACTTTGTAGGCCAATAGAACACACCAACGAGCTAAATCCAGGGCAGTTTGTGGGCACCAGTTTGTGACCTCAGTTACATGACTTTAATACCTTCTGACACTGTCCAGGGAAGATAATTCAGATTAAATTTCCCATCATTTGGTGGGATGAGGTTTTCAGGAAGAGATTTAAGTTGATTGAAAGAAAATGGAGAAATTTGCTATTTCTGACAGTTTGGAATTTGTGATACTCACAGTAACTCATAACACAAATAATACTTTGGTATCTGATGGTGTCTCTTCTTACTAAGCATTCAAAAGTTCTGCAGTAAGATTTATGACATTTACCAAGCTGCATCCCAGAGACAAGGCCTCCAGTCAGAATGTGACTAACCAAACTTCTAAACTGAAATCTTTTTCAGTAATCATTATTACGTATACTGATTTATTCCTCTCTGTTCTGATAGGTGCAATAACATTAAGCCAGTTTCCTTAACTGTTCTCTGTATTTCAAGATCGGCTACCCATCAATAGGGCTTTAATTTTTTTCCCTCAGTCTTTTAAGTGTATTTTGGATGGAACAAAATTGTTTTTCATCTCACTTACAGAGTAGTTTTCTAACAACCACATAGAACATTTTAATTGCAAATGCAGCCACTCCAAATAGCTAGGCAAATTAGCATAAATACAGAACTGAAAGCTGTTAGGATGGTCCTAAATTAAGTTGGGCTACAAGAAGAAATTTTAGTGAACAAAAAAGATTAAACATAGAGAACTCACTGAATTGGTGTTGTAGTTCTGGCCGTTGGTGCTTACAACTGTGCATTCTTCCCACTTAGCACAGGGCATTTCACATAATTTGGTTGTTCAATATATACTTGCTACATGAATGAATGAGTAGGCTAGGTCTCCTGGCTTTCACCATGCATTTATCCTCAATGCCTCTGTTGCATTAATGTTGCTAAAAAGCTGATTGCATCATGTCATTCCTCAGCTCAAATACCCTTGCATTATCTACAAAGTAAAAATGTTCTTGGCCTGAATAAAATCCTTTTCTACTTTTAATGCTTCCTACTTCTAAAATGAGCCCTCTTGCACCAGCCAACCACATCATTTAGCACACTTCTTCTTAAAATACACACACACACACACACACACACACACCCTTGTTCCACCTCTCAAAACTAATTAAATCCTCTCCATCCTGTTAGCTTTGGTTGGGTGCTTATTTTCTTAATGAAATACTCCTTGGTCACACCAGCTTACTTTGCTTTTGTTTTTATCTTAATAATAATCAACATCTGGCTCTTGTAAATTCAGATTCCCTGGCTCTTCCCCAGACCTAATCAATAAGTTCTCTAGAGGAGGAGTCTGGAAATTTCCTCCAGGAGATAATACTTTTGATAGGAAAGTATAAGAAACTAACATATCATGCTTTCTTTTGTCATAGAATGATTGATAGCCTTTTATTGTTACCTGTTTCCTCTGTCTTTCTCCTCAGTAAGATAATGTGCTCTTGATGTATAGAGATTATATTTATATTTATTCTGTTTGCTTCTCCATGCCTAACAGTATGCTGATAATAGATACTTTACCAATTCCTACTACATGAATGGATCATCTAGTAAAAATTGTGCCTAGGCAAACCTTTTCAAAAAATGTGATTTGCAACATTGGTCCCTAATAGAAGTATTTGTGAAGAACAAACACTTTCTAGCTTAAAATGTTCCTTTTTATTTGGTTAGGAAAGGAATAGAAAAATATATTACCCAGCTTCAATGTTAAAAATGAATAAGGGCATATGGGATTGTTTAGGAGTAAACTGTGGTGAAATGCTTACTTATCAGAGATTCTATATTTAAGCACTGATGTTGGAACAAATTCAAGAATAAAAAAATATCCTCCATGAATATTTAAGTAAGACAGAAATGTGAAATGAAAAAGTGAGGCCTTTGAAACTGGAGCCAAACATCTTAAATTCCATTATCACTTTTCTTTAAAAAAAAAAAAGTTTAGTGGGGCTTCCCTGATGGTGCAGTGGTTGGGAACCTGCCTGCCAACACAGCGTACACGGGTTCCAGCCCTGGTCCGGGAAGATCCCACCCACATGCCGCGGAGCAGCTGAGTGCGTGCACCACGGCTGCTGAGCCTGTGCTCTAGGGCCCGCGAACCACAACTACTGAAGCCCGCGTGCCTAGAGCCCGTGCTCCGCAACGGGAGGAGCCACCACAATGAGAAGCCCGAGCACTGCGGCAGGGAGTGTCCCCCACTCGCCGCAACTAGGGGGAGCCTGCCTACAGCAGCAAAGGCCCAGTGTAGCCAAAAATAAATAAATAAAATAAATAAATTTATTAAAAAAAAAAAGTTTAGTGGATGGGACATTGGTTTAATACTAAAGTGTCTTCTTCAATTTGAGTTGTATCAGTATGTCACTTTATTTTGAAAATCTTTACTATTGGGTGTCTTTTCGTGAATTTGTTAATCTTCAGAACCCATATGTGTAAGACGAGAAAATAGAAGGTACCTCTGGTTTCTTAAGGTGTGAAAGGTGCGAATAACTCCTATTTTCCAACTTGAAATAGAATAAATGAAGTGTTCTGTTCAACTGTTCTATATGCCATCGATCTGATTGAAGTGATACGGTAAATGGCTCTTTATAGAGTTTTATAGGAACACATCCATGACTGTCTGATAAAGGATGGGTGTATGAGAAGTTAGTTTTAGCTTTAACATATTTCTTAAGGGAAGGAGAAAACTCCATTTCTAGAGGAAAAAAAAAATCTGACCAAAATGACTTGTTAGAAGAAGCTAAGAGATACTCTAACGAGATTTTAAGGAAGCTGCAACATGACTTTGGCTCAGAAGGAAATGCCAGAGTTTCTGTGGTATTTTCAAAGTATTTTTACACATTTGATAACAATCTTCTTTATAAATACTTTTGTGACAGTAGTGGTCTGTATCACACTACTTTGCATTTGCTATATGTGATGCCAAATAGAATTCTTCTCTTGTTACGCTTCATGCTCCAGAAATACCAAACCACTTGTAGTTCTCCAAGTGTATCATGCTGGCTGAACATTTCGTGTTTCTTCTCTGCTGTTTGGAATGTCCTTCCCAGCTTACACGTAACAGACTCCTGCTCTTCTAAGTCTACGTTGAAACATCATTGCTTCTATAATTATTTCCTTGTATCAAGATATACTTAAGAGCTCCTCATTCATGGTCCCATGGTGCCTCTTGAGGTAAATGTATCTATTTATTTCTCCATTTCATTAAGAGACTATAAACAATTTCAGGTCCAGAATGTGAGGGGTTTTTCTTGTTTTTTGTTGGTCTTGCTCTTTTCAGGACCTAGAGCAGTTGTACTTGCCATACAGTAAGAAGTCATCAATAAATAGATTATGAATGATGGGAAATTAGACAACCAACAGTGATCAGTAAATCCTCTAGTAATGGAGAGCCTCTATAATATTTTCCATATTAAAAAAAGAAACTTCCCAAAAAAAAAAAAAAAAAGAAACTTCCCAAATCATGTAAAACTATTTTTCCTAGGCGTGGCATCATTTTAGGATTGAAAATCAGTGAGGCCAAATCTAAACGAGGTTATTTGACAGTTTATCTGTCTTCTTTCCAACCTTGATTTTCTGAGCAGTTCCCCTCCTTAAGGCACTACTCTCCTTTCATTTTCTAATATTCTTCTCCACATAATATCAGAAAAAGTTTAGATGCTATTTGTGCTCATTTCACGATGGATCATAAATTAGGAAGTTCCGATATGTTACCTTAGTTATGTGTAAATAATGTATTCTAGTTCACTAGTTTGGGGTACAAAGTTCCTTTTAATATTCAAATTAACTTTGAGATTTCTGGTTCAAATGGCTCAACTGAGCTCATGCTTTTTTTACTTTTCCTTCTTGCACCCCTATGAAAACTTACAATAATGAAAAATATAAAATCATCACAACAAAGGGAAGGAAAGATGGACAAGGATTTTAACTTGTTGGGTAAGATGGAAAATAGATGAAACAGTAACTAATATTGCAGCATAGGTGACCTATAACCTAGAAACAATGTACAGAGGGGTGCTGCCGAAAGAGAGCCAATCTGCCGTGCATCACCTTGCAGACACTCAAAATTTGCAGGTACCACGCACAGTGCTTGATGCTAAAGGCAGAAAAAGCAATGTGAGGAATAATGTATGGCTTTTTTTCCCTGAAGACATTAAGTAAAGTGGACGCAATCTGGAGAGTTAAGATGAAGCGTCTGGGCAAAATCCGGGCTGCTTCGGCATTCTGGAATACGGGGGTTCCACCCTGTCCATGCTTTCTAAAGCAACACCTGCCTGTTGACAAACTCACCCATAGATTCAGAACTTCCCATAAGCGTTTCCAATTCTCCAGTCTTCAATAGGATGACCAAAGATCATGGAAGTGAATGAGGAAGAACAAGACAGCAAGCAGGAAAATTGACCTGAGAGGAAACAGATGACTTAGGAAACATAAGAGAACATTTTGTTTTTCTCTAATGAAAATCTCCTTTAAGATTCTAGATTTGTAACACAAGGGACGTTTACCCTGAAAAAGGCACAATCAGATAAGAAGAAGATTTTCTTAACAAAAATGTTATGGAATACCTGGGGGTGGTGGGGGGAAGCTGAAGAGAAATCTCAGGAATTTGAGTAAAAACACATGGAAAAAATAACGTAAGGATCAGAGAGGATCATTGCAGTGGCTCCAACAAGAGGTGAGTTGTTTGTCATTGTGCAGGTTGTGCAGTCCACAAAATGAATGCAAAAACCAGCACTTAAACTGAGCATTGTAAACGTTCAGAATATTGAGGCTAAAGAGAGTATTTTTATTTATATTATTCAGCAAATGTATTTTGTATCCCAAATATAAAAGTCTAAAGATACAAGTGAGGGTGTGAGGAAATGAGAACTATGATACACTGTTGATGGAAGTGTTAACTGGAACAGTTACTTTGAGGAGCATTTGGTCAATATCTAGTGAAGCTGAAGATGCACACATGTAATGCAGCAGGACCCTATGGGACCTTCCTGGAACAGACCCCCCCCCCCCGCCAGGCCCCCGCCATGTCCTCTGCCGATCTCTTGTTTGTAGAAAAAGTTTGGCCAAAGAATAAATTTAATCAGAGGAGTGAGAATGCAGAAGCAAAGAAAAGCAGTCAAACAGAACAAAATAATAATAGTTTAGTCATTTAAGTCAAGGACCTTAATTCCTCCTCGAGGGCTATAGATAATATTCTGAACCATACCCTTTGAGCTGTTTTACAGATACTGAAAACCCCTCCAGGTGGAAGAAGTTAACTACATGATGACCAGACTGTAGCCATGACACAAGCTGTTCCATCTCACACAATTCCAAGAACTGGCCTCAAGGAAATGGGAACAAACCATGCATGGGACTGAAGATTAACTGTACTTAAAACAATCAAAATGATGCTGATCAGACCATCACGTGACCACTTTCTTTTTTTTTTTAAATAAATTTATTTGTTTATTTACTTATTTTGGCTGCATTGAGTCTTTGTTGCTGTGCAGGGGCTTTCTATCTAGTTGTGGTGAGTGGGGGCTACTCTTGGTTGCGGTGCGCGGGCTTCTCATTGCAGTGGCTTCTCTTGTTGCAGAGCACAGGCTCTAGGCACGCAGGCTCAGTAGTTGTGGCACGCAGGCTCAGTAGTTGTGACTCACAGGTTCTAGAGCACAGGCTCAGTAGTTGCGACGCATGGGCTTAGTTGCGTCCCACATCCCGTGGCATGTGGGATCTTCCTGGACCAGGGCTCGAACCCGTGTCCCCTGCTTTGGCAGGCAGATTCTAACTACTGCGCCACCAGGGAAGCCCCCACGTGACCAATTTCAAGATGACTGTCAGAGCTAACTGTATTGTTCTGCATGTAGTCCAACCCCCCACCCAGCTCCCACCTGTGTACCCCTTTAAAAACTCTTGCTCCCGATTGGCAATGAGAAGTCAGTTCTTTGGGACATGAGTCAACCTTCTCCCCAGGATTGCTGACTCCCTCAATAAAGCTATCTTTCCTTTCACCCAACATTTGTGTCTCAGTATTGGATTCTTGAGTGACAAGCAGCAGAACCTGAGTTAGGTAACACACAGACTGTGACTCAGTACTTCCACTTAAAGATATATTCCCTGGAGAAAATGCTACCTTTCCTTAAGGAAACATAAACAAAAATGTTCTTTGCAACATTGTTTATAATAGAAAAACAGCTTGTGTAATAGTTAAAATTACTATGTATTGGGCTTCCCTGGTGGCGCAGTGGTTGGGAGTCCGCCTGCCGATGCAGGGAACATGGGTTCGTGCCCCGGTCCGGGAGGATCCCACATGCCGCGGAGCGGCCGGGCCTGTGAGCCGTGGCCGCTGAGCCTGCGCATCCGGAGCCTGTGCTCCACAATGGGAGGAGCCACAACAGTGAGAGGCCTGCGTACCACAAAAAAAAATAATAATTACTATGTATCAACATAGATAACTCTCAAAAACATAATGTTGAGGAAAAAAGCAAGTATGCAAAGTGGTATTCTGATGTATATTTACAATCATATATTGTATTTAAAAATAAAAATATAGTTCTATACATTTAAAAAAATGTTTTTAAATTATGTGTTGGCTGTGTTGGGTCTTCATTGCTGTGTGTGGGCTTTCTCTAGTTGTGGCGAGTGGGGACTACTCTTCGGTACACGGGCTTCTCTTGTTGTGGAGCATGGGCTCTAGGCACGCAGGCTTCAGTAGTTGTGGCACATGGGCTCAGTAGTTATGGCTCGTGGGCTCTAGAGTGCAGGCTCAGTAGTTGTGGCACATGGGCCTAGTTGCTCTGCGGCACATGGGATCATCCCAGACCAGGGCTGAAACCCATGTCCCCTGCATTGGCAGGCAGATTCTTAACCACTGTGCCACCAGGGAAGTCCCGTATACATTTTTTAATAGTGAAAGTAGATTAAAAAATTTCCAGAGATTAAAAAAGCATAAAAACAATCCGGGTCATCTAGAAAGAACATGAATCAGACTGGCATAGGCTTCTCATAGCAATACTGAATATTATAAAATATGACCTGATACATTAAAAATCCTGAAGCTAGGACTTAAGCCCTCATTTTGCCACAGTGGTAACTATTGAACTTTCTCCACAAGCTCATATCACTACCTTTAGGACCAATCCTGTCTTTAAGTAGGATACGTTAAAGCATATTCGGCAATCTGTCTAGAATTCAGTAGAACCTTCCTCACTAATGCTAATGATCCAGCTTTGACCCTATCTTCACTTCTAATATTTAGAAATTATCTTTTCTCTGAAAACTTTTTTTTCCCTATAACACACACAGTATGACATGCATAAAGGAAAGTGCACAAATCATAAGTGCTCAATTGATTATCTTGACGTGCACACACTCATTACTAATACCTGGTTAAGAAATAGAACATTATCAGGACCCCGGAAGTCTGTTCCCTGCCAATCACTACCTGTTCGTTTCTGCCCAAAGTTTACACTAGTCTGTCTCCTAGGGCCTGCGGCTGCACTTTATGTACAGAAAGTTGTACGGTGTATATTCTCTCATGACTGGCCTCTTACACTCCACGTTGTGTTTGTGATATCCAACCAGGTTGTTACATATAGAAGTGGTTCATTCTTCTTCACTGTTGTGTAGAATTCCATTGTACAAATAAACTGTAATTTATTTACCTAATCTACCCCCAGATTTTGGCTCTTGTGAGTAATGCTGTTCCGGACATTCTTGTGCATTTCTTTTGGGGTACGTGAGCATTCATTTCTGTTGGGTATATATGAATATATATATGTATTCAACTTTAGTAGATGATGCCAATGTTTTCCAGCATAGCTGTACCAGTTGATGCTTAACTTACAGTGTAAGAGATTTCTCATTTGTTCTTAGCCTCACCAAAAATATGTCTTTTAAATTTTATTTCTTGGGGCAGCTTATGTTATCTCATTGCCATTATAATTTTTTTTAACATCTTTATTGGGGTATAATTGCTTTACAATGGTGTGTTAGTTTCTGCTTTATAACGAAGTGAATCAGTCATACATATACATATGTTCCCATATCTCTTCCCTCTTGCGTCTCCCTCCCTGCCATTATAATTTGCACTGCCCTGGTGACTAATGAATTTAGGCCCCTTTTCAAATGTTAATTGGTCATTAAATCATCCTCTTATATGGTATCTGTTCAAGACTCTTGTCCACTTTTCTATTAGGTTGTCTGTTTTCACTAATTTGTAAGAGCTTATATGTTATGGACACAAGTCTTTAGTCAATTATATCAATTGCAAATATCCTCTCCTACTCTGATTTGCATTTTCATGATTTTAATGGTGTTTTGTTGAAAAGCAGAAACTTAATAAAGTGTAATTTTTCTATCACTTCTTTTTCAGTTGAAAGTGCTTTCTGTATCCTGTTTAAGAAAGATTTTCCTATCCCAAGGTAATGAATCTTTTCCTCTGCTATCTTCTAGTAACTTTACTGTTTTATATTTCATAGTTAGAGCTATAATCCACCTGGAATTAATTTTTGTGAATGACGTGAGGTATGGAAAAAGTATTATTGTTCTGCATAGTTGCCTAACTGACCTGGTACCCACCATTTATTAAAAAGACTGAGGTTTCCCCACTGCTGCCTCTGTGTGTGTGTGTGTGTGTGTGTGTGTGTGTGTGTAGGTGTGTGTGGTTAAAGACTACTATTGTAAGTAAACATGTTTTCTTTTGAGACATTCTGTGACTTGATTATTATAAGTAGTCACAAGTAGATGCAAATGTATTTAAAGTTTTGCTTGGAAATTACAACTGAGTCATATAAGAAAATCAGAGGAAAAAGGAGAGGCAGATAGCGTTAAGGAAGTTAGAAATGGGAGAAGGCAGAAACACATCTATAAGGGATTCCAACAATGAGGAGGTGGGTCAGAGACCGCTAGATATGCTCTCAGGTAATTAAAATGAGACTATATGGTCTACATTAAAGCCTAGGTCATGGCCATAGGAAGGATCGGCTGCATTGGAATGCACCCAGATCTCAAGATTGACGAGGTGGGTGGCAGTGATTTGTTACAATTTAAACCTGAGACTGAGCGAAGAACCCATAGGTCACTAAAAGAGACTAGGTGGAGGCTTCCCACAAGCTGTAAGTTACTGAAGGAAGTGAGGACAGCAATGCCTAATGAAGATGCTTTAGGTTTGAACAAAATGACTCATTGCCGAGTAATTGTATTGTGCACTCTCTATTCCTTACTCTGAAATTCTTCTCCATAATAACGTGCCTGTCAGAGATTCCCAGATTCCAGTAGCTAACACTTAGGAGAAAAACAGAAAGCCGCTAAAGTGTGAGAGTATCAGGAATTTCACTTGATACTTCTCACTTTCAAAAGGGGAAGTCTCGGTTTCCACCTCTGGCTGGTGATCGTGTAAAGAGAATGAACAAGTTTGGAAGAAGGCACACCTCGGAGGGGACAGTGGGGTGGTACAGGGCTCAGGGTTAAGAGTGAAAGAGCTTGGACCTTTATTTCGTTGCAGACAATAATGTGACAGCTCTACGTCAGTTTATTAGGAATAATCTTTCACTCAGTTCATCAGTAGTCATCTGATTTACTCACAAAGATCACTTGGTCGGCATATACATGTCTAGCTATTAATAGAGCTTTCAGGTGAGGGGAAAAAACCTTTCTGCCTTTGGTGTTCCTACTGAAATGTGTTTCTAGGCTTGTAATAAATGGTATTTGTTTTGAGACACTCTTAAATTCCCTCAGAGTTAAGCCAAAGAAATTGCAATGTAAGCACAAAGTACTAAATATATTATCTCAGTCTGTTTAAGTTCTGAGTTACTAGTTGAACCATTTTGTTGTTGAGTTATTGGAATTAGGAACCACTTGAGAGCTTGTATCATGTGCGTAACCCAATCTCTGAAGTATTTAGTACAGTGCTCTGAGTATATGGGTACTTAATAAATGCTTTTTGATTGATTACAAGAAAATCTTTAGCAAAATTCTATAACACTCACTAAAACTGAGCTCAGTTGAATTGGGGATAGGTGAAAGAACACTCAAAAATAACAAAGGGCTTCAAAATACTGTCTTCATTGCGGTTGCAATAATCATTGCAAAGCAGATACACAAAAAGAAGAGGACCTAATGAAAGCTTCTAATTTCAGCAATCAAAGCCCTTATATTTTCAGTTTGCACAATTCCCAACACCTAGCCTTTCTGAAGTAGTATAAAAATACCCCTATGATTCCCTCATAATTCTAACAGCCTCTAAATTGTTGAGGGAAATCTCTGGGCTGTTTTGTTTTCAACTCCTAAAATCCATGTCCTTTATCTTTCCTTAATCTTTGGGGGTTCAGCATTTTCCCGTCGAACTAGTTAGTTTTATTAGCCATTGTGCTTCTTGGTGTAGTACATTCTGCTTGTTAAGAGCACGGCCAATTCTGTTGGAAGAACCAGGAAATGACTAGAAAATAGTTTTGGAGACTGGACAGTAGTCTAATATGCTGAAGCCCTCCAAATGAGGGTTTAACTTAACCTTACAATTGTTGACATTCTATCAGTATAAATTCTGGGTTCAGTATGAATTTTTGGTATGGAAAACATTGCACCTGATCAATGTTTTTCCTCCACTCCTTATTCCCCAAATGCTAATATACTCTGGTAAGCCTTCCACTCCTGGGTAAGTGGGTGGAATCTTGGGAAATAGTTACACCTAAAATCATCTCTAGGTCTTAGGAGGTGCTTTGAGGATATACTTTAATTTGATGTCCTTCCGGATCTTTCACATAAGTTCAATTCAACAAACATTATTGAATTCTCCCATGTGTGCAACATTACGCAAGTGATGGGGATACAAAGATGAGTAGTTCCTGTTGTCAGTGGTAACAATCTAGCGCAATGATACCCAACCCTGGAGCATGCAGCTCACTTGGGGAGCCTGAAACATACCAATACCTGAGCAACCACAACCAGAATCTTTTTTTTTTTTTTTTTTTTGCCATACGCGGGCCTCTCACTGCTGTGGCGTCTCCCCTTGCGGAGCACAGGCTCCGGACGCGCAGGCTCAGCGGCCATGGCTCACGTGCCTAGCCGCTCCGCGGCATGTGGGATCTTCCCGGCCCGGGGCACGAACCCGTGTCCCCTGCATCGGCAGGCGGACTCTCAACCACTGCGCCACCAGGGAAGTCCTAACCAGAATCTTTTAAAATAGGTCTTGGGTGGAGTCTGGGCATCAGTATTTTTTTAAAAGCTCCCCAGGAGATTCTAATATACCATGAAGACCAACCAACGTAATAGGTGAGCTAATACAAGTTAACATATATTGAGGACTGCTTTATGCCAGGCACTAGTCTTTTCTTATGTTTTATATCATTTTATCCCTCCAATAACCCAATAGGATAAATATATTGCAACTTCCATTTATGGATGAGCAAATGAGTCAGGGCAAAGTTTAAAGACATATCCAAGCCCACAGAGTTAGTATGTGAGAGAACCAAACATCAATGCCGGAGTCTACTCTGGAGCCCATGTTTCTCACCACTACACACACTGCCTCGTGTTACCTGCCCGGCAGTGATTTAATTTGATAAGTTCTTTCATGATAGCAGTTTGTAAAATATACTGAGGGAAGAGAGGTCAGAGCTGTTGATTTTGACCATAGGTAGAGGAGGTTGGAGAATATTTTACAATGGAAGAACTATTTGAACTTAAACTTAAATGATGAATAGGATTTATAGGTAGAGAGGAGAGTTCAAACAGAAGAGATGTCCTCTGAAAAGGCACTCAGAAGATGGGCATGGAATATTCCAGAAACGTGTTCTGTATTTTGTGTAAATTCTCCAGTCTCTTTAAACCCTTTACCTGTGAACGATCTATTCTCAGTCTCCCAGCCTGCCTATAAAGTACACTTTTCCTCTCTCACTTTATATTTCAAGATATATAGATATAGATATATAGATATATATTTTAATATACTTAACATTTAAAAAATTATAAAATGAGTAAAAGTACAAGTGGAAGCCGTTGTTGGTGTCTTGGTCAGGTCTTTCTAAGCACTGGGTTCTTCTAAGCAACAGTGTTGATAAAGTGGGGTAGGTTTTACCTCAAGTAAAATAGTCTTCATAAATGGAACCATTAGTTTTAACTACTTCAGCTGTCATAATAACAACAAAAAGATGTTAATGATTATCTCCATACCCATCCTCACTAGATAGCCTTTTGCTCTTGGAATGTCATCTTTATGAAATAGGCAGTAAGTAGAATCGGATGAGATACACCAGACTCTGAGGGTTGTTGACAAGAGACCTCCACGAATGTCTCATATAGGCTGCATCTGCATATGAAATGATAAATTGAGATAGCTTTCTAGATAAATCAAGTAAAGTCCAAGAGGTAAGGTGTGGGTAGGGCTGCTTTAGGTAAGCTGATGGCATAAGAATGAGAACTCTGAAGTAAGCAATTGGTGCAGCAATACATTCCTTATAAGGTCATAGGGTTCATCCTTCCAGGCTGACACGGCCTCCTTTATACATGGTATAAAAGATCAGGAACCTGTGCTCTGGGTTCCTCTGGCACAGCCAAGTCCTCACTTAATCTGCACTTCATTGACCACCTCTGTTGACCACTAAACTTGGTGCTATGGACTGAATTGTGTCCCCTCCAAACTGATATATTGAAGCCCTAACCTCCAACGTGATGTTATTTGTGGACGGGGCCTTTGGGAGATAATTAGGTTTAGTTGAGGTCATAAGGTTGGGGCCCTCAGGATGGGATTAGTGCCCTAGTAAGAGGAGATACCAGAGAGTTTGCTCCCTCTCTGTCTCCTGTGTGAGAACACATCAAGAAGGCGGCTGTCTGCAAGCCAGGAAGATTCCTCACCAGGGAGCTGAATTGGCCAGCACCTTGATCTTGGACTTCCTAGATTCCAGAACTGTGAGAAATAAACTCCTGTTGTTTAAGGTCCCCAGTCTATGGTATTTGGTTACAGCAGCCCAAGCTGACACTTGGGAGGACACTGATGAGGGGACAATAGAAACACTGGAAACGCTCATTTGTATCTGTGATCTTAGGTGTAGTATGGTTTTTGGTGAAAGCCGTTGAGAAAACAACCTTGAACCCAGTCTGAGCTGTCATTCCTGTCAATTAACCCTCTTATCTTTCCCTCTGTTACCTTGTCATTTCAAGCAAGATATTTTATTTTGCGTTCTCAGAAGATAAGTGAGTTGTGTTTGAGTTTTGGGTAGACTATCTTGACAACCAAGTAGTGTTATAAATACTTTAAGTTTTGTGAAAAGAATAAACGTAGCATAACCTGCCTTGACAGAAGTGAGATGCTTATGTCTGCGAAGTGTAGTTGTTGGTGAAAAAAAATCAACCTCAGGATCTGTGGGATTCTAGTGACACCTGCTGGACTCATCAAATGGTAGCCATCGTTGGTTGGTTAACCCTGTCTCTTCCACTGTGACAAAAGACAACCAGACCTCACAGTTAGGAGAGTGACCCCTAGCGAAAGATCCTTGGAAATTTTCTTTTTAATTGAATTTATAAAGGCTTAGAATACCATTTAGACAATATATAATTAGGGATAAGAAAGGTAAGAGTGTAAGTACTGAGCATATTCAAACTCATCAGTGATGTTCAGTTCTTTGCCCTGTGAAGAGAAATCTCCTAGATGTACCAGAATAAAATTTGATGATTGTAGCCTGTTTTATTGATTTATCGTTTTGCATTGACATGTTGTTTTATATCAAAAGGCTATGTAATTTAGTCATTTAGAGCAAAGGCTCTGGAGTCAGAGCCAGAGTTAAAACACAGGATTTGTCACTTACTAAATTTTTGACCTGAGTAGGTTATTTAACTTTCCTGTGCCTCAGTTTCCTTGGCTTAAAATGGGGACAATTGTACCTACATCATAGAGATGAGAACATTGCCTGACACGAAGTAAAACACTCAACAACTGTTAGCTATTTTTATTACAAGAAAATTAACGAAATCCCTGCAGTTTCTCTCATTCTGTGATAAAATTACTCTCTTAGCTATCTCTTTGTTGGGAGTAAACTGAGGACAAAAGACTCATCCCGAAGATGGGGGAGAGATTTGATAAAAGGGAGGGTTCACATTTGTGCTTGTCGCCTCATATAATCTAGATGGAGAATCCACGGAGACCACATCACAGACGTCAGAAAGAGAAAAACAAATACTGTATGTTAACACATACATATGGAATCTAAAAAAAAAAAAAAAGATTCTGAAGAAACTAGGGACAGGACAAGAATAAAGATGCAGAAGTAGAGAATGGATTTGAGGACACGGGGAGGGGGAAGGGTAAGCTGGGACGAAGTGAGAGAGTGGCATAGACATACATACGCTACCAAATGTAAAATAGATAGCTAGTGGGAAGCAGCCACATAGCACAGGGAGATTAGCTCAGTGCTTTGTGTCCAACTAGAGGAGTGGGATTGGGAGGGTGGGAGGGAGAGGCAAGAGGGAGGAGATAAGGGGATATATGCATACGTATAGCTGATTCACTCTGTTATACAGCAGAAGCTAACATATCATTGTAAAGCAATTATACTCCAATAAAGATGTTAAAAAAAGAAAAAGATCACTCAGAGTTTCTGCAGTTTTTCATATACGATGTCCAGCATTCAATAAAAAGTTACTACTTGTTTCAGCACAATATTTAGAGAAAGAAAAGATCTGCAAGTGACTCAAATGTTAGAGTTATCAGACACAGACTTTAAACTGATTATTCAGATTTTCTGATATTCATAAACTAATTTTGGTAAGGTTTATTTTGCTGGAATTTTGTCCATTTTACCTAAATTTTCAACTTCATTGGCATAGTTATTCACAAAGTTCTCTTATGTTTTTAATGTTGGTAGAACATATAGTTATAGCTTCCTTTCATTCTTTGCATTTATACCTTCTTTCTTTTTCCCTTAATCAGTTTCACCAACTGTTTTATTAATTTTCTTAATCTTTTCACAAAACAACGTTTTGATACTCTTGATTCTTTTCACTATATATTATTTATTTGGCTTTTGTTTTTATTGTTAGCTTCTCTTTGTGTTTATTTCCTGTTCTTTTCCACCTTCGTGAGATGGTTACTCAGTTCATTGCTTTTTAACTTAATTCCTTTCTCATACAAAAAGATCATAAGTGTGCTTTAAATACTACAAGATTTTGATATACATTTTGATATGTTTTTATTGTTACACAGTTACAAATATTTTCTAATTTCCTTATAATTTTTTCTTTGAGTCATTGGTTTTTTGAAGCATATTTCCTAATTTTTAAATAGACGGTAATCTACATATGGCTTGTTATTAATTTTCATCTGAATTGCATTTTGGTCAGAGAATATAGTCTGCATGATTTCAGTCCTTTGAAATATGTTGAGACTTGCTTTAGGGCCAGAAATATAACCTTTCTTTTGTTGATAAATATTTTATATATGCTGGATGCTTTGTTGATTAGATCCACATATGAATACAGCACTACCACTTGTAGTAAGTTTCACTGATGTAGTGAGTTTCATTGCTAGGCTTTGCTATAAAGAACCTGGAAGTTCTTCAAGTCTTGGAAGTATTGCGTAATCCCTCTGTGACTGCTTCCTTGTTGGCACAGTGTGGCAGCCTGACTCCATTATCTCCAAGCACATTTTCAGACTCTATAATCTATGGACTATGTGGTTCTAATTTTTCATAACCCTATATGTACCCAGCAGGCAAAAGTGAATAAATCCACCAATGTTCATAGCAGCACTATGCGCAACAGCCAAAAGGTGGAAACAATACAACTGTGCATTGATGAATGAATGGGTAAATGAAGTGTGGCTCATGCATGCAATGAAATAATTATTCACCCTCAGAGAGGAAGGGAATTCTGACACATGGTACAGCATGGATGAACCTTGAGGACATTATTAAGTGAAATAAGCCAGTCTCAAGAGGACAAATACAGTGTAGTTCCGCTTATATGAGGTACTGAGAGTAGCCAAATTCATAGTGACAGAAAGTAGAAGGGTGGTTGCCAGGGGATATAGGAGGGGGAATGGGGAGTTAGTGGTTAATGGGTGTGGAGTTTCAGTTGGGGAAGGTGAAAAAGGTCTGGAGGCGGATGGTGGTAGTGGTTGGACAACAGTGTGAATGTCCTTAATACTACTGAACTGCACTGAAAGTAATTAAAATGGTAAATTTTATGTTATGTGTATTTTACCACAATAAAATAGAGGAGTATTTGAGTGAAGGACTGCATAATAATCAGGAGTGGAAAAAAATAAAAAATGAGTAGTAAGGCTTCTAATAGAGAGTCAATGAATATGATAAGATCTTACCATATTATAATATTCATATTTTCAGCATACTTCCATGATCTAGGCATTGGTCACAGAGAAAGTTTTGGGGGCAGGAAAGTTTCCTCAAATCACCCGGCTACGTTGGGGAGGAAGGGTAACATTTAAGGGAACCCTATCCCCTTCCCCAGGAACTCCACCTTTGAGAGGAGGTTATTAACAATCCCCATTCATGGATGAGGCCAGCAGAGGTTTGGTATTGCTCCAGGGCACATGGCATGTGATTAAGCTCTCAAAGGGAAAGACATGCTCTACTTTATTTTTTACTTTTAGTGTTTGGAATGTGGCAGGTGCTTGTTGAATAATTATTAAGTGAATAAATAAGATAGGATATGAACCCAGATTAATCTAACTTCAAAGTCCACTCTCCTCCAAGAACCTATACAGTTACTATTAGGTCCCGTATAACTGAATTTGGGGCTGGACCGCCTTGACCCTGGGTAGGAATTCTTTATGCCGACTCCTGGTTAAAGCTTCACAGAGGTGGACTCTGGGAGGACCAGAGTGCCATCAAGACACCGGGACTTCTAATTTGCTGTATCTCCCACTCCATTTTCTCTTATTTTACCCCTTCCTTCTTTGATGAGAATTTTGTTATAATCCCAGACTCTTGGGAGCAAAAATCATTTAATCTGGGAAATGTCACCTCTTTTGGGAATAGCTGGTAGATTTATGCTGCCTTGCCTCTCCATCTCCTACCCCCATGCAGGAAATCACTGAAGGTGTAGGAGTTTGGGAGCAAGTTTAGGCCACAAATATGTGGTTTTAGAAATTTAGGGTTGGTGCGTCTGTTATTTTGGATTATTTACACAAGTCATATGAAGGGCACACTGTTTCTTCAAGTCTTCAATCCTATTGAAGTATAATAAAATGATCACTTTCATATTCTTGTCAACAATGCCCTTATTTTAAAAAAAACCTTGGATGTTATACCACACGCAGCATTTTTCCAAAATTTCATTTTCTTTTTTTGGCAAGTTTATTGCATGTTCTCGCTCTCACTTTTTCTATTAACCTTTGCCAAATCTCTACTTTCACTCCCACCTCTTACAAAAGTTCATTTAAATGTAATCTGAATGAACTACAAATATATCTGTGAAGGAGAAAAACTAATTTTCAGAGAAGTTTAAATCATAATACAACAATTACATTGTATTCAAGTATTCAATTCATATATATTTTATGTATGTACATAGGTATGTCCCATAAATAATTATTAACATTAGTTACAGGTCAGAAGCCTGAGTGACGTGAACAAAACCATTCATATATTATACTGTGTCTGTTCAGGGTCATCCTTTTCTTTTATTTTTTTAAAAATTTATTTATGTTATTTATTTATTTATGGCTGTGTTGGGTCTTCGTTGCTGCACATGTGCTCCCTCTAGTTGCGGTGAGCGGGGGCTACTCCTCGTTGCGGTGCACAGGCTTCTCATTGCGGTGGCTTTTCTTGTCGCGGAGCACGGGCTCTAGGTGTGTGGGCTTCAGTAGTTGTGGCATGCAGGCACAGAAGTTGTGGTGCACGGGCTTAGTTGCTCCGCGGCATGTGGGATCTTCCTGGACCAGGGCTTGAACCCGTGTCCCCTGCATTGGCAGGCAGATTCTTAACCACTGTGCCACCAGGGAATCCCATCCTTTTCTTTTAAACAAGAACCCCAGCTCCTTTTCTTCACATTACTACCAATGCGACACTTCCCTGGTGGTCCAGTGGTTAAGACTCCACGCTCCCAATGCAGGGGGCCCAGGTTCGATCTCTGGTCAGGGAACTAGATCCCACATGCCGCAACTAAGAGCCTGCGTGTTGCAACTAAAGCTCCTGCATGCCGCAGCAAAGATCCTGTGTGCTGCAACTAAGATCTGGCGCAGCCAAATCAATGAATAAATAAATATTAAAAAAATTACTACCAATGCTGGAGCATGTACAGTATCATTCCCAGGACCACCTCACTCGGCTGCCCAGGTTGTGCACTGAACAACCCTGGAAGACATCTTTTACATAAAATATAAGTGAATGGTTCCCTCTTGCAATTGAGCAGGTACAATGTGTATAAGTGTGTGTCGTAGTCCTATTTTTCTGTTCACTTCTCCTCCTTTCCTAAAATGTACCTTTTCCATGCTCCATCCTTTTGGTTTTCCTCCAGACTCTGGAATCCTTTTTCCATTCAATTTCTTCATTAAATTCCATTTAGTTTCTTCAGAATTCTCAGTCAGTGGATTTCATATAACTTCTCTCCACCATTGTATCTCGTGGGACACTTAAGAGACTGTAGTTACAGCCAAGTGGAGCAGTCAGGAGGCAGCACATAACTTAGGGGGAGAGAATGGGCTTGGGAATCAGATAGACCAGCTCTGTCTCTTATCAGCAGGATGGAATCGAGCAAGTTAGTTAACCTTTCTATCTGATGTATGGAGATAATACCAGTAACTACCTCACATTCCACTGAAAAGGTTAAAGGAAATAATGCTTAGGATAGTGACTGACAGAAATTTCTCAATAAATGGTAGGTTATAAAAAGATGGAAGTGTTGGGGATGTACAGAAAGAGCTGTATGGATAATTATGGATAATTAAGCCATCTGGTATACCAACAAAAAAGAACCGCAAGGAAACTAAGGCCATATGCATCCCCCTATTTCTCCTCACCTATCCTCCTCCAAGCCACCCATTAAGCTAAAGCTAAGGAGGTGAGATTGAATTGTTCTCTATTGGCTTCAAGTCTGCTCCTAATTTTTATTTTGACCTGGCTTCATCTCTGTGAATTCAGATGGGGATGGGGATATGAGGGTGTGAGGGAAAAGCATCCCTTATAGTGAGATTTTTTTTTTCTGGACCCCAACACTCTTAGGAACATCTGGACTCCAGAGCTTCATTCTTGTAGCATCCAGGGCAGAAGAGTTCCTTGGGAAATTTGAGGCAACAATTCATACCCAGGCCATTCCTTCAATGACACATGGAAAGAAGCCCAAAGATGAGAGTCTGAAGACCCTTATCAAGATGTTTGAAGCCGGAGTTGTGTAGTTGTGTAGTGGCTACAAATTGGGCCCCAGGGCAGTGTCTGGACATCTGGGTGGTGAGTCAAGTTGCTACTGAGCATCACCACTGGACATGTCTTCACTTGGTGGACGTGTCTTCACTTGGTCTCTCTCAAATGTTCAACACAGTAAAAAGGAACTCAAAAGAGGGTTGCCCCAACATTTGACAACCCCCCACCCAACAAAGAAGGTGTAGGCTTACTGGGGAGCTGAGAGACATTGTTACACCAATGTCACCAAAATTTTAAGTTTTCTCAGGTGCAGTTAGAGACTTTAGGACACAGGACTCATGGTGATTGTAGAAAACTGTTAAATACTGTGCAAAGAGCCTTTCTTACACGATATTTTAGACAAAGTTTTGTTTTTTTTTTACTAGTTACAGCAAAATTAATACATACTTCCTACTAAATATTTGAGAAGTATAGGAATCTATAAAAACACGTGAACTTTTGTGTTCTTATTTTTACTTATGTTGGGGGCTGGCTGTGGGGTGGTGGGAGTCATCTAGATTATTTGGAATCATAGCCCCAAGGCCATGGAGGCAAAACATGCCTGGAAAGGAAGCTGTGCTGAGAACTGGCCTGCAAGGTGTTCCTTTCAGAGGTACGTGAGTTCTGGAGGGTCTGGGGCAGAAAGAGGACTCATTCTGCTCTGTTTGCTGTTACATCTGCTGCAACATCTCTTTCTGCACTTACAGTGACTATATTTGTTTCTTAGGGTTGCTGTAACAAAGTACCGTACATGCTTGACTTGAAACAACAGACGTTTAATGTCTCACAGTTCTGGAGGCTAAAAGTCTGAAATCAAGGGGTCAGCAGGGCTGTGTGAACTGTGAAATCAGTAGGCGAGGATCCTTCCTTGCCTCTTCCTAGTTTCTGGTGACTCCCAGCAATCCTTGGTGTCCTTGGCTTGTAGCGGCATCACTCCAACCTCTGCCTTCCTCTTCACACAGTCTTCTCCCTGTGTGTGTCTCTGTCTCTGAATTTCCCTCTTCTTATAAGACACCAGTCATACTGGGCTAAGGCTCACCCGAATCCAGCATGACCTCATCTTAACTTGGTTAGATCTTCCAAGACCCTGTTTCTAAGTAAGGTCAAGTTCATGGGTACTGGGGGTTGAGACTTCAACATATCTTTTTTGGGGACACAATTCAATCCATAACAGAGACGTTGTATTCTGAGTCCACACAGGGGAGTCCAAACAAATAGGCAAAATTCTCTCCAAAATGCAGAGCAAGCAGCAGTTGCCACCACAGCCACTCAAACACATGACCTTGTGGTTTTTAAAAAATTAATTAATTAATTTTTGTCTGTGTTGGGTCTTCATTGCTGCACGTGGGCTTTCTCTAGTTGCAGTGAGCGGGGGCTACTCTTCATTGCAGTGTGTGGGCTTCTCATTGCAGTGGCTTCTCTTGTGGAGAACAAGCTCTAGGCATGTGGGCTGCAGTAGTTGTGGCACGTGGACTCAGTAGTTGTGGCTCGCGGGCTCTAGAGCACAAGCTCAGTAGTTGTGGCACACGGGCTTAGTTGCTCCGTGGCACGTGGGACCTTCCCAGACTAGGGCTCGAACCTGTGTCCCCTGCATTGGCAGGTGGATTCTTAACCACTATGACACCAGGAAAGTCCCTGACCTTGTGTTTTGTCCATCTTTTCTTTGGTACATTTTTTTCAGTACGTGGGCCTCTCACTGTTGTGGCCTCTCCCGTTGCGGAGCACAGGCTCCGGACGCGCAGGCTCAGTGGCCATGGCTCACGGGCCTAGCCACTCCGCGGCATTTGGGATCTTCCCAGACCGGGGCACGAACCCATGTTCCCTGCATCGGCAGGCAGACTCTCAACCACTGCGCCACCAGGGAAGTCCGACCTTGTGTTTTAAAGTCCATCCTTGAACTCTCATCTGGGCCTAACAGTGATCTCGAGTTATTTTTATTTAACCTTTTCTTCCTTAATACATATTTTGGACCTCTTCTGTCTCCCTTCCTTCCTCCAGATTGCCTTTCAATTTTCACATAGCCATCTCTTTCATTCTCTCTTCAGCATCTTTGTTAATTTGGCTTTTCACATGGCTCACAGAAGGCCATCAGTAAAAAAATAAATTAAAGTTGTTACTTAAGCCCTAACATGTTTCTTTCAAATGTTATAAGCAAAAATAATCCTCGGTGGGTGG
The DNA here is from genome assembly GCF_059928025.1 of Delphinapterus leucas. Classification (NCBI taxonomy): domain Eukaryota; kingdom Metazoa; phylum Chordata; class Mammalia; order Artiodactyla; family Monodontidae; genus Delphinapterus; species Delphinapterus leucas. The sequence continues at coordinate 84,308,733 of NC_143140.1, read as the reverse complement.
TATCATTTTTGCAGTACTGAGAAGACACCTTTCTGTCCATGATTATTTCCTCTATTTTCTCCCATTTCCTTGATATCTAAAATTGATTTGAGGTAGTAAATCTTATTTTGCAATTAAAGGAAAAGCAAATACCCCTGGCAGGGGTTGTACACTGGTTTAAGTTTATTCTGAGTATAAATGACAAGGGTGAAGTGCTCTCCCAAGAACAGGGTTGATGATGTGAGGAGTGAACACCACAGCACTGGAATTCTGAAGTAAGACAAAAGGTCATGGAAAGGACAGAACTGTAATATGGAATATAAACTCTCCCTATTGGAAAACTTGCTCTGCAGCGTTCTTATTTATTCACTTACTTAACGTTATCCACAGAGTGAAAGGAATTGAAGTCTGCATATAAAGATGCACACAATTTAGCAACTAAAAATAAGTAAGAAAAAATAGGTATATAGAAAACGTGAGGAGGAAAGAAGGTGGGCCCAGGAGTGATGCTGGCGGACGATGCACATGTGATGCTGGCACGTGACGCAGATGAACCCCAGACCAGGCCCAAGTGTTCTGATAGTCCCTGTGGCAAAAAAAGTGTGCCCACTCATAATATTTGTAGTGAACTAGAAGCTCAGAGGGTGAGCCCCAGACATACATTTTAAATAGCTCTTCCTGTTATTCTGACCTGCCAAGTCCCCAAAGGCTTACACTTTCCCTTACTCTCATCTGGTCCCTCTTGTCAATGTCTTGCCTGCCTGTCATTCCCATATTGGTGCTGAGGCAACATCACGATATATTTTCCAGATAAAGTACAGGAAAATCATTTTGCAGTAAAATAAAACGTTACAGGAAATTGCTTTCTTTGATAGCAATCAGTTGACCAAAGTAACATAAAGGAAGAAAAAAAGCTTTGAGAGTGCAGGATAGACTAATATTATCTCCCCTTATTTCTAAAAGTTAAAAAATTTAAACTTAAAAAGTTTCAAATACATATAACGGAGAAGTCCATGAATTTTAAAAGTCAATTAATGAAATGATTCTTTAATGTTGCAAAGTTCTTGGGTCTTAAGGAAAAAGTGTTTAACTTGTTAATTATTTAGGACACATCTCGGTGAAGTCATTCCCATACGATTTAAGAATGCTAACTTGTTGACTTGCATTTCCTAATTGCTTAGTGAAGTCTGCTGTTTCCTTCCCTAGGCTATGTGTACTTGCTGGGGCTCCCTGAGTGTAACATTTTTAAAGAAAATGAGATCAGGGCATAGACGTTCTTTTTCCCTGTGTATGTGCCTGTGCATAGCATTTCTGAGCATGTCTGAGTATGAAATATGTGTTGATTTTCATACATTGATTTCAACCTTCCAAAGGACAGACTTTACACACTAAGTCACAAACGTATTACCTCACCCATTGTTAGTTTGCCTTCTCCCTGGTTACCAAATCTAATTCTACCCCTGAGACGACGGCCATTTTTACAGGAATTTTCTACATAGACTATTAATAAAAGTCACTTATAAATATTACCCAGATATATCTGGTTTCCATACTCTTCTTCCTCCCTGTTGCCCCCTTCGCCTCCTGGAAAATGCAGAATTGTCTGTAGAAGCATCAACAGGAGACACGTTGAAGCAACCCATTTGTATAGGATACATATGTTCTCGACTCACCCCTTGGAAGAGAGCCGTGTGACTGGTATCAGAGTATGTCGTAAGTGAGAAATAAACTTCTGGTGTTCTAAAGTGCCCACTGCATAGTCTACGCAATCCTGCCTCCCAGCTCTTGAGTTTGAAAGTGAAGTGGTGAGAGGAGAGAGGGGGGTCAGAGAGGGGAGTCAGAGTTCCAGTACCTGGATGTAGAGCACATCCATGAGATGGCCATGTTTAAAATACGACATCTACCTGTTTCTGCATGCAGAGCACATCCATGAGATGGCCATGTTTAAAATACGACATCTACCTGTTACTGATATGAAGCAGAGATAAAGATCATTCTGATGACAGGTGGGAAGCTTTTGTTCCGTTTTGTTTTGGGATGTGATGTCTGACTGTGGGAGTTACCCTTACAAACAAAATGAGGCTTTGGCACTCAGCGTAGGGCACAACTCAGCCTGCATTGATGCACTGGTACCTGCGGGTACCCCAGGGGCAGCGGGAAAGCTCCTGAAGCCTGAGAAATAAATACTCTGCATGCCCCCTTCGGGCACTCATCCCATCCCCAGTGAGGCCAGATTTGTATTAAAATAAGGCACACCTGTTCTGTACTTAGTGTGGTCAAGATATTGAAAACAGCTGTGGCTTAGAAAGCAGATGTGGCTTGAAATCCTTCAGAAAATCAGCAGCAGGGACTTCCTTGGTGGTGCAGTGGTTAGGAATCCGCCTGCCAAAGCAGCGGACATGCGTTCAGATCCCTAATCCGGGAAGATCCCACATGCCGCGGAGCAACTAAACCCGCGAGCCACAACTACTGAGAGGCCACGTGCCACACTACTGAAGCCCGAGTGCCTAGAGCCCGTGCTCCACAACCAGAGAAGCCACTGTGATGAGAAGCCCGCGCACCGCAACGAAGAGTAGCCCCTGCTCGCTGCAACTAGAGAAAGCCCGCGCGCAGCCATGAAGACCCAAGGTAGCCAAAAATAAATTAATACATTAGTTAATCAAAAAAAAAAATTTTAGGGCTTCCCTGGTGGCGCAGCGGTTGAGAGTCCGCCTGCCGATGCAGGGGACACGGGTTTGTGCCCCGGTCTGGGAAGATCCCACATGCCGTGGAGCGGCTGGGCCCGTGAGCCATGGCCGCTGAGCCTGCACGTCCGGAGCCTGTGCTCCGCAATGGGAGAGGCCACAACAGTGAGAGGCCCGCGTACCGCAAAAAAAAAAAAAAAAATTTAAAAATCAGCAGCAAAATACTTGCAAAAATTGCCAAGGTCATTTTAAGAAAAGGTGGTTTCCTAATCCTGTTCCGCAGTATCATCATCGTCACCATTGGCAGCAGCGGAAGCAGCACCTGTAACCCTGCAGGTGGCTGCAGCAGGGAGGGGAGTTGGAGGGGTGCTCTACTCGCTAAAGCAGCAGCAGCAGTGCTGATTCTGGGTAAAATGATAAATTAGGCAAAAAATTGTTTTGCCTTCTCATCTTCCTCTTCTTAGTCCTGGGGTACTTTCTCCTTTAACTAACGTTGTCTCTCGTTTACTCTTTTCCCTAGAAATTATTTTCATACATTTATTTATTCATCCAGCAGACATTTATTGAGTACCTTCTATGCCATGTGCCAGGAATACAAAAACGAATAAGATTTAGTCCTTCGTCTCCAGGATGGTCTAGTGAAGTGAAAGATTATGAGAATAAGGGGGAAAAAATCACAAGGGAGAAATCTTTGCCAAAGGTATTACATCCTTGAGTGGTTAGAGTACCAATATTCTGGCTAACGGCTGAAGGTGGTAATTAACCTCCCTACAGAGACATCCAGTTTGCCAGAACATAAGAGCTTAGGATGTTCCTCAGCTCTGGAGTATTTATGCCACTAGACTCGGAAAAGAAAGGAAGGAAAATAGTCCTTACCAAGTTCCTATGTCTCACCATTTTCACATACATTATCCCCAGGTAACAGATGTGGAAATAAGTGTTCACAGAAGAAGCGACCTGCTAAAAGTCCATAGTGTGCAGAAGAGCTGAGATTTGAGCTCAGATCTGCCTGAAATTGAAGTCCAAGCTCCCTCTACTTTATCACACTGCCTATACAGGAAGAACTCTCTAATTATACAACCTCAGGTGCTGTAATAGATTAGGGACCAATATTTTAGAGGCACGGAGCCCTCCTAGCTTCCATTTTGTCCTCCAGGCAGGCAAATGCATGTGAGACTGGCCCTTCATGGTGACAGCTGAACTCTCCTGCCCTTCTCTACTGAGAAAGCAAACCAGAGGACCAGCAGGCAGAGTGGATGTGCTCAGAGGGCCTGGCTCTGGATAGGCTGATCATTCAATGGGAGCTATAGAAAGCAAGTCGGGTCCAGTGCCTTTCACTGTGGTTCTCTGCCCCATCCTCACATTGCAGTTCTCAGATCCCACACCTCCCAGAAGGGCCTCCAAAAGCTCTTTCAGGGCAGGGGACGTGCCTTGAATTAATTTTGTACCCCCTTCTGTGCCCAGCAGTAAGATTCAAAACTTCTTCAGAAATCTTTTTGGCAAACTCTGGACACGACATTCTTACAGAATATTGCTTGGCTCTATTAAAGAGTTGAAAATTGGTATTTCATGACTAAGGTTTTCTCATGAACTCCACCTTGAAAGCACTGTTGACTCAGACAGGAAGCGCTGTTGTGATCACAAAGAAATACACGGTTCACGGGAAAGCCTGCCTTGATTCCTCAGCTGCCGCTGCCTCTGCGGTCATGTGGTTTGAGATGCTTGAGCGTTCCGGGAGTTCCCAGTCTTGTTTTGATTCCTTTTCCATGAACCTCCCTCCTATCCAGGCCCTCCTCCCTGAAAGTGGCACGTTTTCCATGTCGTTAAAAACAAAACACAACGGGACAACACATCACAAACCCAGAAATTCTTAAGCAGCCCACAGTGATCATTTAAAAATCAAACACACACGCACACACCCCTCACAACATTCCCTTCATTTCCTTCGACACTTTGCAGCTCAAGGCCAGCAACACAAACTCCGGAGGTTTTCTCTGGCAGGCAGACACCAAACATATATTTTCCATCCCTTATAGAAAACAGACAAGAAACACTCTTTTCCTTTGCTTTCTCAGCGTCGCTGGGATTATTCTTTTTGTTTCCACTGGTGACCGGTGCAGAGCTTGACCCCTGCCCGGTTCCTGGTTCTGGCCCAGGCTTCCAGCTCATGTCTCACACTGGCTTGGCCAGTGTCCCCTGTTTATGGGCTGTGAACATGGTGGTTTGCAGAAGGTGATTCAAGTTCCCCTTTCTCAAAATACCGTTCTCCCTTTCTATCTTTTCCCAAGGCTGAACCACATAATTTCTTTTCTGCTTAGCGAGGCAGGTGGGGCGAGGGCAGAAGGCCACCCCAGAGGCAGGAGAGGCTTCACTAGCGCACATGATTCTGTCCGGTCAGCTGACTGGCGAGTGGGTACATACGGGAAGCCACGTCCTGAAGTGTAAAGACAATGGACAGGTAGAAGAAACGACAAACTTCAGGGGACTGTACACACCTGACATTGAATCAGAGCAAAGGCAGGCACCCAGAGGAAGAGGGATACGGCACGGGTTGAGACCTTAAGCTTCCCATTTTGCCTTGAACTGGCCTCTACCCAGTTCAGGGGATAAACTAGCGTGTCTGGTTCTGTAAATGGAGGTGAGAAAAATAAGAAAGGAGAAATAAAAAATTAAAAATCGTAGAAAAGTGTCAGGCAATTTGATTAAGAATGTTATAAGAGAGTAAATCTGTGTTGATACATCGTAAATACCCACAAACAGATGGTCCTTCCAATAATGTAATTCAACTGTTTGTTTTCAGACATAAAGTCTCTTTTGAAACGGACAAACCTCAAAGTGAGGCAAGGACACTCTTAGGAGTTGCCTTTTCGGGTGACGAAATGGGCTGACAGAAGTTAAGAGGCCTGCGAGATCACACAGCTGCTTAGTGACAGAGCTGTGACCCGAGTCACACATGTCCTGAGTTGAGTCCTCACCCACTGAGCCATGCTGCCTCCTGTGTTTAAGTGAGGCTCTGGGGAAAAGCCTAGCACAGATCTCTTCGTTCCTATTCTACTGGGGTGAAAAAAATATAGTGACTTAGGATGAAAGTAAAACGGTATGAGAATATATTTGGACACTAATCCCCTGTGAAATATAGATGGACTTTGGGGGCAGGAATCGATTACACCAGATTCTCTTTTCACTTAAAGTGACATTAAGGAAAAATGGGAAGAATAAGCGGTTCTGCAAATCTTACCTGCTCTTACCTGGAGATACAGGTCTTGAGGTTGAAAATTCCAAGTCGGGATCAGACAGGACAGTTTCCTGCTTTTTGGCTCTCAGAGCAGACCAGCCTGGCACCTGATACCAAGACTTCTCTTTGAAATTTCAAAGGGAGAAATTCCCCTTTCAAAACTATAGGAATATGTAGGACCAACTTGTCTCTTTGGGGATTTATTAATAGAGAACTTCCTGTGGTTTTTAAATTAAGGCTGGATCTCTTGCAATATACAATAGCTTATTAACCAAAACTTTGTGTTATGACTTGTTGGGTTTTGAGTGGAATTTCAGGTATCTCTCAAGCTGTCATGGGGGCAGACCAGATCATGCTCTGGTAACAATCAACCCCCAGATCTCAGTGGCTGAAAACAACAAAGGTTCCTTTCTCACTCATGCTACACTTTCTAGTGGGTTGGCAGAGGGCCTTCGCTTACAGTGGTCCTTCAGATCTTCAGGCTGATGGGAGAAGGTCGCCATGATAGAGGGAGCAAAGAGAGAACCCAGGAAATCTCACGCTGAAAATCAAATCCTCCAGAATAGGAGGTGGCGCAGCGGTTGAGAGTCCGCCTGCCGATGCAGGGGACACGGGGTCGTGCCCCGGTCCGGGAAGATCCCACATGCCGCGGAGCGGCTGGGCCCGTGAGCCATGGCCGCTGAGCCTGCGCGTCCGGAGCCTGTGCTCCGCAGCGGGAGAGGCCACAGCAGTGAGAGGCCCGCATACCGCAAAAAAGAAAAAGAAAAAAAAATCCTCCAGAATAGAAGCGACATTGTTCATAGTCCACTGGCCAGATCAGTCATATGGCTCCGCCCCTAATGGGACCAGGAAATCCAGTCCTACTGTGTGCCCAGAAGGCAGAAAACTGGAAATATTGGAAACTAGCACCAGTGGCTCTCACGCTCCATACATAAATAGATGAGACCGTGGTAAATAAAATCCTGTAAATCAAATATTTTTTCCTAATGATGTTGATGATACAATTATCTAAAAAATGGACTATTCTAAGATGCTCGTTCATAGCTATAGTCACTAAATGAGAAGGGTGGTTCAAGGTTAGGAGGAAAATGGGATTTTAATGTAGTCATTATTCCACATTGTTCATGAGCTTAGGGGGAAGGAAGCAAGTAGTAAGTCAGGTTTTTTGTTTGTTTTCTGTGCAGAAGGTGCTGCGGTATGTTAGAGAGATTCTAGAGCAGGGATGGCAGTTCGATTTTATCTTCTATAAAAATTCCAATGGATTGGTTATGGCACCTTAAAATAGCAAACTCCAAACTTCTTTGATATTTCTCCTTCCTGTTGGTAAAGCATGCAACTTATTTACTTTCACCTCCCCTCATACATACATTTATTTAATTATAAATCACTACTACTTATTGCATATACTGAAAAACATTGGCAAAAGTAGAGGTTAAAACTAGAAATAGGCAGTTTCTTCCTACCTCACAAAGAACTGTCTTATCTGTCCACTTTGGAAACAACAGTTCTTTAGCACTTGTTGAACTGGATTTTCAGGCTAGATTAAGGCTCAGTTCTTCTCCTTTTTTTTTTTTTTTTAACTGATTTTTATTGGAGCATAGATGATTTACAATGTTGTGTTAGTTTCTGCTGTACAGCAAAGTGAATCAGTTATACATATACATATATCCACTCTTTTTTAGATTATTTTCCCATATAGGTCATTACAGAGTATTGAGTAGAGTTCCCTGTGCTATACAATAGGTTCTTGTTAGTTATCTATTTTATATATAGTAGACTTTATATGTCAGCTATGTCATATGTCAATCTCCCGATTTATCCCTCACCCGCTTTCCCCCTTGGTAATCATAAGTTTGTGCTCTACATTTGTGACTCTATTTTGTAAATAAATTCATTTGTACCATTTTTTTAGATTCCACTTATAAGAGATATCATAAGATATTTGTCATACTCCGTCTGACTTACTTCACTCCATATGACAATCTCTAGGTCCATCCATGTCACTGCAAATGGCATTATTTCATTCTCTTTTATGGCTGAGTAATATTCCTTTGTATATATGTACCACATCTTCTTTATCCATTCCTCTGTTTATGGACATTTAGGTTGCCTCCATGCCCTGGCTATTGTAAATAGTGCTGCAATGAACACTGGGGGGCATGTATCTTTTCAAATTATCTTTGTCTCCGGATATATGCTCAGGATTGGGATTGCTGGATCATATGGTAGCTCTATTTTAAGGAACCTCCATACTGTTCTCCATAGTGGCTGTACCAACTTACATTCCCATCAACAGTGTAGGACGTTTCCCTTTTCCCCACACCCTCTTCAGCATTTATAGATTTTTTGATGATGGCCATTCTGACTGGTGTGATGTGATACCTCATTGTAGTTTTGATTTGCGTTTCTCTAACAATTAGTGATGTTGAGCTTTTCTTTTTTTTTTTTTTTTTTTGCGGTACGCGGGCCTCTCACTGTTGTGGCCTCTCCCGTTGCGGAGCACAGGCTCTGGACGCGCAGGCTCAGCGGCCATGGCTCACGGGCCCAGCCGCTCCGCGGCACGTGGGATCTTCCCGGACGTGGGTACGACCCCGTGTCCCCTGCATCGGCAGGCGGACTCTCAACCACTGTGCCACCAGGGAAGCCCAAGCATATTTTTGTATGCTTTTTGGCCATCTGTATGTCTTCTTTGGAGAAATGTCTATTTAGATCTTCTGCCCATTTTTGGATTGGGTTGTTTGGTTTTTTGATATAGAGCTGCATGAGCTGTTTGTATATTTTGGAGATTAATCCCTTGTCGGTTGCTCAGGAAACCATAAACAACCCACAGAATGGGAGAAGGCTCAGTTCTTACTGAGTAGCAATGCCTGTCAAGCAAAGGGAGAAGGATGCTGTACGTTCCAGGTGGCTGACGTCTCTGATCGGAGTTAGGATTCTCTCACATGGGTTGGCTACTCTACATTCATTTTTGTGTCTTTCCTATTGTCACAAGACATCCCACCCCAGGTCTCCATTTTTAGATCATGGTAAGTTACACCCCTTGACAACTCTTCCCTGACTCTTTCAAGTGGGTTCTTCCTAAGCTGGATGAAGTGGAAGTTGTACAGAGGAATCAACAAGCATCTGAAAGTTTACAACTGCAAGCAATTAAACAACGGTTAGCAAGTTGGATCCAGAAATTGTAAATTGCATGTATAAGATTTCATGTGCTATGTTTCTATAATATGAAAGATGCCTGAACTTTTTTGTAGTAAATATACTTTGACTCATCTATAACATTTTATAGCAAAACTAATAACAAATTTAGGAATCATAAATTTGAAGCACAGGAACTACTATGTGCTAGACATATTTTTTAAAATATATTTTTTGCATAATGCCTGATATCTTCCAGAAAAGGATTAAAGAACTTTCTGTGCTCATGGCTGGAACTACCCATGTTTTATTTATTTTTATCACAGAAAGTGATTTTATTTTATTTATTTATTTATTTAAAATAAATTTATTTATTTTTGGCTGCGTCAGGTCTTCGTTGCTGAAGGCGGGCTTTCTCTAGTTGCAGCGAGCAGGGGCTACTCTTCGTTGAGGTGCGTGGGCTTCTCTTTGTGGTGGCTTCTCTTGTTGCGGAGCACGGGCTCTAGGTACGCGGGCTTCAGTAGTTGTGGCACGTGGGCTCAGTAGTTATGGCTCGCGGGCTGTAGAGCACAGGCTTAGTAGTTGTGGTGCACGGGCTTAGTTGCTCTGTGGCATGTGGGATCTTCCCAGACCAGGGCTCGAACCCATGTCCCCTGCACTGGCAGGTGGATTCTTAAACACTGCGTCACCAGGGAAGCCCACAGAAAGTGATTTTAGAAGCATTGAGTTTTTAGGAAGCTTGAAAGGTTGAGGAAAGAATTTGGATCTAAAAGATTGACTTCTAGGTCATTGTGATTAGTGATAATACATTTTCTTCCCTTCTTGTACTTACTGAACTCAAGTAGGAAGACCAGGTACTCTGGTGTTTAGATGTTTATGCATTGTACTAGGCCAGAAATTTTGTTCAAAATACGAAATAAACATATCATCTTTCCCAAGGATTGGTATTGCAATGAGAATGTCTATTTATTTAAGTTTTAATTTATTTGTTTTGGAAAGAGGGTTTTAATATACTGTGCAAAATTTATTGACAATCACTTCAAATCTGGCAGTGGTTCATAGGAGTATAATATGTAACTATCAAAATCAGAAACTTCCACAAATTCAGAGGAACAGATTCTGTGTGACAAGTGTAGTTGTTTCAGAGTTTAAAGAAGTGGAAGAAGTAAAGGTGGTGACATTTCAAAGATATCTACAGGCTGCAAAAATTAATAAAGATTTTTATATTTATATATAAATAATATATAAATTATATATTGTATATAAAATAATTTAGACTTTGTGTGTGTTTAACAGCCCAACCTACACAAATAGACTACTACACAAATGGGAGATGTGATATATAAACACAATTTGGTACTTGTTCCACTGAACTGTGGCTTCTGATCCTAATATGGTTCTTTATCAAGCACTTTAGAAAGACAAACATTTTTTTCATATATCAAAAATGTTTAACTGGTGATTGACATTGCTTCTTTCCAACAGATGGTGCTATCTTACTGTCAACTATTCCAGGGCAAACACTCCAGACAAATAAAATAAATCCCTCTCTCCACTTATCAACCACTGGTTCAGGTACATCTGCCCCATGAGCCAATCGAGTATCATAATAGCTTAAGAACAAAGTCTGTTAAAAACTTTCTAGGGCTTCCCTGGTGGCGCAGTGGTTGAGAGTCCGCCTGCCGATGCAGGGGACGCGGGTTCTTGCCCCGGTCTGGTCCGGGAGGATCCCACATGCCGTGGAGCGGCTGGGCCCGTGAGCCATGGCCGCTGAGCCTGCACGTCCGGAGCCTGTGCTCCGCAACGGGAGAGGCCACAACAGTGAGAGGCCTGCAAACCACAAAAAAAAATAAAAATAAAAAATAAAGTGGACAAAAGACTTAACCAGACAGCCACTTAACAAAAAAGGGTATCCATACAGCCAATACACATATGAAAAGGTTACTATATGAGTTTCTAACTGCTGCTATAACAAGTTACCACAAGCTTAGTGATCTATGAATGACTCCTTGGATTAAACCCAACAGAAATGTGTACCAAAACTTATCAAGATACATATGCTATGAATCCACACAGTAGTACTATTCATAATAGCTTCCAACTGGAAACTATCCAAATCTCCAGCAACAGTAAAATGAATAAATAAATTGAGGCGTATTTGAGGCATATTCATGTAATGGAATACTAGACAGCAATGAGAATGAAGGAACTACTACTATTACTACGTGTAAGTACATGGATGACTCTCCCAAATGTAACAGCAAAAGCATCCAGACACACAGAGTACATACTGTCTGATTCCACTTACATAAAGCTCAAAATTAGGCAAAATTATTGTATGGCATTAGAAGCCAGGATAGCAGTCCCTTTGGGGATGGAAATGTAGAGGAACAGGCAGTGGGAAGTTTTGGCAGTGCTGGTGATGCTCTAGATCTTGATTTGGGGCTGGTTACACAGATGTGTTCATTCTCAAACATTCAACAAGCTCTCATGGCTTGTGCGCTTTCCTACGTGTATGTTATATTTCAATAAAATGAACTTAACTTACAAAATAAGTAAATAAACATGCATGGAGTCTTTCTGAGAAATCTCTGAAGGGGAAGTAAATCATTATCTTGTAAACTTTTCCCTTTCCCACCCCACCTTGAAGTTTTTTACTTGAAGAAAAATTTTGTTTCCTTTTCAGGATCCTCACAGTCTCCAGCTGAAGGCTGGGCCCAATTTTAAGTCAGCAGAGTAGCTGGAAAGTTGAGAATATCCTTTCAGGAAATGGGTCTTGAGTAGTTTGGATGTGTTTCACAGGTTACAAAAACCAGCTTGGTGGGAATTTCAGTTTCAGTATTTAATCTACTGCCAGCTGCCCTTGACATAGATACTCCAGTGACTCATCATCTCAGGTTGTGACAATGAGATTAAGATGAGTTTGGAAATTCAGGCACAGAGAGGATCAGTTACTAGCAAGCCAGTTTTACTTTGTTTTGTCTTTTCAATAATGTAGATATTCTCAGCGACTTTCAACCCTTTGTATGACTGAAGATGTCCTTTAAGTATAAGACTCCATACAGTTCTTTAAAGTTTCTTTTTATTTCACTGAAATTGTTTGCTTGTTTACTTATTTACAAACTTTCTTTAAGAAACCCTGTAGTGAAAGATAGAAAAGGAAGACTGCATTTCTTTCCTTTGGAATCACAGAATCTCAATTTATGGAGCCCTTAAGGATCATTCAGTCAACCACATATCCAGAGACTTGAGGGGACCATATTTCTGAATCTTCATGTTTTCATAAAAGAGAATGTCCGCTCTAGTTCCTTAGAGGGAACCTTAGGAGGATAACTTCTGCTTTTCTGTCATCTACCTGCACTTGGTGACTTACCTGCTTGATGAGATTGGAGAGAACCCTGAGCCCTCAGTGGCTTGGTTCCCTGTCTCTCAGAGTGGTGTGTCCTGAAGCTGTTGACTTTATCTCTCATCCATTGGAGCATTTCCTGAAGAGGGTGATGTCTCTGCAGTGGATGGGCTTGTGGGTATTTAAGCAGAACTCATGGCCATAGATACTAGGAGGTTGATTGTGGCTACAGGTCCAAGCTGCCTCATCAGCAATAAATCTTATAATTTGATCTCTTTTCTCTCTGACTCTGTGTCTCTTTCTTAATTGGGCTCATTCCACTTTGATTTCAGATGGTCACAGTTCTTAGTCTGTTTAGGCTGCTACAATAAAATACCAAACTCGGTGGCTTATAAGCAACAGAAATTTATTTTTCACAGTTCTGGAGACTGAGAAGTCCAAGGTCAAGTGTCCAGCAGATTTGGTGTCTGGTAAGGGCTGTTCTTTCACATGGTGGAAAGGGCAAAATAACTTTCTGGGGGTCTCTGCTATAAGGGCACTAATCCCATTCATGAGGGCTCAGCCCTCATGACCTAATTACCTCCCGAAGTTCCCACTTCCCCAAACCATCACATTGGGAGCTAGAATTTAACATATGAATTTTGAAAAACACAAACATTCAGTCTATAGCACCACACAATGTCCAGGAGTGTGCTGTTCTCCCTGCAAGGCTCAGAAAGCGTGGCCATATCACCCTGCACAGTTGAACAGATTAGCTTGTTAGAAAGAAAAGAAAGCTTTGCTAAATTTTAAGGAGAGATCAAAAAAGGGAAGCAAGAAATACTGTATGATATCACTTATATGTGGAATCTAAAAATACAACAAACTAGTGAATATTAAAAAAAAGAAGCAGACTCACAGACAGAGAGAACAAACTAGTAGTTATCAGTGGGGAGGGGGCAATAAAGCAGTTGGGGGGGTGGAAGGTACAAACTATTGGGTGTAAGGCTACAAGGATGTATTATACAACGTAGGGGATATAGCCAATATTTTGTAATAACTGTAAATGAAGTGTAACCTTTAAAAATTGTATAAAAAAGAAATATACCAAGAAAAACAAGAATAATAAAATAGTTAAATACTGAAAGCTATGTAAATGCTGGAATCAGGAACTTGGATGCCTCAAGTCTCTTTCCTTGAGATTGGTTCATTTGTAGTTCTGCTGCTCCAAAAGTCAACAAGGAAAACGATGTTATTATTCTTCTGATTATATAGGTAATACTAATGCAGAAAACTCTAGCAACAGAACAGTATAAAGAAGAAAGCTGAAAAATCACTTAAAATTCCTCCAGTAGGGTACAAACTCAACGTTTTTGGAAACATTCTGAGGGAGCCTTTTGGAGTCCTGGAAATGTCCTATATTTTTATGTGGGTGGTAGTCACATGGGTGTATACAAAATAAAAATTCATCAAGCTGTAAAAGATTTGTGCACTTAACTGTATATGTTTTACACATCAGTTTTAAAATCTTCCAGTTACTTCTCTCTGTCTGTATAATTTTACAGAAACAGACTTTTATTATCCATGCTGTTTTGATAACTCACCCCTCAAGAAGTCACTCCTTATCTTTCCATAACAATATACTTTCTTATACATCTTTGTCTCAGACAACAAATGTTTGGTGGCAAAGTTTAGAGTCTTATGAAAGTTGGTTTAAGAAAATAGAGGTTTTAGGGAAAGAAAATAATAGGTATTCTCACAGCATCCCAGACCAATTATATGTTTTATTTTAAAATTTATTGATTACCTTTAAGCCAATCTTCTGAACCTTCTCTAATTACCCTACTTGCTGTTAATTTGGGAATCTTAGAATTTCATCGTAATCTCAGAGAGTATCATGATTTCCATCAGACAGTTTGCTTGCTGAAAGTTCATTTAATGAGGTCTAGATGAATCCATGGAATCCATTGTGTTCATATTCTGTGCTCCCCAATGTAGCTGTGCTCACAGAGCAGAAAAATAAATAACAGGGACAGTAACCTGCATCTTGCCAACCAATCAAAACCATTGGTTTAACTATGTGGGCAAATGGCAGAAATATCTTTTGTTATTATGTTAGAAATTCATTCAGTGGACATTTTTTGGTTGAGAGTCTAATGGGTGCAACATTGTGTTGGATGCTGGGGATACAATAATGAACATGATGTTTATACTGGACCCCAATGAACACAGATTCCAGTATACAGACGAGTATAGAATGCTCCTTTCAAAACACGTTCCTAAGATGGATATTTCCTGATTCCCTGATTGCCCAAGGGTGAGAGCTGCGTGATGAATGCCAAAAATGAAGGAAATGTTTAGTTAGAGTAAGGCTAAGCAGAGATCTAAAAACACGGAGAGGCATTTGGAGGTTGGTAAAAAAGTGAAGCAGGTCAGTAGAAGATAAGCAGGCCAGGTTTCAAAGCCAGAAATTTGAGACAGGAGCAACAAAAAGAAGTGAATCCACAGTAGAAGGGAATGGGGAAATTAACGTCCTAAAAGAGAGTGAAGAAGGGTAAAATGAAGCACAGGTAACTGCTGGCGCTGGAGGTTTGATATTAAGGTTAAGTACATTGAGCTAGGTGGCCAGGGGAACAAAAGAAAACAGATGAAAAAATATATGTGCAGGAAATGTGATATAACTCTGGAACTCACCAGAACCTGTGGTTAGGTCTGCTCTGTCTTAACTGCAAACCTAGATAAATTGCACTTGATTCCGTTTTAAGTATCATCTTTATTAAAAAGAAGATAAAAGTTTTAATTGCCTGGTAAAGGATGCATAAACATTGTTGGTCATACTCTCCCCCCACAAGAACATATTACATCTTCTGGTATTTTCTTAGATTCCTACTCCTGTCCACTTAGGTTACATGTTGAATAGAAACAACAACAGGAAACTTGAGTCTTTTCATTAACGGAGTATAAATTCTGCTGAAGATGGATTAAAAACACAACATAAAATACAACAAAATATTACCAGTTGGCAGTTGGTGGGTGGTCTGGTTTGTTAATTGTTCTAGAATAAGCCTCTTACTGTCAAACTGGAAAAATGTAAGAACCAAACAAAAATTATGACCCAAGATAGGATACTTAATTCTGATCATTAAGAATGAGAAAGGGCATTTGAAGAAGTAAAACACAGGTTAATTGAATGTGAATAAATGTCCAAGTTTAATATAATGGCTAATGGACTCACCTCTACTAACCCCTAACCTGACATCTAAGCCAAATACTTAGCATGAAAGAAATGCTAATCAGCTCTGTGGAGTTTGATCCCAGTGGAAATTTCATATCCATTGTTTCTCAGAATAAGTAGATTTATCTTGGCTTCCATTGTTTAAGGAAATGCTTTGATTCCTGCGTTCTTTCTACCCAAGGGCACAGGGAAGACTTCCAGAGTAGGAAGCAAGCTGTCTGTGTGTGTCTCTGTTGCAGACTTGGACAGTTATTAGGAATTTTCAATTCAGAATTGATGTGGGAAGATGGAAAGAATCTTATGATGAAAAAAGCAACTACAACCCAGAGGTTTGGTCCCTCTAACCTGCTGAATCAGGGCCAGTGACACTGAAGTTTTAACTTTGTTGCTTTCACTCTTCCATATACAAAATACATGCATTTTAATTAAATTTCTCATTCACAATAGCTTATCAGAGGGAGAGAGAGATACAGAGAGCTAGAGCGGGAGAGAGAGAAGCTTCTATTGTACTTCTATTGCTGTGGATGTAAATTTGGTATTACTAAATATGGACACTTCCTAGTATTTGCTTTCTAATCAATTTGTTTTTTTTGTTTTTTTTTTTTGGTATGCGGGCCTCTCACTGTTGTGGCCTCTCCTGTTGCGGAGCACACGCTCCGGACGCGCAGGCTCAGTGGCCATGGCGCACGGGCCCAGCCGCTCCACGGCATGTGGGATCTTCCCAGACCGGGGCACGAACCTGTGTCCCCTGCATCGGCAGGCGGACTCTCAACCACTGCGCCACCAGGGAAGCCCCTCAATTTGTTTTTTATATATCTATATCAATTGGCCATATCCAATGCTTTAGGTACCTAAGAATGATCTCATGACCATTGGATTAGTATGTACTTACCCAAAACATAGGAAACATAGAGACCTTATTCTATACCCAGGAAAGTACTGGCAAGATCACTGGAGGTTGGCGTGTACTTGCTTATCATTAAAGTGCTTGAAAGACCCGTAGTCATGAAATATGAATGCTAAGGACCCCACTTGCAGGAAGAAAGAAGAAAAAGGAGGTGGAGGAAGACGAAGAAGAAGAAGAGGAGGAGGAGAAAGCAGCAGGAGCAGACCAGGAAAGGAAGGAAGGAAAGGAAGGAAGGAAGGAAGAAAGGAAGGAAGGAAGGAAGAAAGGAAGGAAGGAAGGAAGGAAAGGAAGGAAGGAAATGAAGGAAGGAAGGAAAGGAAGGAAAAAAGGAAGGAAGGAAGGAAGGAAAAAAGGAAGGAAGGAAGGAAGGAAGGAAAAAGATACCATTAGCTCCCACTAGTTTAAGTATTCGTAGTTATTACCAAATTCTAGATACAGGCAGGCTGGCCACACATTTTTGTGCTAGTGCCGTGGCCTGGAATATTGACTCTTCCATGACAGCACAGATGTTTTCCACGAGTCTTTCTGTCTCTAGCTCCTCTGCATGTCAGTTGCATTTACAAGTAAGGCCAAGAGGGAATTCTGTGGCCGTCCAGTGGTGAGGACTCCACACTCTCACTGCTGAGGGCCTGGGTTCAATTCCTGGTCCGGTAGCTAAGATCCCACAAGCCGCGCAGCGTGGCAAAAAAAAAAAAAAAAAAGTAAGGCCAAGTAGTTTAATACATAATGGTTTTCTAATATATCTTATTTGCTAGCTTTCTCTTTCTAATACGCTGTATCTTCATAAGAAATCCTCCGTGTGTGTCACAGTGCGTGGTGGTACTGAAACAGGAGAGAAGCGGGCAGGGTACAACCTTTAAAAGAATGACATAGCCCTTGAGGACATAACCTAGGCCATCTAGGTCCAAGATGATGGAAGATTCAACTTCCAGTGAAGTTGAGCCTCATTGTAATGCATTAGCTGAATGACCCACCAGCACCATGACAGTCCCAAAGTCAACCATAAAAGGCCAAAAAGTGGGCGGTGGCTGAATTCTTGGAAATCTCCGCCCTTTCCCCAAATAGTTGGAATAATCCTCCCACTCATTAGCCTATGAAATTACCCAGCCCATAAAAACCAACCACCCCATATCTCAGGCCTCTCGCCTTCTGAGATGGCCCACACGCTGCAGTGTGTGTGTCTCCCTTGGCCGCTCTTACTTTCTGAGATGACCCCATGCTCTGGGGCTGCTCTTGCCTTTTGAGACAAATTGCATTCTTTCTATGAATGTGCATCTCTCTAAATAAATCCACTTCTTACCTATCACTTTTTCTCTCACTGAATTCTTTCTGTGATGAGACATCAAGAACCTGAACTTC
Organism: Delphinapterus leucas; assembly: GCF_059928025.1. Lineage (NCBI taxonomy): Eukaryota > Metazoa > Chordata > Mammalia > Artiodactyla > Monodontidae > Delphinapterus > Delphinapterus leucas. The sequence goes on along the minus strand of NC_143140.1, from coordinate 84,290,874 downwards.
ATTAAATCCTGAGACCAGGTGTGTGATCTTAATTAGAAGACAGTGGGCTCAAGTCCCTGCCCATGGGTTCAAGTCCCATCTGAGTTGTGCGGTTTCAGTACTACATAAGTAATAAGTACTCACTGATCCATGACTTTTGAAAAGTTACACTTTGCGTTGTTCCCCATCCACCCAGTTACCCTCTTCAGAGGGGAACATTACCAGTTTCTTGGATGGCCTTCCAGTGACAATCTCTGCATATTCCAATAGTTATATGTATAGTTCCCCAAGCCCCATTTTTACCCAAATGATATTCTGCATTTTGTTTTTTTTCATCTGAAGATATATCTTGATTTTTGTTGCACATCAGAATATAAGGAGCGGACTTCCCTGGTGGCGCAGTGGTTAAGAATCTGCCTGCCAATATGGGGGACACGGGTTCGCTCCCTGGTCCAGGAAGAGCCCACATGCCGCAGAGCAACTGAGCCCGTGCTCCACAACTACTGAGCCCACGCTCTAGAGCCCGCGCTCCACAACAAGAGAAGCCACTGCAATGAGAAGCCCATGCAACGCAATGAAGAGTAGCCCCCGCTCGCCGCAACTAGAGAAAGCCCGCACGCAGCAATGAAGACCCAATGCAGCCAAAAATAAATAAATAAATAAATTTATATAAAAAAAAGAATATAAGGAGCTTCCTCATCCTGTCTTTAAATAGCTCTTTAGCATTCTGTGCCAACGTAGGAAGTGTCATGATTTTTCAAATCAGCCAACTCTTGATTGACTTTTATGGTACTTCTGCTATTTTGCTACTTAATATTCTACTGTAATTAATGCATAGCCTTAAAATATATCATCTTATAGAGGTGTGAGTATATATGTAGTGTGTGTGTGTGTGTGTGTGTGTGTGTGTGTAATTGGCTAGGTTAAAACGTATGCATATTTTATTTAATTTATTTTTTTTTAATTAGTTTTTATTGGAGTATAGTTGATTTACAACATTGTGTTAGTTTCTGCTGTATGGCAAAGTGAATCAGTTATACTATACATATATCCGCTCTTTTTTAGATTCTATTCCCATATAGGTCATTATAAAGTACTGAGTAGAGTTTCCTGTGCTATACAGTAGGTATGCATATTTTAAATATTAGTAGTTATTACCAAATTCCCTCCATGGAGGCATCAAGTACAACCCAGTCAGTAATGTCCAAGCACTAACACACTGCATCATTAAATTTTTCATCTTTACAAATCTGATCATTGGAAAAAAATACCTCAGTAAAATTTGGATTAGCATTTCCTTGATTTCAAGTGAGGTAGACTATCTTTTCATACGTTAAAAAGCTATTTGTATTTCCCTTTCTGTGATCTGTCTGGTAATATCTTTTACCTATTTTTCTACTGGTTGTTGTTGTTTTTTAATATTTATTTATTTTGGCTGTGCCGGCTTAGTTGTGGCATCCAGACTCTTAGTTGCGGCATGCAGACTTCTTAGTTGTGGCATGCATACGGGATCTAGTTAAATGACAAGGGATTGAACCTGGGCCCCCTGCATTGGGAGCACGGAGTCTTTAACTGCTGGACCACCAGGGAAGTCCCTGATTTTTTCCTTAATTCTGGGATATCTGTACATATTAGGGAAATGAGCTCTTTGTCAGTGATAGGAATTGCAAGTATTTTCCAGTTTAATATTACTTTTATGTAGCCAAGATTAGCAACTCTTTATTTAATGGTTTCTATATTTTGAGTCATATTTAAAAAGGCCTTCACCATGAGTTCTGTAAGGCTCTCTCTCTTTTTTCCTCTCCATTTACATTTAATTCTTTGATCCACCTGAAATTTATGTTGGTATAATTTGTGAGATCCTCTAATTTAAATTTGTTACAGTATCAGATGATTGCTTTGTCATTGATATGCCCACTCTCATAAACTTAGTTACCATGTCAGTGTGGTTTATAGAACCAACAATGGCTCTTAGAAGGAATGAAACTTGAATCTAATAAGAAATAAATCAGTGTGCCCATGAAGGTTATGAAACATTTAAAGCACTACCGAGTAGATTGTTAACTGTATAAACGTTGTTTTCTGTAGTACAAGATCTCCATTGTATCATTAAAAAATATCTTAATATTACAGATTGAAAAATGTATTTTGCGTAATTTGAGGCTGAACTTAATTGCACCTCTCAAAAATAAACACTTCCTGCAAAAGAATCAGTGTTTAACATATTGGGTAAAGTAAGTCTTATTGATGTATTTTAGGATGTTTTTCCATGTGAAAGAGGTCATTTTGTAAGCCCAGACCATACAGAAGCTTTTTGTAACTTTTGACTTCTCCAGCATGGGGGCATTGAAAGGATACCACAGCGGAAAGATAGGAAATGTCAATAAACAGATTTCAGGGCCAAAGGCAGAAGAAAAATTGTTAACTTTCTCTATCATTTTGCTAACTTTTACTGAACCTAATTAAGGAATTTAAAGTAAAAACAGATAATTCAACTAAGTAAAACATTTTGGATTTATGTCTACTGAAGAGTGACCTTGGTTGTTATTTACTCTGTTTTTGTTAAAGTGTAGTGCCTGCTAAAGAAGGCCACTTGCTGCCACCCAGTTCTACAAGAATAATTAAGTCATTAGCCTTAGCAGTCGCTGACCTTCAACACACCCTGAAAGGAATTCAGGGCAGAGATCAGGAATGAGGCACTCTGTGCTCTGGGAAAACTGGCAGAACAGGCCTTCAGATAATTAGATATTTTCAGGAGAAATTTTTTGTGAACCTGGATTCTTGCATCTTCCCATACTTAGAAAAGCACTGAAACCATTAACTAAGATGTCTGTTCCTTGGCACTAGCAGAACCTTCTACCAAGATGTGTGCTTGGTTGCAAGTACCCTTTGCCCAAATCACGTATATCCTGACCTCCCCCGTTACCTCTTCATAACAGTGTCTCAGGGCTCTCTGAGAGGCAGTCTCCTGGGCAATAGTCCTCCTTAAAACACTGAATAAACTCAACTCACAGCTCTTACATTGTGCGTTTTTTTTTCCAAGTCAACAGTAGTGTAGGGCTGAAATAGAATGCATATTGTGAGTAAGTTTGAGCTTTCGTTGAAAGTTCAGTTGAAAGTTACTTTGGAGATAATCTTTAACTAATCTTCTCATTTTGCTGATTAAGAAATAAAGGATCAATAAGATCAGATAACATGTCTACAGACTTCATATTACTAGCAAATAGGTTTAAAACAAAGTATTTATGGATTTATAGAAATGCATAAAAATACAGAAAGTAGGGAGAGAAAATAAAAAATCTTTTAATTCATCAGTCTTCCCAAGAGAAGGTAAAATGTGTTGCCTTATAAAGAAAATATTTGAAATAAGTTTTCAAATATCAGAAAGAGATTTAGGGGCAGCTTGGAAAGCTCAACTAAATCATTTTAGGACAAACAAGAATGATCTTTCTATGTGAAGAGTAAGTTCATGGAACTTATTTCCTCAGAAAATGCTCCCTGTTAAACTACAAAGAGGTTAAGTTTATGGATGATTATATTATGAAGAAAAACTAGAGTTTTTCTGAGCACATTTTTTACCTTTTGAGTTTAACTTCATGGAAGGCAACCATGGCTTTTCAGAATCCATCCCTGTCAGGAATAGGATAGTAGGCTGGTTTAACTCAGTAGGAAGTTTTCTTAATGAAAGTCAGTTTAAATAGAAATAACATTATGTCTCTTCCAGTCACCAAAAACTTCCTTTCAGAATATTTATCCTTACAAATGAAAAACAAATATTAGGAACAGTATTTGTTCCTAATATTTGTTCCTAACAAATGAATGAGATTCCTTTTCCCTAACTGCCCATGTTATTAGAAAAACAATAAAGTCAATTGCCCATTCTGGCTGTTGGAAAGCTGTCAAGAGGCACATTCAGGGAAATTCATATTTGTGGAATTATAAAAGAAATGAAGTTTTAAAAGCCAGAGTCCTGTGGCGAGAATTAAAATCTGTACAAATATTTAAATGCAAAAGGCTTTATGTTTAGAATTTGCCACAAATTCTTATCTCTCATGCTGGCTGTTTTTCTTCTAAAAAGAAAACAGGAAACGTCTCAAAAAGTCATCGGCTCTAGGCTTAGAATCAAAATGACCTTTAGAACTAACTGTAGGGTTTAAAAAAAATTAAATGAAGACTCTTGTGTCACTGATTTCAAGACTTGATCTTTCTTTATCAGCTGTTTATTAAGCGGAGAGCGATGGCATTTCAGGAAATCGAGGATAGATTGTCTGCAAAATATGAAAAAGGAAATATGACAGCAGAATTCTTTTCTGAGATGTGTTCCTAGTTTTTTTCTCTTTGTTCCTAACTTAGCTAAGCCAGGTCCTGTGGCATGTGTCCTTTGAAGTTCACATTTTGGATTTTACCAAGCCAGAATTTCTTCTGTAAGAAAAATACTGAGTACTTATATACTTTAGATATTTATGTATATACTTTTATCAAAGAAGACATTGAGCATTTCCTTCAAAAATTTGTACTTATAATTTATTCTTTTTTTAAAAAAAATTTATTTATTTATGGCTGTGTTGGGTCTTCATTGCTGCATGCGGGCTTTCTCTAGTTGCGGCGAGTGGGGGCTACTCTTCGTTGCGGTGCGTGGGCTTCTCATGGCAGTGGCTTCTCTTGTTGCGGAGCACGGGCTCTGGGCCCGCAGGCTTCAGTAGTTGTGGCACGTGGGCTCAGTAGTTGTGGCTCGCGGGCTTAGTTGCTCCGCAGCATGTGGGATCTTCCTGGACCAGCACTCGAACCCGTGTCCCTTGCACTGGCAGATGGATTCTTAACCACTGTGCCACCAGGGACGTCCCTTATAATTTATTCTTATGATTTGGAATAAGGCTTCGTTTCTAAAGAGTTTAAAATTTCCCTTGATCTCTCTTATATTCCCTATCTCTGCTATGAAAATACATCAATATTATATATGTTGTAATGTATATTGGATACATAAATCCAATAAGTAATTTGGGAATAACACTTTCTTTTCCTCTATATTTGGGAACAAATAGGGTTGATCTATGTGAACATTGGCAATTTGTGTTTTTTCTGTGGTACTATTAGAATATAAATTGAAATAGTCTGTAGATTCAGGGCAAAATGCTAAGGGGAGAGACAAAGGCAAGTTCTGGTCACAATTATTTAACTATATCCCTTAGAAAGAAAAGATGGCCTCAAGTTGGCTGGCTTAACTTGGCATCCATAACATGGTCATTCTTTCCTTCTACTCCATAGCCAGAGATATAGGGGAGAATAGAAATATAAGGTTCTTTTGTCTTGGCTGGTTTTCCTTCTTTTGCGTTCAATAAAACCATCTCCGATTTCATGCTTGAGTATGTGATTTCTTGAAAATCATTTAGATATTTGAGAAGTAGGATGGCATAAGGACATTTTTATCTTCATTGATTTGAACACTCAAACTAGATAGCTATCTTTTGCCAGAATTGTCTTTGCACGATTTAAAGAGAGAGAAAAGGGAACATGTATTACATGACTTTAATTTGTATTCCCATAGACAAAACAACAAAATACTGAGGTATTCCTAAGCTGAAACAAACATTCAGAATATAGCTGAATGTAGAAAATACAGAGAATAATTAGGATATTTCTTCCCAAGTTTGGATCTCTCACATATTTTACTTCTTACACATCTCTCTCTGTAGTCTTTGGAGTCATATTTGTAAATTTTTCCTTGCCAGCATTTGACCTCCCTTCCTGTGTTGGAGAATCAGCCATGTGTAAGTTTTGGAAGCCAAAGAGTCACTTATGTGCTTCTCCTGACTCCTGGCAGTTAGGATACCAGCCATTGGCTGAGGAATTCAGAGGCTGCTCCTTAGACGCTGAGAGGCAGATAAAGAGGTGGAGCTGGCCTGCCTGGGTTTGAGGGCCTTAGGCAAGCTGCTCAGTTTTTGTGAGCCTCAGTAGCCTCACCTGTAAAATGGGACAATCACTTCCCTCTGGGTGTCAGTGAGAATTAAATGAGACGGTGTTAACTTGCTTAGAACAGACTCCACAGAGTATAAACTCACAGTAGATGTGAATTCTTACTGTGAAGGGGCCAACAAGGCAACCAAACAAAGACAATTTAGAATCCATCTGGCAGTGGCCGTGTCTTATACCTGGAGTCTGGTGGTGGCTTAGCAACTAAGCAGTTCCTTTTACATGACTCCGGTTGTGGATTCCTTTGGTTTTGTCCTGTTTTCCAAATGTAGTCCTCCAGCCTACCAATCAATTTTGTGAGCCACTCAATAACTTTCCAGAAAATTCTTTTTCGGCTTTAAGTTTGCCAGAACCCATATCCAGATGGATATTGTCTGTGACAATCAAATGAATGTCTGACTACTGTGTCAGACTGTTTTACTTTGGTTTCGTTTATATGCGCCTTTTCCTGATAAAGAGGGAGTTCACTTCTGAACTACAAAACCCTACCTTGCTTTTTGTTTGTATCAGCCTCAGAGTCCTGCATGGTACTGGGTCCAGGACCAGCAGGTGCCACCTTCTCCTAGCACATGAGCTGGCACAGAGGAGGCCAAGGGAATATGTAAAGGGGCACGTTGGATGAAAGAATGAATGCACTCAATAGATGTTGTCGACTCAGGGCTCTGACATGGTCGAGCTGTGCTATCAATCCTTTAAGAAGCTTCTGGTTAAATGAAACAGAAATTCTTATATTGTTTGCTATTTTTGAAATTCTTATATTGTTTGTTATTTTGGGTATTCTGTAATTGTAGTCAAATAGATCCTGACATTAAGATTAAAAGTGTTTTGGGACGTCCGTGGTGGTCCAGTCATTAAGAATCTGTCTTGCAATGCAGAGGACGCCGGTTCAATCCCTAGTCAGGGAACTAAGACCCCACGTGCCACGGGGCAACTGAGCCCATGTGCCACAACTAGACAGCCGGTGTGCCACAACTACTGAGCCCACTCACCTGGAACCCACACACCCGCTGCAATTAACAAGCCCTCGCTACCACTAGAGAGATGCCCACACACTGCAACAAAGAGCCCGCGTGCTGCAACTGAGACCTGACGCAGCCAAAAAATAAATATTAAAAAAGAGATTAAAAGTCTTTTTTCCCTTAGACTCTAACCACCCCCCCTTTTTGTTATCTGTCTACTGCCAAAGAAGTACTTCTTGCCATTTTTCTGAGAAGTAATTTACAAGTGTGCTCTACAAAATTCTGTTGGAAACAGATATTACTTTGGACCGATTTTGTATGGTTCATTGAAACCAGCACCGTTTCACTGTTTAGCTGAGGAGAATCTCTTTCTGTGTGGTTGGTAGAACATCAGAACGGATGGAATAAGAGTAGATGCAATAAAAGATTGAGGCAAATGCTTTTACTTCAGAATGAGCTTTTTGTAAAGTTTTTGCATGGTTTGGCAAATTTTGCATTAATTTGTCATTAAGGGATAATCAAGTTATTTGGATTATACATGTTCCAAACATTTTTTAAAAGATGAAAACAATTTTCTATTTCATTCTGAACTGCCTCCATGACCTGTTTTTACAAAGGTATTTTAGAAAACAGCTAGAGTCAACATAGAACAAGGAATCTGAGCGGGCACAACAAATCCTTGGAAAGAATTCTAACAGAACTTTCATCTGACCACCAACCTGAAATGCTGATCACAAACCAGAAAGTCTCTCCACGTCATCTCTCTTCAAGGGGTGTTAAATTGCAGTGCAGTCAGGATGAAAAAACAAGTCAGATTTTAATAATATCCAGTCGTAGATGCCATCAGTAAGATGACATCTCCTGGAAAGAACTATGTGATTACAGTATTATTATTTGTAATGATTTGCTTGACATGATCAACAAAGGAAAAGTAAATGATCCAAATGGGACTTCTGGCAGGGAACTGCATTCTCATTAAAAGAGGTATTAGTGGGCCCAACACATTTGAGTAAACACAGAATATGAACTTAATGTTAGAAAAGAGAGGTGTTCATGGAGACCACAGGAATTTATAAGGCCAAGGAATTCTGGTTTCACCCACGTCGAGTAAAACCAGGCTGACCTATGTCAGACCTCTTGGCAGCCTGAGCCAAGGATTTATATTTAAGGAAAACTTAAAAGTCAAAATTACATCGTTTACATGATGTCATGTGCTTTATCATTTCCATCTTTCAGATACACAGACATAATGGCATAAACCCTAGCGCTCAGGCATGTCAGAAAAATACCAGGAAGAATGGGGATAGTGGAAAAGACTTCAAGTTCTTTGCCATGAGGTCAGTAAGCTTGAAAGATAATCAAAAAATTAGAGCTGCCAGGCTGTGAATATGTTACTGACTCAGTTTGCCAATGAGAAAAACGTGATACAAAAACTTTAACAATGACATCTATGGGTTAGTTATACAAAGACTAGAGACAATTTAACCAAACCTATTTATTTCTATGTTTTGCACAGTTGTCTTTTAAAAATACGTAAGATGAAAAAAAACAAGGAAAATTTGAGTTAGGTAAATGATGGTCTGAGACAGTCTCCTGATAGATGCCTGCCAGTTCCTGCTGTAATAAATGCCAATCTTATTTTCTAAAAATCCCTGTATAAATATAAGATCTCCAAGTCCCAGATGTTCAGTGGTCTAATTCAAGTAACGTCAGATCCAAATCGTAAGTGGGAGACATTAAACAATTTAGAATTACTTGTAATAGAGTAAGAGCAATACTATTATTAAATAACTATGAAAGTACAGAAACATAGCTGTTAATTGTTCTACAAAGAAGATATTTTTCAATGGATAAAAATAAGATATACTTTTTCTACCCTGATTTTAAAAAGGATGATAAATTATGCTGCTGATCATCTTCCAGGTTTTATACTAAGAAATGAATCAGTCTTTTTTTTTTGGCTGCGTGGCATGTGGGATCCCACCTCCCCAGCCAGGGGTCGACCCTGCCTCTCATCCCCTGCATTGGAAATGCAGAGTCTTAACCAATGGACCGCCAGGGAAGTTCCAATATGAATCAGTCTTGAATGATACTCCATTCGTCTGCAAAACAGCAGTAGGTTCATTCAGAGGTTTGCTCAAAAGATTAAACTTTATGCAAAAATGCCTCCAAACCAGCTGGGGAGATGGATCCAAAAGTCACATTCTTATATAGGGAATGTGCTACGCATTTACAAATGAGACAGTCATAGGCTGGTGAGGGTAGGGGGAGAGTGAGATGCAGAGAAACTTGGGACCACTTTGTCAGTCTCTTACAAATTTGTGATTGATGGATTACAAAGGATTACCAGAGGCAGGCTTTCCTACACTTCTGTGTAAAGTTCTTTTTAGGGCCATCTAAGACACTAGGAAAATTGGACTGTTTACAGATGTAAACCTCCCTCTCCTTGCCCCTCCTCTTCCCCTCTCCCTAGCCCCCCTCCCCATTCATATTCCCTTCATTCCCGGCACGGAATGAAGTTCCAGGTGGATGCCAAATTTGAGTCAGTTTCTCATCCCTTAGGACCAAATATCCTGCACCTGGTCCCATTTTTAAAACAATACTCTGCATGTAGTCCAGATTCTTTGATTAACATTTGTTGAATCGGAATATAGAAAGAATTGGTTTCAAAGGGGATCTGGCTTCGGGGCCTCCTGATCCATTTGCATTCATTAATGCTATTTGCAAGGTCTCTGGGCTCTGGTACCATTAGATGAAGACCAGCCGGCCCAGGTGATGGTAATTATGGTTGAGGGCCAAACCTGGAGCTACCCGAAACCCAAAGGGCAACTTGGAAAGAGAAGCTTGAGAGTTCTTCCCTCTTCGGTGGCTATTTTGCTTTTAACTGGAACAATGTACTCTTTCCATAGATAGAAAAATAGTTCTGAATTTCAGAATTTACTTGAGGAGTTTTGAACACCCACAGTAGGAACCGTTTATGCTCACTCAAAATTTTCCACGTTCCTCGGCATTTTCTTCACCTCATGTAGAACATAGTCTTCCCTTGGGGGCTTTCCCCTCCTCAGTGCTGAAGTCAAAGCTCAGCTGTTACCTTTGCAACTGCACCTTGGGAAGGTTTCCCTTTCTGGGGTTGGGGCTCTACTTAGAATGTATCAATAAGAGAATCTAGATGCCCTTTTCTAAACCTCTGTTAGTACTTCATTGATTCTGAGGCACACAGTTTTTCACATTAGTATTTCTGTAACAGAGATGCTTGTTTCAATCTGTGGCATCTCAAAAACATTTTTTGTTTGTTTTTGCGGTACGCGGGCCTGTCACTGTTGCGGCCTCTCCCGTTGCGGAGCACAGGCTCCGGACGCATAGGCTCAGCGGCCATGGCTCACGGGCCCAGCCGCTCCATAGCATGTGGAATCTTCCCGGACCGGAGCACGAACCCGTGTCCCTTGCATCGGCAGGCGGACTGTCAGCCACTGCGCCACCAGGGAAGCCCTCAAAAACATTTTTATAAACACTCATTTGTCAGTTACTTTCATTCTTGAATTGGGCATAATTTCCAATTAAGTAAATTTGGGCAAAAAATTTCTCCAGTTGTTAAATGTATATGAAACAGCCACCATGTATGCCAGACATCAGAATTGCATTTTGTCTTGATTTCTCTGCTTTGGAGCATTGGCTCTCGCTGTTAATCTAAAAAACATTTTGGATTTTGTCATACCTGCATATTTGGGTTAGTGAATTGACTGTTTCTTTGTAATAGTTTGTAAATTTAAAAAACACTTAGGTTTCAATCAACTATAAATTATATAAAATTTATATGAAATTGTATAACTATATGAATTATATAAATTTATATATCAACTATAAATGCATGCAAAATTATATAATTGTCTCTCATTAGGCACTCCAAAGGCACAGTCTTGGGCCTGAAGGGAGAGTGATTTTCTTATCTAGTGCAAGCGATTTATTTATTTATTTATTTATTTAATTTATTTTTATTTATTTATTTTTTAGGCCATACGGCATGTGGGATCTCAGTTCCCCGTCCAGGGATCGAACCCGTGTCACCAGTGTTGGGAGCGTGGAGTCTTAATCACTGAACAGCCAGGGAGGTTCCAAGTGCAAGTAAGTGATTTAGTATTGAGGGAAAAACCTATAGGTAAGTGAGAAAATGACAAGAAAATAAGCAAAGACTTGGCTTTAGATGAATCCCAAGGGTAGCCCTGGAGCGTGGAGAGAAGGGACTGTGCTTTTTAGCTCACCCAGTGGCGTGCCCTGCCTGGCGGGGAGGGAGAGGAGGCCCATAAACTTGTGGGTGGTTCTTGGTGAGGACAGTTCTCCTGGGAAGGGGTAACTGTGAGCCACCAGCAGCGGGCACTTATCGAAGCTGGCCAGGGGTTTGGGGGTGGGCCGCTCTCCTGGTAAAGGGACAGGGCAAGGCACCAACAGTGTCCACCACACACCCCAGGGAAGTGGGATAGGGAGAAATTAACAGTAATCTCACAGAAACGGGAAACTTGGATTTGGCTGCCCTTTGACATTTGGAATTATTTTCCATCTTAATCAGTTATTAAGTGACTTCTGATCAGGGAAAGTGAACCTGCACATAGTTATGTCTATAACTCAAAAGAAAAGGGAGAACTGAATCGTCTTACCTTCAGACCTTTGAGAACTTAAAGTTTATTGCTAATTTAATAAACCTGAGATCAAATTGTTCGCTTTCTCTTAAACTCCTTTTGTAGCTCTTTAGGAAAGTGAAGCCCAGTTGGGGATAAAAAACAAAAACACCAACACCTATTTGATTAAAAACTGAAAGGAGTGCCTTCAAAAGAAAGTAATTATTTTATTTATTTTATTAAATGCCAAAACTACTAATCGCTCATTGGTACAATTTGGAGTATGCGAGGTATTTAAAGAAAGAGACAGTCATTTTGTCTCTTCCCGTTTCTGAACACATAAAACGTGAAGCACTTAAAGCTTCCTTTTCTATCTTTTAACAAAAGGGATTACCTTTTTAAAAAAGTAGCCCTATGATGACATACTGTGGCCCTGGGTTCAGTGAGCACCATTTGTGCTTAGCTCTGCTTTATCAAAATGATAACGAGTGGAAATTCCACGCATAGGGACCCAGAGGTGAGGGTTACAGGATGTCATATCTGCTCAAGAAGGAAACGTGGCCCTTGGTCAGGGTAAGAGAACCAGAATAGCTGCACTGGGAGGTTGATGCCGTTGACCGTAAAGTCAGGCTTTAGAGTTTTGAACTCTTTAAGAACATTTTGGAGTCACTTTGGCAGAGAGCTAAAGTTTTCAATGTTTATGTTCTAGACTATCTCCTTGGAAGGTTACCTGTTGCTTTTCCTTATGACTGTATGCAGAGACAGCATAAACATTTCCCTTCTTGATAACAAGCTGCTAGGCATCGCCCCGGGTCCCAGAGTTAAGGAACTGTTTAGCACTGAAAGGGAGCCACACAGTTATGGCCTATACCTTCTAGGACATTCAGCATAAGGGACTTACCCTCATCTACACTGTAGCGTCTGGTAGGTGTCTTATCTTCTAATGGCTGGTCCAGTCTCCTGGCACACACTGGGCCCCACTCATGTTTAGTCCTATTTTACTGATGGGGAAACTGAGACTCAGAGAGTTACATCACTTGCTCAGGGTCCCACAGCCCAAGGTCACATACTTAGGGTCTGATAGAGCCTCCCTTTGAGTCTAGGTTTGTTTGACGCCAAATGCCATGTATTCTCCATTGCATCGCACTGACATTCACAATCCTGTACCAGAATTTTACCAGTTGGTGGGCATTGCAAGTGTTTCTGCCACACGGAAAAAACTCTACCAGATATAGCAGCTGAGAGCAGAACAGGGTGCAAAAAGATTGAGATGGGAATGGTGAAGAGGATTACAAATCCAGAGACTTGGACTCCAGGGCAGCTGGTTAGTTTTAGGTGAGTCACTTAACCTAACTGGGCTCAGTCTCCCATTTGTCAATCAAGAGTGTGAGCAATAGAATTAGAAGTTCCAGTGCTAACGTTTTCTGGTTCTGATCAAGGAAGTTTGGAAGGAACAACTATACGAACTTTGTCTTGAAGGGAGAAGTGAGGGAATGATGGAAGCACAGTTCAGATTAAGGAGAGTAATTTAAGCTCTGAGATGAGTTCAGACAAGCTGTATTCTTGGGGTCAGTAACAGACCTCATAAGTTCATTCACAAAGCAAAGTACAGTACAGTTTAGACAGAGGGTGAGAGCAATGCCAATGTAGAAAGGATTTGGAGGTCCATGCTTAACCCACTCGTTGTGGATCTCATCTCATCTATTTTCCCTCTAGTTAAAAGTTTCTTACTCTTCACTCTGAGATGGTGAATTGGAAATTTAATAATTCTTAAAATATAATGACATGGGAATTCGCTGGTGATCCAGTGGTTAAGACTTCATGCTTCAACTGCGGGGCGCAAGGATTTGATCCCTGGTCGGGGAACTAAGACCCTGCATGCCACACAGCCAAAACAAAACAAAACAAAACAAAACAAAACAAACAAAACAAACAAAAATATATATGGGACTACCTGCTAAATGCTACAGAGAAGCTTTTTCTTACTGACAAGGAAAGAGATCAAATGGGGACTAGGGATTTGAGGAAACTCCCATATATGTATTGAGTAATGAGGTTGCATTTATCTCCTCTTATCCTTGCTGGGTGTTCAATGCCATCCAAGCAACAGCTATGAAGAGCTGATTATACACATGGCATTATGGATAAAAGCAGCTCACAGTCAAATGAGTCTTGGGGTAAAGGATAGTGAAACTGCTAGAGAAGAGCTATGGGGCTATGGGAATTGAGCGATTAAACCGGGCCAGAGGGACTGGAAAAGGCTCCCTAGAGAAAGGGAAAATTGAACTGTAGAAGAAGGAAAGGAAGAAGAGGGAGGAAAAACCAAACCAGATGAAGGGAACAGCATGAGGAAAGGCACAGAAGCATGCCATGCCCAAGCTGATCAGAGAATGACAAGACCCCCAGGACATGGCAGGGGTGGTCCATGGAGAGTTGGAGAAGGACATAGATGAACGTGAGCTAAGGTCTCATAATGGCTCTGCACGTGCTGAGCAAAAATTTTCTGAATTTTAAAAACACGTTAATTACCATACCACATCACAAGACGTAGTATGGGATTCTGGGAGTGTATCTGGGTTTGTTGGAACATTACTGTTGCATGACAGAAAAAATGGAATAAAGTGGCTGATTGAAATCAAGTGTCAAACCACATACATACTGAGGTTAATAGGCTAAAAAACAGAGGGGTGGGGAACTGAATATGGGGAAGATTAACTGAATATGGCCTGAATAAAGACTCTAGTATAAAATTATATTTTAAATTTACTGTAGAGCACGGGGAACTGTATTCACCGTCTTCTTATAAACGATAATGGAAAAGAATAGAAAAAGGGATATAGATATATACATATATATGTATAACCAAATCACTTTGCTCTACCCTTGAAACTAACACAATATTGTAAATCAACTCTACTTCAATTTAAAAAATTATATTTAAAAAAATGAGTTCAGGTTCAGTCAGAATCATCAGAGACTGATTCAGTAGCTCAGGAAATAAAAAATTGACTTTTACCTTGTGCTCTGTTGAAACTTTGTTAATTGGACTTTACCTTAAAACTAATCAAATGAACATGCCCTACTTAAAGAAAAGCACAGTTAAGTGATGGGTGTTTCTTAGAGTAAGGTTGGTTTATTACTGTTGTTCTTGGACCAGCACTGTTGAAGGCTGTCCCCCTACGAAAATAATTTCAATAAATATTTAAAAGGTGATTCATTACTCAAGATTGGACATTTGCACTTTCATTTTTTTCATCTGAGGGCTTAGAAAATTATTTAATAGACTCAATTAGTTTAGTCAATGCCCATGCATTCATCAAACATTTATACTTTTTAGTTTTTACTGTACTTGGTACTAAGTCAGTAGGAGGAAGAGATTCATAGACTCTCCATAGGTAGAATATCATGAGTTTGCTTAAGAATCTCAATAGGAAAATGAAAAACAAATTAAGGGACAAGTTTGAAGTATTTTATAAGCATATACACATTTTTAAAGTTAATTTTATTTATTGCATTTTATCTATCAATTATTAAATGTGAAGGGGATGGGGAGACTCACCCTCGAAGCCGTATGCCAAGGTAAAAATCTGAGTTATTCTTAGCTATTTTTCCTCTCCTTAATTTGCTCCCAGCCACCCCACTCAACCCCACCACTAATTCAGTGTATCATCAAGTCCCACTGAGTCTACCTCTGAAGTGTAATCTTTCTGTGCTTTTTTCTTCCCTGCTCTCTGTACCTTGGGCGTATTACCTATTCAGTGGCTCTCAAAGTATGTTCTCAAGATCCCTGGGATCCCTGAAACTCTTGCAGGAGAGCTGTGAGATCAAAATATTTTCATAACAATAGTGAAACACTAATTTCTTCTTTCACTCTCATGCTTTAGGGAGTAGAAAGTGGAGCTTTTCAGAAGCTGCAGAAACTATGACGCTATCACGTCTCTGATGGCTAACAGAATGTGTGCTTGCATTCTTGTATTTCAGAATTCTCTTAAGTTAAATTTATAACACAGTAGTATATAGATAGATATAACTCACATAAATGAAAGTTTTTTGGGGTCCCCAATAATTTTTAAGAGGGTAAAGAGGACTTGAGGCCACTAGTGTGAGAATTGCTGACCTCGATGAATGTCTTTACTTCTCATGCTTCTGCAGACTTGTCCCTACCCTGATTACCATACACACACACAACAGAGTCTTCTTTCTGAGACATAGCTCTGGTAGTTGCCTTGAGCTTAGATGTTTACAATGGTTTCACATTTTTGTACAGAATGACACCCTAGACGAGCACTGGAAGGTTGTCACAGTCTGGCCTAAATTTTCCTTTCTAGTTCCATCTCCTACCATATACCACATCATGTAAGCCCTAGGCATCCAGAGCTAAAGATGGCTGAAGACAACAATTCACTGAGTACGTTTTCTGAATAACCTCCCAATCAAAATGACCTACTCTCATGTTCATTGCAGCACTATTCACAATAGCCAAGATGTGGAAACAACCTAAATGTCCATTGATAGAAGAATGGATAAAGAAAATGTGGTATAAATACAGTGGAATCTTACTCAGCCTTAAAAAATAAGGAAATTCTGTAATATGTGACAATGTGAATAAATCTTGAGAACGTTTGTTAAATGAAATAAGCCAATCACAGAAAGACAAACACTGTGTAATTCTAATTATATGAGTTATCTAAAATTGTTAGATTTATGGAATCAAACAATGGGATGGTGGTTGCCAGGGGCTGGTGAGAGAGGAGGAAATGGGGAGTTACTAATCAACAGGCAGAACTTTTCAGTTAAGCAAGATGAGCAACTTCTAGAGAACATTGTACCTCTAGTCAACAGTACTGTATTGTACACATAAAAGTTTGTTAAGAGGGTAGATTGTATGTTAAATGTTCTCCTCAATAAAAAAATCACATCAAATCAAATCTTAAATTATTGCCAAATTAAAAAATAAGACCTATTCCAGAATCTGTGTTCCCAAAGTATAGTGTTTACCCCGTTATTTGTTATCGCTCACAGTATGACTTGTGTGATAACCAGGTAGATGTCTTGATTCACCTACCCTTGAATGTGAGTTCCTTAGGCACAGAGACCAGGTATCACCCATTCTTCCTGTACCTCAGACCTAGGCAGCGCTATGCTTATTGAATTTTTAAAAAAGTACTTTGTTGAATGAATGAATGAATAAATCCTTGCAATAACTAGATTCTATTATCTACATATGTAAGCATTTTGTAGTAGGTACAGATTTAGTTATAAAATATTAAGACTGATTTTTGCACCAAGTTACCTTAGGACACATATAAAGACATTAATCTCATTATTTGTAGACATTTCTGGGTTTGTATAAGATAGCATTGCTCAGCCCAATTACCCACTTTGTTCATCAAAGTAGGTACTAATCTGCTTTGATCTTTCTCTCACCATATATCTATCCTCAGAGCATTAAGATTTGCCACCACTGGGGTTGTTAAAAAGAATATGTCATCTGATGCTGGGCTTAGTTACAGTTCAGTTCCATTCCAGTCCATTCCATTCAGCAGGCACTTAGTGGGTTAGCAGCTTTGCAGGAGGCTGCAGAGATGGAGATGGAGATGGAGGTGGAGGTGGAGATGGAGATGCAACACTCCCAAACTCATTCTACGAGGCCACCATCACTCTGATACCAAAACCAGACAAAGATGTTACAAAAAAGAAAATTACAGGCCAATAACCCTGATGAGCATAGATGCAAAAATCCTCAACAAAATACTAGCAAACAGAATCCAACAGCACATTAAAAGGATCACACACCATGATCAAGTGGGGTTTATCCCAGGAATGCAAGGATTCTTCAATATACGCAAATCAATCAATGTGATACACCATATTAACAAACTGAAGGAGAAAAACCATACGATCATCTCAATAGATACAGAAAAAGCTTTCAACAAAATTCCATGCCCATTTATGATAAAAAATGAGAAAAACTTTTTTCTCCGGAAAGTAGGCATAGAGGGAACTTATCTCAACATAATCAAGGTCATATACAACAACCCCACACCCAACATAATTCTCAATGGCGAAAAACTGAAACCATTTCCTCTAAGATCAGGAAGAAGAAAAGGGTGCCCACTCTCACCACTATTATGCAACATAGTTTTGGAAGATTTAGCCACAGCAGTCAGAGAAGGAAAAGAAACAAAAAGAATCCAAATCGGAAAAGAAGAAGTAAAACTGTCACTGTTTGCAGATGACGTGATACTATACATAGAGAATCCTAAAGATGCCACCAGAAAACTACTAGAGCTAATGAATGAATTTGGTAACGTAGCAGGATACAAAATTAATGCACAGAAATCTCTTGCATTCCTATACACTAATGATGAAAAATCTGAAAGAGAAATTAAGGAAACACTCCCATTTACCATTGCAACAAAAAGAATAAAATAC